>NW_009954406.1:3073762-3081197 GCF_000747805.2 Chaetura pelagica
TCTTTCCCTCTTTCTTTTATGAACTGAGCAGGAAAGTGAGATGAATTGAAGTCAAATGTGAGAAATTTTTTCAACCTTAATTTGCCATCTGAGAATTATATGATTTAAGCACAGTAAGTAATGTGAGTGAATGTGCATTGCTGAGGGAGAGAATCAGCAATTTAAATGAGTTTATTCACACAGGGTGAGATGTGCAGAATTAGAAAGGCTCAGCTTGTTCTGCTATTGTAGCTTACCAGGGATGTGTGGAGTCTCTCAGATTTCTGAGGTTTTAGGGATTAGTGTTTCTCCTGGAAAGGGGATTTGTTCCATTGAACATGGCTTGTCATATTTCCGTTTAGCACAAAATACTACAGAGCTTATGATAGATGGTATGGGTTTTATCTTTACCTGAACTGGGAGATAGGGTATGTGCACATCTGTCTCTTTTCCTTTCTGCTTTTGGTCTCCTTCCTTTTCCTCCCTCCCTTCAGATACGTGGCTCTCTCCAGTATGTCTCTCCAGCCTTTTGCCATCTCCTTCATCTTCACACTGAGTATGCACATTTCTCTCAAGTTGCTGAAATTGATTTAAAGCTGGAAAGATAAGAGAATTGGAGAAGAAATATTTTCAAATCACAATTGAAGATAAGAAGGGAAACCCTCTCCCTAAGATAATGAGGGATTTGGAGTGCTGGCAAATGGGAAGTATGTATTTAGCTGTTGATATGGACATTCTGCAGAAAGGACATGTATGAAAAGTGCCAGTAAAAAACCAACATGAAGAAGTCTTTAAACATAAAGCTAAGAAAAGTGAAGTCCAGTCTACAAAACGTAGTCTTTCATCTATCTGGGTGCATATAATTTCTATACAAGTGGCATCATTTCTAATGTGGTAATGAAAAGGATATTAGGTTTATGCGCAGATTTTGGATTAAACAGCTACAAGCAGAGAGGTTTGGTTTTAATGCACATATCTGCACACAGAAATTGCAGGTAACCATAGTGTCTTAGGCACTGTTAAATCTCGATACCTAAACAGAGATTTTACTGGAAAGCTTATAAATAGAAAGTCTGAAAGAAGTGCAGAGAAAAGGACTTGATGACCTCTCATCCTCTTTTCCAATCTTATTTTTTAAATTTTGTGATTAGATTCTGTTCAGCTGTCGCAGAATGGTGAATTATTACTCGCAATTTAGTATGCTCAAGTTCCCCTCACAGCCATCCTGGTGCATATAAATTGCTATCAATAGCTTATTTTAATTTTCAAGCAAAGCAAGCAGTGGGTACAAAAGGACCTTGCATATGCTTCAGCACAAGTGCCAATTACGCCTCTCTCGGGCAGCGTGGAGAAGAGGTGGGGGAATTGTGAGTGAATCCCTCCAGTCCCCAGCAGCTAGACTTGTGTTCTCAACTCCTGTTTTGGCAGCTGGAGGAGCTGTGATGGCAGGCCTGGCCCCAGCAGGCAGGGACACAGTGCTGCTGGTTTCTCTTGGCAGGATGGAGTTCATTTATCTTTATGCTTCAGCTCATGTTTCTGGGAGCTGGAGTGCTTTTCCAAGAGTGGGAATGATAAAGTGATGTTTTCCATCCAAGTTAGGCTATAATCTATAAAGCAAGATTTACCAAGGCCTCACATGATGTTTTCCCCCTCTGCCCCTCCTGTTTTTTATTTTTGGGAAAATGCTGCATGTTTTTAAAGTAATAGGCTTCTGCCTGTGTGTCTGCAGTGTTGTAAAAATGAAAAAATGTAGCCAAGCCGAGTGTCGTGGGCTCCTAAAGACCTTTCAGTCAAGACCAAATGAAAGAGAAGAAAACAATACCCTTCCATATTTGCTGCAATGCAATAAGAAAAAGACACTTTCTGCACTGTTTTTGCGTAGCTACATGACAGTCAAGGCCAGTGGCTTCAGAGCTCTGCTCTGCTGGAGACTAACACAAGGTGTAGGTGTTGCTCCCCTGAGAATCACAGAATCACCACCATTGAAAGACCACCTGGCCCAACCATCCACCCTGGGGCTGGAGGAGGAAGGGAACAACAGAACACGCCTGAACACAAAACAACAAAAAAGCCCACCACAACCATCTTCATATGTCCTGGTTTGCATTCATAGATAGATTGGAAAGGGAAAATAATTTAACTTGTTTTTTTACACTCCCATTGAATTTCTGACTTATAATGAATATAAGCACCTACTGTGTAAATTGAAACCAACCATCATCAAAGAAACATTTTCTAAACAACAAAAGCTAATTACCACGGGTTGAAAAAGAAGAGGTAAATTACATTTGTTTCATTGTTATATTTAATAGATATTGATATAACCTGAAACACTGAAAAGTATGTAATGGTTGAGTTGACATAAGAACAGATATTTGCCTTGTGATTTTACTTGGCATTAGAAAGCAACACCTTTAATTCTTTACAAATTGCTTTGTTAATAAGTATTTTAGCCTAACTTAATACATACAGACCTTTATATTAGTTACCATAACATCAAGTTTAATTTTTAGCAGGATTTCTTTCTAGAAAGATGTTTTGCTGCAAATATTATGCTTAATTGTGATGTTTTTTTCATGCTTTTAATGAAAACAGAGAGACAAGATAAGGAAGAGTCATTGGATAGCACACAACTGATTTCAATACTGGGTTACTATTTAATTTCTTTAAAGCAGTTTGACTGCTTTTTTGGCCAAAAAAGTAAATTTGAATTTCCAGTAAACTTTAAGAGAAACAGATTAAAAAATGGATATTGAAGTGTAGAGTATTACAACTTGATTGAGATTTAAAATAAGCAGAATTTTTTTCAGCTGCAGGTTTGTGCTTCCTGTGTTTTGTAAGGTTATTTTTACCAAACCCCTGGCTGAGCACAAGTAGTGCAGTATGGTTTCCCTGTCTGAAGTCCCTGAAAAGCAGATTTCTTCAGTGGTTAGAAGAGTTAACAGCCCATACTTTAATTTTTAATTTTATTTATGAAATTTGTTTGCATAAGTAAGTGATACATTTTTAAAAATGTAGATTTATAATGCTAATGAAAACTAATTTTAGAGCACATAAAATGTATTTTGATGATCCCATGGTAACTGTAGAATTTCCTCCAAATTATTACTATGTTTTTATTCACTATATTAACATGAACTTAGGTAAAACATCTTTATAAACTGAACCTGCACTGTTTTGCTCTTGCATGTACCAGTCATGGCCAAGAATGGCTTTGGTTTCCAGAACATGACTTTTTTGACTTTTTGGCATTCTGTTGTGCTTAATTATGTACTGGATGAAGTAGCTCAACCTTCAAGGTAGGGTGTTTGGGTTCTTGGTACCGAGTTCCTCTTCTTGATTCTGCAAGTGCACAGGAACAAATGGTCCACCTATCATTTTACATATGTAAAACTTTTAGTTTTAAGTAATTGCTTAGTGATTTGGGGGTAAAGACGTTTTCAGCATGCTGTACCTGAGCTGCTTATGTGTAGAAAAGAATACAGTGGTCATGTTAAATAGTTGTTCAGCTTAATAGTGTCAGGCTTTTACAGAGCCCTTGAGTGGGAAGCATCTATAAAATGTTTACATATAGTATAGCCTACAGAGTTATTTGATTTTAAAGAGTTGTGCTTGGAGGCCTCCTGGCAGACACACTTTTGTCATGGTTGCTATAGAATGAACTCCACAGCCCTCCAAAATGGTAGTAGCTAAATATCAGGAGACATTTCAAGGAGGCTTGGTGCTATCAATTTGACCATGCAGTGAGTCATGCAGCTGGTTGTACTCATGGAATTGAGAGATGCAGCAGGCTGAAGTTTATAGCATTGATCCAATTTCAGTCCTGATAAAAAGAAAATCATTAATTGTGATATTGTTGCTCATTGTAAAGCCATGGGCAAAGTGAACAGAGGATCTCTTAAGCTTTAGTGTTACATAAACTATATAAAGTGCTCAAAAACCAAGGGCTCAGTTATGCTTAAAACAAAGGCAGATGTTTTAGAATGAAAACGAATTCTACAGCACAAACAGTGACATTCTAAGTCATCCTTTATAACTGATGTAATTCCAGGCTTCCAAAGAAGACATAAACAGTAAAAATGAACTATAGTTCTGATACAAATTGCAGGTACAATGAGAATTAACAAAGCTCAACAAGGACTATAGAATTAAAATGTTTTTCCTTTTAATCTACAAAGGTCCACATCAGTTGGCTGCCACCTGACATGACATTTCTTCTCACCCTCTACCAACATCTGGACTTGCTGTGGAACAGCACTGGTGACTAGAAAAGGTCAGTCATTTTCTTTCTCTGACATGGTGTAATTTTTTCCCCTGTGCAGTGTTGCTGTGTCTGGGTTGAACTGTGCCTTGGGAAGCCTGGATGGGATGTGCATTCCTGGGAGGTTTGACTCCCAGCTGTGCAGCCCTGCAACATCACAGAAGTAGTCAAAGTAATAAAACATGGGGATTTCAGTATTTTCAGCTGGCTCTCTGAGTACTTCAGAGTTTGTACTGTTGTAACTGTGCTGTATTTGAATTATTTCTCAGTCATTGCTATGTAAACCTGAACATTTCTTGTTAACGTTTGATTTCCAGTGAAGGAAGCAAAGAAAGTGCCTGCTACAAGGAAATACTTTCATTAGGGCCTAAAAACATTGCCATGAAAATTTACTCAAACACAGAATGTTTTTCTGGCACTTTTCTGTCATTATGAAGCAAAGGGAAGTGGAAGCTATTATATCCATCTGTCAAAAATATTACTTGCTTTGGAAAAAGAGCATCAAGAATTGTGTTTGTCTATCATAATCTTAGGAAGAATTTACAGCAACTTGGCAGCAAGCAGGCAGTTCAATAACCTCACCTGTGCCACGCATGTAGAGTGGGGCAAGAGAGGTAACAGGAAAAACTGAAATCCGTTTTCTTCTAGGTTTCATTTTTGCAGCTGTGAAAAGATACAAGGTTGAGTGCTAGTGTCCAGGTGTATCCTATTAATTTCATCTGTTATCTTCCATGTTTTCCTAAATAAATACCACGATTTGCAGACTACCTGTCAGTCTTCTCAAATTGGGAATTGTAACATCAGATGTTTTAAAGCCATAAATTCCAGATATTATCATTTTTTCAGGCCCGTTGCAGTCATGTTATATTGCTGTGATTTGCCTTTTGTTGCAAACCTCCTCATTCTCCCAGGCCAAGAGACAATTTGCCCTCAGAATCCAGTCCCCTCATTTTTCATGCCTTAACTTTGACTGCTTTGTTGCCTCGGCAACTCTGCCATGCAGCATCCTTCCACTGCATTGTTGCTATTCCTATAACTAAGGAGTACATCAAATAAATTAAACTTGTCAATCACATCTAAAAAAAGATACATGTCTGTTTCCAATATCGTAGAAGACAGCCAGAGCACTAGTTTTGGACTCCCATCTCTGCTTTATTTTCTTGGTCCTCATTAATTATAAGTGATACACTGAACCTGGTGGGAAATATTTGATGGCTGAAAATAATAGCTTCCTCTGCATATTAAAAATGCTGTCACTCTTACACTTTTTTACTAGCAAAAATGTGTTTTTTAAAAAAATATTCCTAATGACAGAAGTAAATATATTAATAATTTTTCAATCTTTAGTGCATTAACTGTCATGTAAAAACAGTGACCTTCCTTAGGCGTCTGGGCCCTAATGTAAACATCAGATACAGAACAAGATTTCTCAGTCTCTTGGAAGTTGTGCCCTTTCTACTTCCTGCAAACATTAATTTTATTTTGTGAGGTGTCTGTCAAAACCTGTAAACATAATTCCAGGCTGGCAGTCTGTAGAAAAGAACAAGAACAATAATCCTTTTAAGAAGCTGTCAAGGAAATACCTGGTCAGTGAATGTGGCTGACATATCACAGTTAAATATTGAGACATTTTGTATACAGCAGGAAATGCCAAAAATAGCAAATGTGTTATTTCTCTGAGACACAGTTGCAGATAATTACTTGTTGCCATTTTATATACACTTCATTTGCTCAGTGTAGCATTTACTTGACTTTTGTCATACTCTATAAAACAAAGAAAATGAAAAAAGGTTTTGCACATGTCATTCTTTAGCTAAAATAATATATTATTAGAAAAAGGTAAACTACTACAAAATATATTTACTGTTATAAGCCTGATAGCTGGAGGGTTGTGATGCACTGTTTTTAATTCCCAATCTGAGGCTGTGCTGAACACGATGCAATTTACTAGAATTCTGTGTAACTCATGGGAGGGATACATGGAATTCCAATATTCTCATCAACCCTAAATTGGTCTGAAACAATGTTATTTGTTTCCTTTTTTTTTTTTTTTTTTTCTGAGAAAAAACCCCAACCCTCAAAGAGATTTTTCCCTCATGCAAGCAACATCTGTTGGCTTCCAAAGTTAGCTGAATGTGTTTCTGGTATGATTTCAAAATAAAAAATTAATTAAAGTAATTTTAGAATTCAATAGAAGTCAAGACCATGTTTGGTTGTTGTTGTTTTTTTTTTCAGAACAGCATTGGTTTTGTTTGCAGTGGTTGTGAAGCACTGCTGCTTCCTGTGCATTTGAGTGTGCAGCGTTTCTGGTGTCTTATGTAGGTAAATACATGTATTACAAATTTATTGGAAAAACGTAAGAATTAAATTTTGACTGTGAGGATTTTGCAAGTGATTATCTTTTTAAATTCAGCTACTGGTAGAATTAAGCCATCTCCTGCCTTAGAGGTTATGACACTTTTCACCAGGTCTGAAGAGCATATTGGTAAGTAACACTGGAGGTATTTGCACTGGTAATTATTGAGATTTCTGTTTTGCCATTGCAAGAAGGCAGGTGGGCAGAATATGTTTTCTGGACATTTAAACATATTGTCTTCTCCTCTAGAGACAAATACAACTATCAAACTGTATCCTGTGTAATTTGTTTATATAAGACAATGAGGATTTTCCTTTTGCAGACTGGGCAGAATAGAGAAGTAAGCTCTGACTGTTACTAAAGGAGCAAGAGCAGAGCAGTCCTCACAGATGTTTGATTTCTGCCCTGCAGGGAACCTTTTCTTCATTTTGCCCTGCTACTGGAGTTTGGTTTTGGCTGTGGTCTCAGTAAACCTTCCCCTAAGAAGACATCAGCTAGGGCTCCTCCATTGTTCAGGATGGTTTTGAAAGGAAGGCAGAGCAAAATCTGAGCTAATATTTTGAAGTGGTATGAAACTCATATTGCAGCAAAGTTTGTTCCTCTCTCACTGCAAAGTATGACCTCATGCATAGGTTTTGATGTACTGCTTTTGATTGTTCCTGTTCTGAACAATCCTGACAGAACCATGTTAACCATGAAGTGCTAAATGTAGATCAGACACCAGTATATAACCTTTCCCTTCCCAGGGAACTGAAGAACGTCTTTTGTCTTTTGGGCATTGAAATTCTCAAATAAAATGTTGTGTTAATATCAGTTTCTGACAAAGAATAATATTCCTG
>NW_009954406.1:3081259-3119174 GCF_000747805.2 Chaetura pelagica
TCCTGCTGATCTCTAGAGCCTCTGCAAACCCTGAAGCAGGGATTTTGCATTCTATTCAATGCCATATAAAGTTTATGCTAAAATAAGCTATTTTCTTTTGTCAAAAGAGGTGATAAGGAATACAATAAGCTATGATATAGCCAGTATCATAGTAAGGAATCAAGCTCCTGGAACCCTTCTTTAAACCAAAATGTTATAAAAATCTTTTTCCCCCTAGACTAAACAAACAATTAACATATACTGTGGAATAAGTGACAGCTCTGCAAGCTTTCTTAGTGCTCCTGGAAAGAGGAATTTATGTTTCCTGTAGCTCAGAGCATTTCAATACAAGTTATATCAGAGCAACTTCAATCTCCCTTGTGTAACTGGTATGTCAGCAACAGCAGAAATTAGAAGTTTCCTAACTCTGCATTGCTGGTGTTTTTAAGTGTATTCGGTGTAGAAAAAAGAGTCCAGTTGCTTCCTGTTATTGCTCTTGTTTGTGTCTTCTTTATGGGAAAGAGAATGCTTTTTGGGGGGAATTTGGAGAATACTTAGTAACTGTAGACAGATTGTGATACCCCATTGCATAAGGTTGTCGAAGGTCACACAAGGGAGCCTTTCGCTAGAGAATAAAGCAGTATTTAACTCACAGAATACTCAGGGGTGTGTTGTAGAAGACATCTGGGACTGCAAACTACACAAGGATCAATAATGCCAAGTGCAAGGTTCTGCACCTGAGTTGGGGCAATCCCAAGCACAAATCCAGACTGGGAAGAGAATGAATTGAGAACAGGCTAGAGAAGAAGGATTTGGGATGATGGTTGATGAAAAGCCCAACATGAGCCAGCAATGAGTCCTTGCAGCCCAAAAAGCCTACCCTATCCTGGGATGCATGTAAACAAGTGTGGCAAGCAGGTCAATGGAGTTGATTCTCCCCCTCTACTCCACACTCATGAGACCCCATCTGGAGCACTGTGTCCAGTTCTGGAGCCCTCAACTGAGCAAGGATGTGGACCAACTGGAGTGGGTGCAGAGGAGGGCCATGAAGATGAGCAGAGGGTTGGAGCACCTTTCCTATGAAGATAGTCTGAGAGAGTTAGGATTGTTCAGCCTGGAGAAGAAAAGACTCCAGGGAGACCTTATAGCACCTTCCAGTATCTGAAGAGGCTACAGAAAGCTGGGGAGGGACTTTTTACCAGGGCTTGTAGTGAGAGGACAAAGGGTAATGGTTTTAAACAGGAAGAGGAGAGATTTAGGCTAGACATTAGGAGGAAATTCTTTAATGTGAGGCTGGTGAGACACTAGACAGGTTACCCAGGGAGGCTGTGGATACCCCATCCTTGGAAGGGTTCAAGGGCAGGTTAGATGGGGCTTTGAGCAAGCTGGTCCAGTGAGAGGTGTCCCTGCCCTTGCATGGGGGCTTGGAACTGGGTGATCTTTAAGGTCCCTTCCAATCCAAACCATTTTATGATTAACTGATACTTGTCCTATATTAGGAATCATTTGAGAAACTGAGTCAATCTGTGATGTAAAATTTTAATGCTATGTTGGTTCTATTGCAGCTTTGTTGTATTTTGGTAAATCTGGTTTTGAAAAAATGCATTAATTTAAATTTTATGTAGCAATGAGTCTGAACCCCAGAAATCTGTTAGCCTGCAAAATACTCCATGCCTATGTGTTTGTGATCCATTAACCTGTGACACCGAACCATTCAGGTGAAAAAACAATTCAAGAATATGCAGAAGCCACCCCAATAGTATGTAATATATTTAATGAAACAGTGGTAGGTTGAGACACGTGTACAGGAACATAGTTGTTAAAGGCACTGTTAAATAGTTCTCTGGGACCCTGACACAGCTTTGGCTTCACTCTTCTGGGCAATTCATGGTAGTATTTTGAGATGTAACATGAGCATGCCTCACAGACATATTAGATGTGGCCTGCTTGGTGCTGGAGATCTACTAATTTCTGTATGGATTGTTCCACCGGAGTTGGGCCCAGTGCTAGGGAACAACTCAGAGTATTTTTAATTTATCGATTCAGATATAGCCAAAAAACAACTGGGGCCAATGTGGAGACCTTACATTGGCAGGTGTTTTCCTGGAAGAAGCATCTTTTGGTGACCAGTGCTAGTAAAGTAACTCTCTCAAACATAATGAAGTCCTTGAGAAAATCCTAGAGTCTAAAAAAGTCCTGAGGGAGCATAAAAAAATGACGTGATGAAAGATGGTGTTTTACAATTTTTTATGATTACTTTTACTGATGTTCAAATTATAACCCAGGTTGATGCACTCTTTGTAGCACAGGCCAATTGGAATCTTCTTTACTTATACAGTGTCCTAAGAAAACCTTATGTTTTTGAATAGTTTTGTCCATTTTTAGAAAGAACCTAAAAAATAACATTTTTAAGGCATCAGTTTGATTATTTATTTTTTTGTGTGTGTGCATAAGTTTTTTGTTATGTTTTAAAAATGTATTTGTAGCTATTCTGTGTGCCTGCAACCCCCATCCATTATGGCAGAAGTTCTCTTCCATCCCCCAGGCTGTGGTCCCTGCCCATTGTAAGAGGAAATAATTTTTGCCCAGGAGATTCTGTAATCACATTTTCAGTCTGTTTATGTATTTCTTTTTACATCACACATTACTAGAACTGGTCAGAAATTATTATTTTCTATGAAACTTCTTTTGTCAGAAATGTTTGAATTATTGAAACCAGACCTTTTCCTGGAAATGTTCCACTTATGGGGGGGCAAAAATATCAAGCAAAGTATCTTTTGACCAGATTTTGCAGTCAAAGAGAAAACAGGCAGAAGAGAAGAGAAAAAAACCCTCCCTAAAATATCAAGCAATCTAACACCTAAGGCATTTTACTTGTGGTGTAGGAGAATGGCACAGTAAGGACATGAACCAGGTCACTCACAGCCACATGCTAGTATCTTTTTGCTTGTAAAGGAATAATATGTTTTTCCTGTTTGGAGTTTGGTTTTATTTCTGCTTTTGTATTTTTTTTTCTGCATACAGATTTTTTGAGATTTCCATTTAATCTGAGTGCTGATAGGAAAGTTTCTGGATTTTCAAGAAGTTTCTTGAAATGGCAAGGCAGTTTTTTTAAAGCTTTAGTCATTACACAATCTGTTAAAGGCGTTGAAGCTTTAATGATCTATCTCTGCAGGAGCTGTAAAGTACTTTTAAAAATCAGATTTAGAATAGAAAATTGTAGCATTCTGTGCAAACTCATGCTTTCCACAGCCAAGAAAGCAGTCTCACTATTAAAATAACAACTAATAGTCCCTTTTGTATTACCTTGAGGTATTTGTAACATGTGTCTGACATCTGTCTGAGCAGCAGTGAGACTATGCTCTTTCATATTTAATCTTACATCATTAGTTCTAATGGGTACTCTAAAGGTCTTTGTGTTTGATTAAAATAGGTGCAGGTGATAATCAGCTGCAGTACCAGAGTGGAATATTGAGGCTAAGATCTTTAGCATGCAGTCTGTAGCACTAGTGAGTCCTCCTTGGAAGGTGACTTCAGCCTTCCTGCTCTTGGCTTGTGTTATCCCAAAACATGACAATGCTAGTTTGGAAGGTGCTGAAGGCATGGGACCCAGTAAAAGTAGGTAATTGCATGACCTTGGTAACTGTCTAAGGAGCTCTAATTATAACTAAAATAACTCAGAAACTGACAAGAGTGAGCAACTGCTAGTACTGTTTTGCTTTTTTGTGCCTTGGACTCAAATCTCCCCTGCAAGTAAAATACACTAAAACATGCACCAAAATATATTCTCTGCTTAAAGTGGCATTTTGGTGAAAATACTGAGAAGGGGCTACACTGTGGCAGACAGCTTTCTGCTGGAGTAAGGTTTATGCTATAAGGATTTGGAAGGATGAAGTGAGGAGGAAGAACCCAATGCTCTATTGCAGCACAGATTAAATAGACTGTAATCCAAAAGCAATCAAAATAAACAGACTTGAAATAAATATTTGAGAACTGAAGCATGTGACCTTGTCCTTATCTATAGCCAGGTAAACTAAGAGAGCAGCTTCTTTCAGGAAGGGATTTGATAAATACTGTTTCAGCAATTTTCTAAAAGCTATTGTTACTAGAGGCAAAGACTATCCAAGGTACAACTCTGATTAAATCCTGTGTTTAGGAGGCTTAGGAGTTTTAAACAGGCTACCAAGATGTGCATATGCAAGAGGTATCTTGTCCATTTGATCAGTCTTGAGCCAGAGAGCACATACTGACAGTGTAGCTGAGGCCTTACAGAAAATTGCCAAAGGTGCAAAGTCACTTAGGGCTTCCACTCCTTTAGATTTCAGAGTGATTTAGGCACCCAGATTCTGTCACAGACATTCAGAATTGCTCCAGTTCCAATACAATTTTAAAATAGTTTAGTTAAACCGGTGGAAAAATCTGACTTCAGTTTAGGTATTTACCCTGAGTTAAATACAGAATCTAGCTATTCCTTTTTAAGCAAATTAAAATCAGTGTTTCAGAAACTTATTTATTACTTATTTTTATTATTAACTGTGACTGTAAACTTGAAGGGAGTATTTATACACCTTTGTTTTAGTTTTTTGCTAAAAACAATAATGATGCAAATGATGTAATACTGAGTAGAAAGTTTTTAGTATTTAAAGTGTTAGAAAATTAGTAATGTGGACCTGTGGTTAAATAACTAGACCTTTTCTAAGCTCAGAGCTTCTTTCTTCCAAAAGCCCCATTGCCCATCTAGTCTCTTTTTCCTTTTTCTTAAAAAAAAACAACAAACAAAACAGAAAGAAAGAGAATAGCAGAAAGCCACTCTGTCCCCAGACAAAATACTTTCCAAAATCTACGGACTGGGTTGTTAATGAAGAAGTTCAACAGCATCGGCCCCAGAGTTGATCCCACAGAGGACCCCTCTAGTGACAGGTCTCTAGTTGGACTTTGTGACCCTTTGAACCTATGATGTGGTCAGTTACCAGCCCAGCTTAATGTCCATTTATCTGGTACGTCGTCAGTTTGTCAGTGAGGATCCACTGGTCAGCAACATCCCCTGCTCTCCTCTTGCCACCTACCTAAACCCTTAGTTGTAGAAGAGCAACAGTCACACTCACACAACCTACTTGGACTTTTTCAGTCCACTTGGCTGTGTGCTCACAATCTGACAAAATTACAGGTGGCAGATAAGAACAGTTTAACCGTAGTTTTTTCAGGTTTTTTCTAATCTTGTACTTTTTTTTTTTTACCATGATAGTCACCACCTTAACAAATGTTGTTGGTTTTAGTAGGAAAAGTCTCTCTGATAAGCAGTATAAGTTCATGTAGCTTATCTGCTGCAATGTGTTTGAAAGTCACAATGAGGGCATTATTAGGTCTTCTGTGGAATGCATGGCCCTGACATCACAGTGGGGTTACAGTATGATCTTAAACAGAATATATGGCCACCACATTACAAAAGGGAGACCACATGCCACCTCCCTGGAGGTGTTCAAGGCCAGGTTGGATGAGGCTTTGTGCAGCCTAGTCTAGTGTGAGGTGTCCTTGATCATAGCAGGGAGGCTGGAAGCTGATGATCTTTAAGGTCCCTTCCAACCTTAACCATCCTATGGTTCTATGATATACAGCTTTATCTCAGACTGTTTTCAAAAGCTTAGTGTCCTCTTGATGCTAATTACAATGCAACCATTTCAATGGACTTCAGGTTGAACTGCTGCTTTAATTTCAGTTTAATCACATTGTTGGTTGTGTAAAATGTTGCCAGATATTAAATGCTGAGGCTGATTTTTTTCTTCAGTAGGTGTTTGTGTATTGAATTAATCAAAATCTTGTGGGAAAAATAGCAGATTGTGCATAGACTGCATCAGAATGGGTGGCTGAAAGGAGGGGATAAGTGGCAAATAAAATATATGCTGACAATCATGGTTTTTTCATTTTATGTATGCTGAAAATCATGATGTTTGTATTTTGTAGCTCTTGGGTTTAGCTGTGCCAGCTTTATGTTCTTACAGTTCTTGTATTATTCATAAAACATACTGAGGAAAGCCAGGGCTTTGGACACATTACCAAAGGGTCATCCAGGGTAAGGGGACTTTCCCACTCTGTGTATTGTGACGCAAAGAATTCACAGTTACTCTTATTCAAAGCTAATTTCTTCTAAATCTGTCATCAAGAAATTCTGCCCAAATATGTCAGTTTGGCTTTGCACAGGGCCCTGTGAAAGTTGGTTATTTAAATTTCATTTCAATTTTTAATATCTGGAAAAGTGTTAGAAACCAAGGCAATTGTGATACTTTCCGGGGAATGTCTTCCTCTCTCATGTTTGCTTACTATTGCCTAAGTGTTTGTTACTGCAGAAATAGGAAAATTCATGATGATTCAGTGCCTTAGTCTTGTGATTGGGCTGTGCCAGAGCTGCAGTGCTTAAGCTTCTTGTTTCAGAAGATACAGATCTATTTATTTATTTATTTGTTATTCTTTTTAATTTGTGACTCCTGTGTCCTTGTGAAACTTGGATAATAATACTAAATTGGTTTTTACATTAACCTTCCCCTGTAGTCTCTGCTGAGTAGAGCATGATTTTTTTTTTCCTTGTTTGCTGGCAGTGCTGTGTGTTGCTGGAAACTTGCCCAATGTAAATGCAGTTTCCAGTTGGTCTTTGTAAGCAGTCTTGGTTCTGTGTGAGAGGAAGACATTAAATGCATTCTGGATCATTTGCTTCTCCTCATTAGGTGGGCAGATGCAGTGGGACTCTGAAACATTAGTTTAGGCATGTTTATACATAGGGTTGCATATATAGCTCAGGTGGTGCCTAAAATCATTGTAAGGTTTATCTAGCAATATCTGTCAGAGTGATGGAGAAGAACTATTTTCCCCTCTGCTTGTCTCTCACCTATGACCCACAACATATCCCATACACTGCAGTATGAAATCTAGCTTTCATAAGATCTCATCAGTGCTGGATAATTTGACATTCAAAAATTCACCTCATAGTTGAAAAGCAAAATAATAATAATCTAATATTTTGCAGTACTTTCCAAGCTTGATGGAGAGTCTGATGTAAGCTCCTGTGTTTGGTGTATCTCTGTGAATGTAACATCTGAAATAAAATCAACAAAAATGAATGAGCTTTGGTAGCTTTTAATGATGCATGTGATTGGGCAGCAGGGGCCAGATCTTGTCCTTGGCTGTGACTGCAAGGGTGCTTTTAGGAAGTTTGGTGGGGTGAGACTGATGATGCTCAGAGTAGGGCTGAAAGTGACAAACAAGGGCAGCTCTTATTTCTAGTTTTTCTTGTGTTCAGCTGTAGCTGTGGAAGGCTTCTCATGGGAGATATCTATGAGACTGGAAAATACTCTCATGTATGTACCATAGTGAGATGGTCCTTACACCTGTTCATGAAAAGTGAGCAAAGAAACCTTCTTTGAGACCTCTGCCCTACACAGGAGCAGACCAAAAAGTGCAAAGAACTCATAATAGAAAGTTTCAACTTCCTTAGGCAGCTTCTGTTGTAGCTACAGGGATTTTGGTTTCGTCTTCAGAAGATCCCACTATAACGCATGAGGTCAGATCCTGCATGAGCTATTGGATAAAATCTTCCTTATATTAGTGGTTGTGTTTCTTAAATAGGACTTGGAATTAGGGTGTGATTTACTGTTGTAAATACATGGCCAGATGTTGGTAGCTACAGATGCTGTTTTTCTGAAGCTGACTCTGAACTGATGAGTTTTTCAAGTTCTGAACTTTCTTGGATTACCAAAAGTGTAGACCCTTTTAGAGCAGCAACTGTTTTAAAATTACCATCTCAGAACCTCATGGGCTGTCATTCTTTCCTAAAACTAAAGAGAAGGTTTGCAAATATGGGGCAAAAACCAGCAATTGCAGAAACAATTTTTCTGCTCTTCAGGGCTCTTAAATTTATGTATATGCAACCTTTTTCCCTTGCTATGAATTTCTGATGTCTCCCTAATTGCATAAAAGAGGCAGAATTTTTTTTGCTCTAATCTTCAGAAGTGCATCCTGATGAAGTCAATTAGGCACTGACTTTCAATAATGCTAATGTTTTCTATCTTTAAATTTTACAGTTTGCTATGAACTGCAAGCACTGTACTTAAGGACACTAAAATCAGATATGTCAGTTGAGTTTTGCATTCAGAAGTTTGGCTCAGCAAAATCTCATGTGAATCTCCTTAAAATTCCAGGTGTTTTCTCCACAGTTTTTTTCAAATGACTACCTGAAAATTAATGTTCTTAGTGTTAAAACACATCCAATTGAGAAATGACCCATCCCCTCCATTAGCACTGTTTATATATATATTTCTTTATATTTTGATTTCTAACCTCAATGCCATTGGTTGACTAATGTAGACACAGGTTACAAAATGTGAAACATTATTCATTTTTAATAACAAAAGCATTACTTCTCAATGGCAAAAAGGACATGAAAGAATCATCTTTCATCGCCAGTATTTAGAAGTTAAGGTCTTTAAAGTAAGATATGTGATTATCAAAGGTGAGAGCTGTTTGACTTTTTTTTTTGCATAAGACATCTAAAATATTCATTCAGTGCCAGAAACATTATCCAGCAGAAACATCAAAGGGAGCAGGGCTCATTAGGAGAACTCTCCTGACTTTGACGCATGCCTCCAACATGCTGAGGAACTTTCAGAGCAATGTGAAGGGATTTATCATCCTGACTCCCAGAAATGTCAGTGTGAGCTGCACAGTTAAATCACTGCAAACTGCTTTGAAATTCCGCTGCGTATTTAGGGAAGTTAATTGGGATGAAAATACAGTTATGGCAAACACTGGGATAATGCTTTCCCTCACTCACTTTGTGACACTACTTCGTGGCAAGCTTCTTTGTTTTTTCTGATATCAAGTATCTCTGACACCAGATCTATCAAAGGCCACGAATAAGTTAGCCTCAGTGCTAAGAGGAGGTACACTGATGTACTTAGCGGTCTCGTGGAGAGAATGCAGATTCTGATGAATGGAGATGTAATTAAATAATTGCAGTCCATTATTACTTCTCTATTTTTGGAAATTCTCCTAAGGAAGCAGTGAAAGTAACATTTAGTCCAAACCATTTTGTCCTTCTGAGGTGCCTATCTGCTCTTTACTGTATTAGGTTTTGAGCATATAATTATTTTTCATAATATACTTGTCAGGTAGTGACTAGTGGTGTTGTCTGCATATTAAAGAAAAAAACAACCCAAGGAATAAAGGATTAAGGATAATTTTTTTTTAAGGGATACAGTTCCTTATTCACAAGTGCCTTAGTAGATCTTGGTGATGGCTTAATTTGCCTAAACCCCTGAGATTAAGACTAATGAAACTAACAGTAGATACAGATTACTCTGAAGAGGAAAACAGATTTCCTTCCTGCTCTCTGCTCTGCACTTCCATAGCTTCTCTTTGATTCACCATGTCAGACTTGGAGAGGGGATCAGAAGGAAAGACACAGTGTTGGTCTGAGCTCTCAGAGCTGTAGCTGGGTGAAGCATATGCAAAGAGAATAGAAATGTCATTAGCCACTGAGTTGTAGGAGAAGGAAGGTTTCATAGATACCTTTTTAAAATTAGCATTGAGGTCCCTTTGGATGTAGCTTTCTGTTTTCTGATTTCATGTTAGCTATTATTTATTATTATTATTATTATTATTATTATTTTCTTCCTAAAGGGCTAAACTGCTTCAAACCGAAGCACAAATATTTGTTTTAGATAAAATATTTAATTTGATACAAGTCAAGTTTTAATTTGTTAGCTTTCACAGCCCATGCCAGTGTCTTGTCTTAGGTCAACTTCGCATGAGAACTGAGGCACATAAGGAACTGAACCTTGAAATATCAATTACTGACACAGATTTGTCTCAGCAGTGCCTGGTAACAAGATGAGAGGCAAAGGGCATAAACTGAAATGCAGGGATTGCTGTTTCAACAGAAGAAAAAAAGTTTGAGTTTGTTTTGTTTTATTTTCCCCTGTGAGGCTGGTCTCACACTGAAACAGATTTCCCAAAGAGGGTGTGAAGTCTTCTTCCTTGAAGATATTCAAAAGCCATCTGGACATGATCCTTGGCAATTGGCTCTAGGTACTCCTGCTTGAGCAAGTGGGCTGGATCAGGTGACATGCAGAGGTTCCTTTTGATCTCAAACTTCCTGTGATTCTATGAACACAGGTTCATAGACCCTTTGCTGGTGGTGCCACACATTTTAATGACAGAAGAAGTGGTGTGAGGTTTGCTCCTAGCTAGGCAGCTCATTAATTTTAGGAATGCTAGGGTAATAACCAATTGTTACTACAGGAACCTAAAGGTTTTACTGGGGATTAATGTGATAAATACGAAGTATCATGAAGTTTTATATTTTTATATAAGTATGAATATCAAAACTGAACTGCATTGCTACTACCTCAGATCCTACTAAATAGGATAATAATTTTTAATTAAGATACATAGTCCTCTTTTCCTTTGCAAATTATATGAAGTAGAGGGGTAAGCCACAATAATAATTGGATGAAAAGAATAGTTGAGAACTGTCCACTACCAGAAACCTTGGTCTGTTGAGGGGGACTCTCCCTTTTGAATGTGATGTTGGAGTACTCTGGTGAAGCAATTCCTGCCTTTTGTATGTTCCACGAGACCAAAATTTTTCATTCTTGTGTCCATCTGAAAGTACTCAGCAATTTTCTCAGACAGCTTGAAGTCTACTCCTAGATTGCTGGCTAAAAACACCTGAAACTGCACCTGTACTAAATCTAGGGAAAATGTTAATTTGCGCTCTCTTTAGCTGAAAGCTGCTCTATATGTGCAAAATCATCTTTGCTCTGACAACTGGTTGTTTACCTGCTGGATTCAGATTTCCTCTGTGTTTTTCTATTTAAATCAGAAAACAACTCTTCTACAAATTCTTGCAAGTGTCAGCAGTTTCCATGGAATTAATTTTTTCCCCCCTCTGTTCCTGGGAAGATGGTGGGATTCACTTTCTAGAAGCCAAAGAGAATGTAATCACCTTCCTAAGTTATAAGGCTGCTGTCAGGTCTCTGTGGATACTCAAACTATAACAACAGGAGATGGTGAAAACTCCTCTTTAGCCCCAGAGACAAAATTTTTCTGAGTGATTTATTTCAAGAAATGGGTGTTAGTCTTACACCAGCCCTTAGGGCACATATTTGCTACAGATAATTTAAATGCAGTTGATGGACGCAGTAACTATTTGGGATGAATGTAATGAACAGGTCTCATGAAATCATGAATGTTTCCAGACACCGAGAGGATTCTGGGGAGAGTGACAGCACCAGTCACAGCTCACCAGCTCAGAAATGCTTTCTGCAGCTGCATACTTGCAAGGGATGTTGGAACAGCTAGGGTGACAGAGAAAAGTTTCCTGGGAAACTGGGGGTGCAAGGCCACACAACTTTTGTGGTTTTTCAACAAGCATCTATCTAATGGGAGCTGACGTCTTGATCTTGTTATAATATTCGGTGGCTTCTAATGCTGTTCCAGGCTGAATAGCTGCCACAGATGGAAAATGCATTTAGAATTTAATCCTGGGCACTGTAATAGCTATTAAAACATAACTTAAATGTAAAATTTGCAACTTAGTGTATCTCTTGAAAGATTCTGAAGTCTGGACAATGTGTGCCCAGTTGTTAATTCAGCCTGGAGCCTTCTGATTCCATTCAGAAACAGATAAATACTGTGTTGCTTTGGCAGACCAATTTACACTCGTGCACATACAAGAGCCTGCTGCAGCTGTAACTGGACGAGGAGTAAAATAAATTCAGAACATCAGGTGGATTGGTCTTTGATTAGCCTTTCATGTTGTTTGTAACATAATGTATAGTGTATAAGCAGGTGAAAATCAATTACGGAAAATATTGTAGGTTTGGGGTTTTTTTTACACAGAATTTTATTGGAAATATGCATACTATGTACTTACATACATAGTGTCAAAAGACAGGCTGTTTCTCTAGACTAATTCAAATGCCCATTAAAAAACTTTTTAATCCACTTCAGCTTTTCTGTGGTATAGGTTATAACCTTAACAGTTTTTGAATATGGCCAGCTGTCAAGATACAAGGCTGTTTTCTGTTCTCAGGGAGATTTAGTCTAGTTCCTTAGTATCACAGCTACTATCAGGACTCAGAATCAGTCAGTAGGTCAAACAAAAGGTCTTTTTATCCATAAGCAAATGGAAGTGAAGTATTTAATATATTTTTGATGAAATTGCTATATTCTCTTATTGTTTCAGTTGCTCATGCATAGTCTAAAATAATTAGTAATTTCTGAAATTTACCTGTATCTGATCACGTTGCAGTCACATCAGGGCTTGACCAGAGGCAGTGCTGCAGAAAAGACTGAATGGAGAGATGGCAAATGTGCATGGAAGTAGAAAATTTTTATCAGAGAGATTTACATATAGAGAAAGTCTACATGTAGCAAGTCTTACTGCTCCTTCTCATTTTGTGCTCAGTGAAAGGTTTTAGCTTGTTGAGGAAAAACTACATCCAACAATCATACCAGTGACTTGCACATGTTGTGCATAAGGATTGGGGCCCTTGGAGTGTTTTCTACATGGCTTTGTTGCTTGTAGAGTCACCCAAGTATTTCTGCATAGATACAAAGCAAGGCACTGGAGAAAATGTAAGTAATGATGGGAAAGAAAATGCTAACAAAACACAAGCTGTTTTGTGCAAACTAATTGTGCACATGGTGGTTTGAAAAGTGTGTTCTCTGTAGGATTGCTGCAATTAGTTTGCCATCTTTCGAAATGGCTTTTAGCTTTTGTGTTTTAAACCTTGCATACATTTTTTTAAACTGGCAGCAATATTTTCCTGTGATTGATATTCTGCTATGTATTAGAAATGTTCCTAATAATCTCTTCAGATGGAGTTTCAACTTGATCTGCTTCAACTATTAAAATGGGAGATCAAATAGAATTTTTAAGGCCTGGATAACATTTTTTAAACATAACCTGTAGATACTGTAGTAATGACTGGTGGAGCAATAGATGTTTAAACTGTTAAACATACTTATCTAAAACAATATATTTTGTTGAGAAAAACATTCTTCCTCTAAAATTGTCATACATTGTGCATTCTACAATGGAATATAATAGAAATTGGGAAAAAAAGCTACTGAGTCAACCCAGGCCATCATTCCACAGAGGCAGTGTTGTTTGCTGCATTGAAGTTTTTAGCTCTAATTGGAGCTAGTTTTCAATTTCCCATACAATGGGGTTTCAGCTACATCCCCTGGGAGATTATTTCACAGTACAATAACTCTGCTGAGATGTTTTGCTGATATCTGGGCTAAATCTTCCCTCCTAATTTCATCCCATTGTTTGCTGTTATAGCCCAAGGTATCACACTAAACAATTCCCCTTCTTCCTAAGCGCTTCGCTTGTCAAATATTTCTGGACAACTATGTTCACACTTAGTTCAACTGTTGCTTGGTTAGTACCTAATTTTAACATTTCTGTATAGATTGATGCTCAGTCCCCTGAAGTTTTCTGTCATTGATATTTTTTTCACTTCCCCCCACCCCCCCTTTTTTTTTTTTTCCTCTTCCCCATTTTTTGACAGCTACGGAGCAATATCATCTGGAATACATTACAGAACCTTACAGATTAGTGGTCTCTCACCACTCGTGGAGCTTTCCATAGATGCACCAGCTTTATTTTTGTTGTCCTACTACATTGCCATTTAAATTGAACTGCAGATACACTCTTCTATTTTTTTATTATTATTTTTCCCCCCTAAGGCTTGATGCTTTCCAAATCTTTATTTCCTATTGCAGATCTGGATTTTTTCACATTAAGAAATTTGGGAATTACAATTAAATGAGGACATGTTTATTGAATTTTGTCCTTTTTAGTGTTTCTGATGTCTTGTTCTAACACAGATGAATGAATTAACATATGCCACTTTACTTTTTTCTTCCGTACTGCTAAAATATTGTTCAGAAATTTCACATCAGTTGAGATGGTAAACAAAACAGTCTTCTTGTGATGTGTCACTAGATAGATAAAATGAGAACTACATTGTAATGAAAACTGTCTTGAAAATATCAGAGTTTCCAACTTTTTTATTTTTCAAAATAAGTTGCCTCTCGAAAACAGTGACTTTTGGAAAAGTAGGAATACAATTGAGTCTGTGAATGGAATTTTTAGAAGTCTTGCATCCCTTCTTATTTCCTATAAAATTACTCTTTAGGATAATTTTTTATTTATTTTTTATTTTTTTTTTGGTAAGTCTTACAATATTTCTCTGCTTGCTGGAGGCACTAGGCTATGTAAGAATCTCAGCTTTCAATTTTAAAAGAATTGCCCTTTCAGGCCTAATTGACTGCAGAAGAAGTTGAAAATATGACTCAGGAGTTTCCAAATGCAGAAACAAGTATGCAGATAAGAGGAACAGAAGCCTTTTCCCCCTCTTAATTTACTGATATTTAAGCAAGCTTCAAATTATTTGCATTGACCTACAATTTTTAAATTCTGCCATCTGATTTATTTGTGGTCATCTTCTAACTTGGCTTAAAATTAAGTAGTTGGCTGCAGACCTTTTATGGTGTGATCCTCTTTCTTCAAGAAAAAAAAAGACTAAATTTTATACTGGAAGTGAGATTAATCAAACAGGAAACACCATTTTTGTCCTCAGCACAGCTTCCAGTCACTTTGATTCTCACACTTAATTGCCAGGATTCAATGCTGGTCCTTACTCAAAATATACAGGCTCTTTAATTGTATCTTCCTGTAATGTTAATTCTCAACAACGTGCTTCAAGTCAGATAGAGAAAGGAAGCATAAAAAATTGTCACCACAATGGGATGACAGCAGTATTTTGGGAAGCTTTGTGTTTCAGTGAATCCTATAGCTGATCCACTCCATCCAGCCTGTCCCATGAAAGGGTTTCACATTTTTTTAATTTGTACACTCAGTTCTCTTCCTGTGCTTTGCCTCTGGGATGAATCCTCTCCTGACATGACAATTTTCTGTCGCATTGAGATTTGGTGAATGGCAAAATAATTTGACAGGCTGGGAGAGTATGTCTTTTCATCTTTATACAACACATTTGAATATATACTCTCTTTTTACAAAGTGGTTTATCCTGACTGGTGAATGTTTTGCACATGTCACAAAATGAGGTGCTAGATTATAGCATATAATGTCCATATAATATATATATGTTCCTTCACATATTATTGTGTATTCTGCACACAAACTATAACTTTTATGCAGTACTAACTAGACTACCTATTCGTTGTATTGGGAAAAACCTGTGTTGTATTTCTAGAGAAAACTTCTTATAAACATCTCCAGCAGCTTGTGTTATGTGTTGCAATTTTCTCAGCTTCTTTATGGATTTCCTGCAGTGACAGCTGATAAAGGACAATATGGCACGGCAGAGGTAATTCTCTAGGGTTGCAATTACCAGATCACTAAATACCCAGAAGCATAAACAATTCTTAGGGCTATCAGCTTCCACTTATGAAGCTATGGGGCTGTCAACTAGAGGCAGGAAAAAAAGCCATGTTGTTATAGTCATGATCCATTTCAAAATACACAGGAAACCACACATCAAAAACTGTTTTAAGGGGTGGCATATGAACTGAAATGTCAGCAGTGTTGCTTACATAGCTTTGAAAGTAACTTCAGAAGTTTCAGGAAGATTCATGATAACATCTGTAAGCTGTAGCAGGGACTACAGAAATTAGTTTTATTCACCTTACATTTGATCATAACTGCTCAAAACCACCAACAGCTGCAGCTTCAAGATGAAAAGAACGTGAGCTCATGATGTTGTGCAGGCAGAGCAGGTACCTGAGCTCTGAACAGACGTTACTGGTTACTGACTGGGTAGAAGTGAAAAAGACTACTGAGAGCTTCTGATATCAAAACCTCTTTATCGTACTTCATTGTCTCGGATTAGTTACCATGATGTACAGTCATGTGTGCTTCAAGATACAGGTGTCTTTGATTCATGGTAGCCTGTCAAAATCAGCTGTGTATCCCATCAGCAAGATTTTCTTTTTACTAGTTCGAACCAGAGAGAGAGGGTATTGCAGGATTTTATCAAGTAAAAGCATAGGTGTTTGCTGTAAAGACATGACTAAAAAGAGAACTTATTGTGGCATTGGTAACATTTGGTGATTGAGTAGAATTAATATATTGTGCAGCCATGAGTTGCAGTAGTCAAATATCTAGTTTATTTCAACACAGACATGTTTGAGTAGGTTTATTCCTGAACAGTTGACTTCTCCATCCATGTATAGTAGCTTATGTTACAAATCTGTTGATTTTTATAGGTAGCATTTCTTCTGTATCAAGGTGCTTGGATATCAGATGTGCTCAGCTTCCCACAATTGCATTGTTTCTTGTTTATTTACGGTAAGAAGCATAACAATATGAAATAGTTATCATTAATATTTGTATCAATAAATCAGGTTTTCAGAGGGGTCAATGTGGATAGCAAAGTATATCGATATGGGGGAGAAATGTAATGGCAGAGGAAAACACAAAAGCAAAAATCTAAATATTAGAAAATAAACACTTTATTAAAGTTTAATCGTTCCAAGAAACAATATTTAAAAATGAAAGTTAATTGAGATCAAATTTGAAATAACTATTATCTGCAGGTTCTATTAATAATACATATGCCTAATCAAGGATCAAATATCATGAAGTAACCTAGACTTGGTTTTCTATTGCTCTCAAGATGTAGCTGCTGGCAGTAAAACCTGCATATAAACAAATACACTTCTACTAGTATAAAATGGGGTTGGAGGTATTCCAACATTAAACACTGTTTTTCTCTTTTATAACAGCACCACAGAATCTGAGAACCTGATAACTCCTGAAAAGGTGCTGTTTGCATCCAGTAGGACTGCCTGCCTGGTATTGCCTGACATTGACATTTCTGATACTTGTGTCTTCAACAGGCCAATCTGTTTTAGTGCTGAGAGTACTGCTGATAGTTACAACAAAACTGAATGGAAACACTCTTTCCCCCCCCCCCCCCATTGTTGTAAAGTTAGTCATGCATTATAGACACCACCAGAAATAATTCTGTAACTTTGGATAGAAAGTATGAGAAGCTGTGAAGAATATAATTTGTATTGGCACCTGCAGAAGATTGTGCAGGAGTAGTGACAAAACAGATCTTCTGGTGAAACATAGGTAGTTACATGACTGTGATAATGGCAGTTGCTTGTACAGATGGGCAAAGCAGGAAAACAAAGTCACAAAATAAATTAAGCTGTAAATACTGAGGGTGCTATATATGAAATCCTAATGAATATTCATGTAGCAACTAAAGCAACTGCTGGCATGAAGCACTAATCCTTTTGCAAATAACAATTATCAGAGAGGTTGTAAAATGAGTGTTAATTTGCACATAGTATCAAGAGTTAAGAAATCTGGATGAACAAAGGCTTTCTTAATCTGCAGAAAAACTCTGCAGTGTGAATCAGATTGCAAAATAAAGTTTGGAATCATGTTGCAATTTCTAAACAGGTTGCAGAGACCCAGTTATTCGAGTGCACAGAGGAACACTCCTCCTAAATATTGTCTGTACAGAATACAAGATTTGACCCATTCAATGAATTCTGCTGTAATGAAAGTAGCAGATAGAAAGGGAAATTCACTTTCTTTCATAGAATCACAGAATCATAGATTATGTTATATTGGAAGGGACCCATCAGGATCATCGAGTCCAACTCCTGACCCTGTGTCAGGCACCCCAAGAATCACACCATGTGCTTGAGAGCATCATCCATCCAAATGCTTCTTGAATTCAAGCAGGCTTGGTGCTGTGACCATTTCCCTGGGGAGCTTGTTCCAGTGCTCAACCACTCTCTGGGTGAAAAACCTTTTCCTGTTATCTACTCTAAAGCTCCCCTGATTTAGCTTCCTGCCATTTTCCTGAGTCCTGTCATTGGTCACAGGAGGGGAGAGACCAGTACCTGCCCCATCTCTCCTCCTTGTGAGGAAGCCACAGGCTGCAATGAGGTTGCCTCTCAGCCTCCTCCAAGGTATTTCTGTAGAGGTGTTTGGAAATGACAAACATGTTTTCTTTGTACAGCTGATACATGTATGTGCTGTGCTGCATTGCTTTGTGTATCAGGATTTGAAGGCATTATTTTCTATGACATGTGCCCAAAGTATTTTAAATGAAATTATTTGGTTTTTATAAACATATGAATGCAGAAACCGTATGGCAACTACCTCTCAGTTTGTACTGGCTGATGATATGGAACAGATTTACAGAGCTATATAGATTTGTTAACAGTTGCATTGGCACTTAATATGATCCTATCAGACATTTAAGTAAAAATTGGACATCTGACTTAAACTAAAATTCAATGGATATTACAGATTTTAAGTAATTCACTCCTTTTAAAACACTCCCTATCTATCAATATCTGCTCCTAGGTACTTTTAAGAAGTCATTCTCATGACTGTGACTATTATTTACTTACAGAGCTGATATGGAAAATTAAGATAAAGCACAAGGTAATGGATTCCATTATGAATATACACTTTTAAGCTGACAGTTGTTTGGAGAAAGGCTACATCTGAAGAATGTAAGAGCTACCTCAAAGGACATGTGGTGTCCTATGCAACAAAAAAGCTGTGGTTTGGTTTGGTTTGTCTTGAATAATTACAATTGAATTATCAGTTTAGTGGGCTCATCTGAATCATCATGCTTAATAGCCACTGAGGGACCAGCCACCTCTGTGCCATAAATTTATCTAATCCCCTTTTGAGCCCACTTCAATAGTATCATTTTAGTACTATGACTGTCTCCTACTGATTTCCATATGCATACAGTCTGTTAGCAATACAGTATGCACAGCAGTGTCTGGTATGGGTATTTAATTATTTGAATGTGTTTGGGTTTACTTTTTTCCTTTGTTTTCCACTGGCATATTTCATGCATACATGGGTCAAAGCAGTTTAGGGCTTTAAAACACTGAGGAGTCAATATATTAATGGTATTTAGTGATTCACTGGAGTCTAGGTGACCTATAAAGAAAAGAATAGTCGTGTTATCTTTTGAGAAACATCTGAACAAGCAGATACTAATTCTATAATCTTCCCTTCCCCCCCCCGCAAATGTCTTTAAGGCTTTTTTTTTTTTTTTGCACCTCTGAGTTTTTTCTAATTACCCGTTAATGATTTAACTGGTGGTTCAATACACGTGTTCTGATGTGCTGCAGACTACTGTGTTTTAGCAGCATGGAATCAGCATCATAATAAGGTTTGGCAACAAAATATAAATATTCTGAGAAACTATTTGTCCATGAGAAATTAAGTTTGGGGGCAATTGAAACTAAGCTTTGCAAATACATATTGCCAAAAGAAGAGGAAAAGATAAAACTGAAACAGGTCTTAGTGTTTTGGGTTGGTTTTTTTTTTATTTTTATTTTTACATTTGCAGAATGCATTGCTAGGTACTTAGGTATCATTTTCAAAATGAACCAGTTTTAGCTGTATCTATGGCATTAAATCAGCATAAACCAAGCACATTATGTGATATTTTAGTTTGGTTATTAGTAGTCATGCTACTTTAGCTTCTGGGTGAAAGTATTTTTGACAACTGATACAAAATTATCTTGTCTTCACTAATGACTTTTAAAGCCACTGAATATTTTAAACAGAACCACATATGTGAAGATGGATAGAAATGTTCACGTTCAGTCAGAAACTGTCCTTATTTCAAGCTGTTCCTGATTTAATGGAATGGAAGCCTGTAAATAGCTGGGTCCTACAGATGGGTTCGTACAGCAATATCCTTTTTAAAATCAGAAATCAAGATTTAGATGTGTATTTGACAAATTTTATTGTAAAATATATAGTGTTTTTCTAAAATTTAAGCATATATGCAAACATATGCAAACCCAGCTTTTTCTTAAAATTATAAATTGACTTATTGCACTATAGTTAAATTAAATAGACTTTTAATTCTCTGTGGATACTGAATAAACCTTGATATTTCATTTTCTGGTCTATGCAGAAACTTGGGCATTTTGTAAATTCTATACAGAAGTCCTCTGACTGAAGGACTCCAAGTAAGCCTCATGTCTTACTTGCAAAGCCTCTGAAGGGAATAGCACTTCACGGAACAGTATGTTTGCCAACTTTATTTCTAGTTATTGTTAATATAACAGCTCCTGCAGTAGTGGCTTGTAGTAAAATTAATTTTCATTGATTCAAATGGCATAAAATAGCAAGCAGTATTCAGTCATTTCTATGTAGAAATATAATGCTGAAAAAGTTTGGAATACCATTAAAAAAAATTAAATTAAAATGTGGAAGTGATAATCTTAAAAATTCTTCTGTTAGCCCAGAGCTTGATACAAATTCCTCAAAAAATATCTAAAAATTTGCAAGGCACATCACAAAGATGGTTCAACATTAAAGTGCATTTATACCAGATAACAGGTATGGTGCTATCCTAGTGGAAATTACATGCTTTAAATCTCAATTTGGGGAAGCCATGCAGAGTTTTCATGTTACCTTTATGCATCCAAATTGGAAGGATGTTTTGACTGACATCTTGAAATGGAAGTCACACTTGTACTGTCTTTATAACATGATTTTATGACAATTTGTGTTATAGGCTTCATGTCAGCAATGATCCAAAAATCCTCCTTTCATCTTATCCAGATGAAGAGTGAAATTGCCTAGATATATTTAAATGAAAAAGAATGAAATTGCCTTGAGAAAGTTAATTTCAAGATAGGAGTAAAATGTTTGAGTTGAATTTGCTCTGTGCTGTCAGTGGGGTTGAAGCACTGTAGAGATATGAAGTAAGAAATACAATATTTCAAGAACTAATATCATAAGGAAAACAAAGCAGACATGGAAATAATCTTTCAATCAGCAATTTTATTTGCTGAGATGTATCACCTTATGCAGACACCGGAAAATCCTGCTTTTGTTAAAATAAGATGATGTTTATAAAGTACTTACTGGACACAAGATAATGTATCTGACAGCTTTTAGGAAGAATATAAGTGTGAACTATGATGTTCAGATAGGCATGCATCCATGCATAGGACACTGCCTTTTTTCACTGCAGTGCCAAGACCATGTGTAACTCAGGTTTGTGATTAGCACAGCTAAAGCACTATTAAATTATTAGCTAAAATGAGGTGGAAATTAATTGACCAAGCGAATGTGAGGAAAGCAGACATAAAAAATAATCGGTGTGTCATGACTTTCCAAAGTAATTTCAGGGTGTCTAAAAATAGGAAGGAATAATGTTTATTCAAAAAATACCCAAAGTATCATCATGCTTTTCTCAGCTGGCTCTTTTGTGCCACTTATAACCATTGAAGTAAGTATTTAGAACAAACAAAAGCAAGAACAAACCAAAGTTCTTTCCTTTATACGTGTAGTGCTGTGTGATATACTATTGGACAACATCAGTTAAAAATAGAAAGAGTGAAGCTCAAGTTGAGCCTTGGAGTAGGAAGAAATGGCTGGTAGTGCTCTGTTTCTGTGTGCAATGAACAGAGACATTTGCTCAGGTAAGGTCATGGATACCATGTAGACTGCAGCACTAAATAACTAAACCTGCTAAAGAGAGGAAATGAGAGGCTGTAAAAGGGATGGGACAAAGAGCTTTAGCACTAGAGCTAGACTGCTGTTCTGTCTGACAGTTCAGATGACTCCTGAGTGTATGTTTTATGTATGTCTTAGTTATAAATAGCAGAAGAACTTTACTGGGACACAGCATGGCTATGCCATGATGAGGAACTTCATTTGCAGAAGCCATGAAGGAGTGCTGAAGGAACTGTTGTTCTGGAGGTGGGTGTTACTCAGTTGTATTGGTTGCAGCATGTGCATTTCAGACTTAGAAGATGACTTTTTTTTTTTTTCAGCATTTTTTTTTTTCTTTAAAAATGTGTAAAGTTCATGTTCACATCTTGTCTGTTTTCACCACTTTGGAGGCCCACTTACATCACTGTGATAAGAGATTGTGGCAAGGTGTCTGTTGCCAGACCCAGTCCATATAGTATTTCAGATCTGTGACATAGTGTAGGGACATAACTGTTTTGTTTTTTTTAAAGACCTGGGTAACATGAAAATACTGTCCACCTTGCTGAGACAAAATCTGGAACAGGATCTCTGATGACGTTTTCTCTCACCCCACTTCGTATATCTACTGTGCAATATCTGTGTCTGATACCTATGTCCTCAGCTACTCACCTCAAGCTCCCTTTAAAGACAAGAAAAAGAAAAAACATTTGTAGAGTATGTTTAATTTAAGTGCTCATTTCTTTCCACTGCCCATAAATGGAGCTCAAGATGAGTAACTGAGATGTAGGCTTTTGTTTTGTTATTTATAAATGTAGATTATTTTTTTATATATATACTGCAGATGTCCACAGTTGGCCAGAGTAATCTCAGAGTGCAAGGCAAGAGAGTGAACTGTTCTTTATTAAGTTTTGGAGAGAAAATTTTAACCTTTGGTAATGTTAAGACATACTAATCCAACTGTTTGATACTATTCATATCTGATGAATTATTCATTCAGTGGATAAGTTCTTTCAGAGAATTCTGTCACCACTGAATAAGGTATTGGAGTTATTTCCTGCAGGTATTTCATACCCACAGTTCTGCAGAAATTACTGAAAAGAACAGACCATTCAGTGCTGATAGTATAATTGTTAATATCTTGATGTAAATGATACATTAACTTAGGCACTAGAAATGCCTTGTCTCTTGTAATTGGACTGTTAAACAAACAAAAAATACGAAGCACTTTAGTCAGTCCTTATCTACAACATCCCACAGTTATGAAACGAAACTGTTGGTCTGTGAAGATCTGTGCTCAATAACATGCTAAGTGACATAAAGCAGGTTCTTCTACCACAGGGAGTAAACAAACTGGTTGATATGCAGCTCTCATCTGATATCAGCAATGCACAACTCTGAGCCACATCGTTTAGTAATGATTTATGATAAAAAGGATATATACTGAAGGCAGCTTAGAAAGGACTTCAGCTGAGCCAACATCTGCTTTTCAAATATAAATGTGGAAGACGGTTTCTTGTTGATGGGTGTCGAAGTGCTAGTAGTCTAGTAGGGCTACTTTGTTTATATGGATTGCAATCTAAACTGATGTGAATTTAATTTATGTTTTTAAAACATAAAAATCAGTTAAAAGGCAATGTAACAGCAATTGGAGAATATGATTAATTATATTGTTTTCTAAGGAGCAAGTTGCTCAGAGCAACAACTTGAGCTACTTAATAGTAACCTTTAACAACAGAAGTAAGAATGTGCAGCTGCTGAAAATGTCCATGAGATGTCAACCATAGGGTGAGCTACAGATGCAATGTGTAAAAAGGCTGGAACACAAAAGATGACAGTGGAATGCAGATGGAGAGAGGGTTTCACAAGCAATGTTTTTAAAGAAGCAGGACATTTATTCTAAGCAAACACATGAAAATAATATCTAAGTTTTTTTTCTTTTCAGGCTTTTTTATAGAGAAGTTGGAATTGTATAACTTCCCATAGTTAAAATTTATCATGTCTGTCATTTGACATTTTCAAAGCACTTTCTCAGGATGGCATACATCATTAAGACTTAGGACTACTGATTCTTAATTACACATGTGAATGTAAATTTGATTTCTAGACAAAGTTTTTTTAAGTGTCTTATGGCTATAGAAATATCTGTGTAAATATAGAACATAGAATATTCTTAGAAAATAAATTATTTGTAGTTCTAGTGTTACTGTGCATTTCCCAGAGGATTTTGGGCTGTAATTTAATGGTTTCAGACTTTTGTCTTTTTTGACTGTAGAGATCTGTTTTATGGAGACCTTCACATGCTTGCCTTTGTCTATAACTATGCATGAAATAATCAGGATAAGAGAGGCACTCATTTAGGATCTTTCTTCTTCCTAAGTTTTATCTTCTGTGTTCCTTGCTCTGGATAGTCAAGGCTGGCAGAAGTCTCACAAACTCTGTGCAATAGGTTATGCATTTTCTTTTAGCTCCTGGATGCAATCAGAATTGCATCAGTTACTTTGAGCAGATACTTGTGTGTACAAATGAGGGTTCAGGATTTTAACAAGTTCAGGGAGAGTTCCAGTTAGGAATTCATATGCTGGTTGCTTTCCACAGGGAGAGAGAAATTAGCTCTGCCTGGGCATCTCTTGAAGGAAACTAAGTCCAGGGAAAGGCAGGGCACTGAGTGGAGCTTTCTGTTACTCAGACAGTGCTTGTGCTGGATGGATGGAAGGATTCAACAACATGGATACAGTGGGCAGGTGACAGTTATGAATCAACCCTTCTCATTTCTGCTCTACATTCCCCAGCCTGTCTGAGCCTTCTCTGTTTCAAATTACTTCTCTATGTTTTTATTCTAACCAAACGTGGCTCTTCTGCATTTGAGGCTTTTTTAGGTGCCTTACAATATTCAAAGGCTCTAGGTAGATCCCCACAAAGCTGGATGAATTTGGGTCCTGTGAGAACATATTTTAAAACTAGTTGTTGATTTTTGGATTCATAGCTCTGAGCTAGAGTGAAGTCAGGTCTGTTCCTCCTAAAGTGATCAGGATGTGAACTGAGACATTAGGGAATTCAAGCAGACCAAAGCCAGTTGAGCTTCTGGATGCTTTGAACATCACATTAAGGGTGGGAAATGATAGAGAAGACTCAGAGGATACTTCAGTTAAGTTTTAAATGAGTGAAAGGCACCTGCAAAACAAAAAGTGAATATATCTTAACCATAATGACAAGAAAAGAATCAATGGTCTTTAAACTGTTATGAAAGCAATTCCGAAAATTTAGAAGTCTAATTCCCCTTAAGTGCAGTAGTTTAATGTCTACATTTTTTTTTTGAAATTGGCTTATTACTAAAAAAGAACTAGAAACTGTCACAAGTCTAAAATAACCCCTGAAATGTGAGTTAGAATATTTCAATTATTCAATTTACTTTTTATCTCTTGGTCAATTGACAACACAGAAGTGTTGGTGTTTTAGGCTATTTCATCTTTTGGATGTCTCTGTTAAACTTACTGGTCTGTTCAGTTTTGAATTAATTGCATACCTACATTTGTTTTTAAAAAATAAGGATATATTTTTATTATTATGTTTACACTACTTATGATCTACTTTGTATTTTTTTAAGTCTCAACTGTCCTCGCTAATTCTGTGTCCCTGAGGTGATATTTTCTTACAGGTCTGTGTGGATCAGGAGAGTAATAAATTGTTACTCCTGCCTCTTATCTGTGAATATTTAAACTGCACATGCAGTAATGACATTCTGAAACATCAGCATACTTCAACACTGGTTTGAAAAGACTGTATAACCATTCCTGAAGCAAAAATATCTATCAGTTATATTTAGTAGTGTAGCAGAATTCCTTATCTATGACTTTGACAGGGACAACGTTGGTGGCATCCATTGTATGTTACTAGCTATGAACCAGCTGGATCACTTTGCTTTGTGGTTTTACTTACTTTGTGCTTAAATCTATTTTATGAAGCTACTTAGTAGAAAGCAGAGACATTTCTATTTGAATAGCATATTTTATTTTGGTGAAGACTCTACATTTCTCCTGAGTAGGATTAAACATCTCTGCTGAGGAGAGGGAACATCGGATTGCAATTAAAATAATAGCAATCTTCCTACTGAAACATTGATAACTTTTTTTTTTTTTTTTTTTTTTTTTTTTTTTTTTTTTTTTTTTTTTTTAAATGCTACATTTGATGTCCCAGAGCAGGAAGTCATATAACATAACTAGGTTCAACAAACAGTACAGAAAGCATAATGTTTATTATTAGCATCATATCACCATATGACAGTGACAGGTGGTGATCCACAAATGCCATCACAGTCATCAGAAGCAATGTGGGGAAATGAAAGGCTTCAAAAAGTGCAATTTTGTAGCAGTATAAAGTAATTAAAACTTGATATTGTTAGATAATGGTAAGATAAATTTCAAATTTAAAATTTACAGTGCCTGAAAACATGCTTTTTGAATTATTTGCTATGTAGGGTGTTGCATCCTGTATTTATTTTAATTTGCAAGAGTACTGGTGCTGCCAGCAGACCTAGCAGTCATGCATCTTAGAGTTTCGTAAAATAACCCTATGTCCTAATTTTTCAAGATCTGAAAGGGAAGAAATTGATATGAAGGTCTCAATTAGAAAATGTAAGATTATCTAACACCCCGAAGTCCTTCTCCTCAAGGTTGTTCTCAATCCATTCTCCACCCAGCCTGTATTTGTGATTGGGATTGCCCCAACCGAGCTGCAAGACCTTGCACTTATCCTTGTGGAACTTCATGAGGTTGGTATGGGCCCACCTCTCGAGCCTGTTAAGGTCCCTCTGGATGGCATTTCTTCCCTCCAGCATGTCAACCACACCACACAGCTTGGTGTTGTCAGCAAACTTGCTGAGGGTGCACTCAATGCCACTGTCCATGTCACTGACAAAGATGTTAAACAGCACCGGTCCTTGTACCAATCCCTGAGGAACACCACTCATTTCTTAATGAAAAAATATGCTCTATGTTTTGAGTCCTTTTTATGACATCAGTTTCTTGTAAAAATCCATTACTGTATTTCCCTTAATTTTATTTTGTGTGTACAAACTGTGGCCTTTATTCTCCATAGAAACAATGTTTGGGTTGTGTGTGTAGGATAGTATCTTGATCAAAAAAATCCAAGTGCTGAGCGTGTAGTGCAGCCCATAATGCACCACCAAAGTGTGCATATGGTCTTACACTCCTCTTGGTTAGTTGGAATTGGGAACTCTGGGGGTAAGGATTGCATGTGCTTTATCACTGCTGAGCTCAACATCTTGTTGGTTTTCAAGATGCAAAGATTTTACAGAATTTTTCATATGCTGATCTTTGTAATTTAAGAAAAAGGACAATAAGATATATTTTCTGAAATCTTGACATGTGCAGCTCCAAATGCATGTTTAGTAACAAGAGAGAAATGAGGTTGAGGTCATTTAGCAGTGTCCTCTTGTTCATTTACTTAAGCCACATGACCACTGCTGACCTGAGCATCACTGGGCTGTGGCAGCATCAAGATGGCTCTTAACTGCTGCTGCCATTAAGATACAAAATTGCTAATTATAGTAAATAATTATATGCATTTGCACCCCATTAGACTATGGCGTATAGATGTCATTTCAATAATAAAGTATTTAATACAGGTAATTGCAGAGGAGCTAATATTTGTTGCAGTGCATATCTATGATTGTATTTGGTTGGTAAGATTCTCTGAAACTCCCTGTAATGTAAAAGGGGGTGAAGCTGGAACCAGCACCAGTGTTTCTGATCACCCTCAGAATCGTGTTAGCAGATTTACTATCAATGTATAAAAACTAATGAACCGCTTCAAGCCATGTCATAAAACTGGAATTCTTTTGTACTTAATTAGATGGCCTGAAAAAGAGGAAATTGGACCAAAAACCCCTATAAAATTAGTTTCATCAAAACAAATTGGAAGCAGATGAGCAACCCACAGTAACTCTACCATAATGCTGCAATCTTCACAGCCCTGTCTTCGTTCGTTTGGATTGCTTATTGAAGACCCTGTTTAAATCTTTCCCCACATTCTTAATTTATATATTATAGATGGATCTACTGGCCATACTTGTGGTCAAAATAGTGTTATGCTCATGGCCTTGTCAGATTGTAATTTTTTGGCAGATTTTTTTTTTTTTACCATTTTCCAAGATATTTTCTTTGGAATACCAAAGGAATTTCTAGGTAAAAAGGTTCAAATACTTCTGAGAATAAGACTGAGTAAAACCACTATTTTGTACATATTCATAAAAATAGTTTTTAAGAAGTTGTGGAGAAGTTTGGTATGCTGATATTTTGGAGCAGGGATTGAAATTTGGCAGGGAATCAGGAATGTGACATTTTCAGAAAACAACCTGAATTTAACCATCTTCTAAGGCTTCAAGAAATTGCAGTTTGCACATGTGCAGTAAAGGTGTGTTAGTTTGGGACCTTAAATCTTTTCAGTCTTTTCATCTGTACTGGGCATGTTCGAGGCCAGAGTTTCAGAACCTGAGCAGGAGTTCCCCTCAATCAGTCCCAGATGGTCGGAACTGAGGAGGATGAGATGTCTGCTGTCCACGTTCTTGCTAATGGTGCCTTAGTATTAGAGAGGTGCCTTGACTCTGTCCAACTTGGAGGGGATGACTTGGGAAAATGAAGTTTGGCAGTTTCCAGCTTGAAGTAGATGCCTACCAAAGCTTACAAAATTATGCTAACAAATAAAAGTGAAAATCTATTCTATACTACATAGATACTATTAACAAAGGAATTACAACTTTGGGTTATTAGAACTTCCTAATTGTGTTCTTTGAGGTTTAGAGATCTGATTTGCAAAATGCTAAGCATTCCTAGTAACAACAGAAGCAATGGAAACTCTGTGTTGAACATTCAATATAGTGTAATATATAATGAGAGTTACTCTAGAAAATCCAATGGGAGGCATTTAAATTGGATCCACAAATTAAAAGGCACTTCTGATCATAACTTCTGCAGGTGTCAGCCCTCCATTTGTAAAATGGCTCTACTACCTCCTTACCTCCTACTAGATGTGAAACTACATTAGTATTTGTGAAAAGTATCTTATAAAATCCCATGAAGAAATGAGTAATTTTATCATCCAAGTTTGAATAGTGTTTAGTAAGTAGATTATAGAGCTGCTTAGTGGTAAAAAACTCCCTGAAAATACTTAATGGCTTTTTGCTTAATGAGAACAATCCATCTGTAAATGAAATTAGTCATTGATTCAGTGAGAAAATGTGATCATAATGATGTTGCAGTGCATAAACAAAACCAGGTTTTATGCTGGGCTTGCTAGGTTTTGTATGATTGATGTTTGCCAGTTTAGTGAGCTTCTAGCATTGTTTTTTTGGGTGATGATTTAATACCTATCAAAGCAGGGCTTGTTCTTGCATATTTATGGGGATATGTTTATGTATTTGTGATTTTGATTGTTCATTTCAGGAAACTTATATATATAAACAGCTTGAAAGACATTGTCCACTACCAATTTGTTAAAAAGTAATCTACTCTAATTTCATCTCTTAGGAACTCTGCAGTGAATGTTTTTAGGAACCAATATTATATGCAGTTCAAGAAATTAATGATTATGCCTCATAACTTTCTGAATTTGTGTTTTCACTCAAATTTTTTAGACACTGCTAATGATTCTTGACTTCAGTTCCTGATCTTACTGTCACCAAAGCATTAAACATATTCCAAAGAGAGATAAAGTTTTTTTGGAAGCTGCCTTAATTTCTGCCTTAGCAAACATAATGGAGAGATGATGATGACACCCTGTAAATGTGTTGAGCTCTCTTGGTGGCTCAAAGCAGATCTGTCCTGCTGACAATATACTCTGCCTTTTGATTCCTCTATTGGTAAAGAGATAATTCAAGCAGCTTCTTATTATTGTCTTAGCCGCTTTTATGGAACCATACATCTGTACAATTTTCAGAGAAGAGGATGTGGCAAAAGTATTGCAGCACTCTAGGGACCCCCTGCTACTAGAGTGTCCTTCATCTCTGCTCCATAAAAATACCACTGCTGTTTAAGACAGGCACCTCTGTGTGTGTTTATTAACTTACCAGAATCTTGCAGATTTCTTTTGCTCTAGTAGAAAAATCACAATAGGAAAGATAATAGGTAAAGTCATAAATGGAAAAGCAATTTTGAGATAAAATTTAGATTTGAATCATTAATGAAACAGAAATGTTATTTTCCAAGAGTTTTGATTTCTTCCCTCAGAAGAACATAGAGCTTTAATTTTCTCCTTTTTTCTTCTGTACTTTGCTTGTCTTAGGAAGACAAAAACCTGAGTATCTAGGGGAGTTTCCCTTTTTTTTTTTCTTTTTCCTGAGTATCAGTGGTTCAGAAGTGTTAGTGCTTAAATGTGAAAGACTGATGCCTTTAGACTCCCACTTTTCTTCAGTGTAGAAGGTTTTGAAAAACAAGAGTGAAAAAATTAAAAGGAAATTAATTAGGGTGAAAAACACTGAGAGATCTCAAGCAGATAAGAAGTGCATAAAGAACAAGAAAGCAGGGCCAAATAATTTGAAATGCTCCATTTAAAGAATATTTCTACATCTTGAACAGATGGAATTATTTAGACTGAAACTAAACAAATAATGAACAAAGAAAAAAAATAATGAGATACACTTGAAAACTTTTCCCTGTGTATTTTTAATGAGATCCAGTTGAGGTATTTTGAAGGGGTAAAAAAAAAAAACCAAACATACAGGATAAAAACTGTGCATTCTTTTCAGCATTTCTAGAACCAAAAAGTACCACCTCTGCATTAGTACATATATTAAAATATCTGTAAATCCAGATATTTTGGCATAGGTACTAAGTGATGCAAATAGAAACATTTTGGCCAGTATACTTATAATCCATGATTCTTTCCTTTTCAGGCATGTTTGAAGAAGAGCAATATCATGGCTACATTCATCCTTCTTATGCTGCTAGAATTAAACCTGTCCATAAAATAGATGACTGAGCACACTGAACCATTTCAAAGGATGGCAAAGTTCTCATGATAAATTAATACTCAAGTCACACAGCCAGCCCTTAAGGACTCTACACTGTGTGACTCTTGTTCACTACCCATTAAATATATGTGATGCCTTTAAATGCCCCGATATAGCTATAAACACATTCATCTGAAATGCCTTCTCTTTAGTATTTATCTACATGTAGGTCTTTGAACTGTTACATCCTTCTTTTGTATGAAAGTTTTATATTGTAGTTGTGAGGGAATGCCCACTATCATCACACATATCAATCCCTTCAAGCTACAATACATTATTCCTTACCATCTCTGTCACATGTAACAGTTTCTCATAATTGCAATCTAAATGTTTAATGTGACAGAAAAAGGATGAATGGGAAAAGATCTAAGTGTGGAGTGCTGTATTAGCTTGAAAAAAGATGACAGTGGTTCTCGCTATGGTCTTTGTATTGTGTGGTCTTGATCATACAGATTAAATTTTGGGAACACAATTAATTCATTTTTGGCCTCAGTTTCCATCTTTCCTGTAGGATACTGAGTTTTTGTGGGGGATTTTTTTGTGGTTATTTTGGGTTGTTGTTTGTTTTTTTTTAATATTAAAAATGCTATCTATGCAGAATTCAAAAAAGAGGACAACTCATTAATGGCTCAACTTACTGAGCTATTTATTTCAAGTTATACAGGTTTTGTTTAACTATTTCAAGAAAGCCTTTTCTTGCAGGTCAATAATTACTTCCAAGCTTTTAATTTCTATTTTCATACAACCATCTCCTTTCTAAATACAGTTATTTTCTTCAAAATAAGATGTGATTGCTGGCAAATTGAAACAGTTGCTTTTGTTTTGTGATGCCACTTTCTTGTCATATCTTATGATTTATTATGAATAATGCATCCATAATAAAAATGGCTTTATTACAGTGAGAGTACAGCCATTTATTCATAATCAACAGTTTGATATTTTCAATTTAAAAATGCAGGTTTTAGAGACACCATTTAAGAAGATGAATATTGCAATGCAGTTTAATTATGGATTTTGCCTCTATTGATGAATGAAAACCACACTCTGTGTGTGTGTGAGACAGCCTGCTTATAAATTGTCAGGCTGGTAACTAAGATACAGTGCTATAATGTTCAAGCTTGGGTTTTTTCATTTGGTTTGGTTTTGTTGTTGGTTTGGTTTGTGTTTTTTTGGTTTATTTATTTATTTGTTGTTGTTGTTGTTGTTTTTACCATGATCTTACATTTTCTCAGCCTTGTGACACTTCTGGTTTTCCTTAGCCTATAAATTAGGGTATTTTGCAATTAAATTATTTCATTTTTAAGGAAAAGGTTTCAGGTCATTTTAAGTTACTTCACAATGGAATCATACTCAGTTTTATGAAGAGAGTAACTGGATTTTTACATCTATTTGTGTTATTGAAAGAACAAAACTTAAAACTTACATGCATATGAAAATTATTTCTACTATTTTGGAAAATATGGAATAGTTTTTATAGATTTCTCTGAAACATAAAACTATTTTATAAAAAATTACTTTCTCCTCGTCTGCAATAATAATCTTGGAGAGCATGTACTGGTAAAGCTGGGACCTGTAATGGTGACCAGATGAAGACTACTCATGGGTTTATACAGTTCAGAAACTTGCATTGACAGCAACCGGATACATTAATAGCAATGACTACTTTGAAGTACTTACTTTTTTTTCCCAATTGTGTTTGATAGCTAAGGTATTAAGTTTTCTGAGCATGTAGCATCTTGTACAGAAATGATACCAGTAAAATGAAGGAATGTCTCCTGATACTAAGCAATTCCTTAATATTTTTCTTGTGTGATCCACTACAGCAGTGTTTTTTTACCTTTAAATTACTTTGGATCCAAATGGAAGTTGAAGGTGCTCAGAGTGTGTGACTTTTGAATGTGTGACTTTGCTGCTGTTAACCCCAGACATTGAAGGTAGTGTCTACATCTAACTTCTAATCAAAACCAAATCTGCTTCACCTTCACTGTGATAAGCTTATATTTTGACTTTGTGTGAGCTCTGCAGTGATTTGTGAATGACACACAAAATGGAGAGTCCTTCTTCCAGAGAAAGGACAGTCAGTACCTCAGATATTTACTCAGCTTGTTGCATGTACTTAAATTTGAAATATCCAGGGAGAACAGCGCTGTGACATTTTAGTTATTAAAAAGAGACTTAAGAAAATACTGAAGTAAATATGCATCTAAGGGCTCTGACTTGGCACTCGGGTATATGCCCACTTGTGATATAGATACATACATCTCCTTTCCTGCCCTACAACAACAACAAAGAATTGCATAGTTCTGGGGAACTACCTGCCTTCATTCAAGTTTCTCTAGGTTTTGCAGTCATGCCACTTATGTACAAATACACTCTTTTTCTAAAGAGATACACTCTGTGTCTCATCCAGACCCATTCTTAGATTCACTGTAGTAATCCACTGGCTTGATGAGTATGTGTAAACAATCTCTTTTTTAGTCATTCACGTCTGTCAGAACTACACTGACAAATACCTCAAGGAGAGGTTTGTTTCAGTGAGTTCATTGCCCAATAGCCTCCATTTTTTCACCCATATATTTTCACCACTATTTTAAGTGCACAAGCAGCCAGTAAAGCCTATGGGAGATCACTCCTTACACTGGAAGGAATAATAGCCAAGTGATGACTGATATAATCGCTGAACTGTTCAACATAAACAGATTTCAGCCAGTTGGCACCTCATCTGCTGTGCAAGTAGGTTGATATAAGGGCGGTTTACTTGCATGGGAAGTACCTTCTTTATCATGAAGACATTAATGGAAAATCAGATCATCATCAGTTATGTTTGGAGGTGACTCAAGGACATTTTCTCTGTGCTTCAGAAAACTAGGCTCTTTTGCTCCAGAGGCAGGCTGCTTCTGGGACCTCTTTCTGGTGTGTTCCTGATTCCATGCATTTCTTCAAATGTCACTGGGTGCTATAGAAGGTTACAAAGGAAGCATCCAGATTAATGTTTTGTCCAAGCATAAGTGAAATAGTTCTAACTCCATTGATCATCACAGTTAGCTCTTCATCATGACATCCAGTCTCCTGTTCCTCCTGAGACTTTGGTAGCCTCACCCTACTCAATTTCTGTGATTTCTTATATCATATGTTGTAGTGCCCATTGCTTCAAAGAATTTGTCTGTGCATGGAAAAAGAATACCTGAAGCTGCATATGATTAAGTGCTTCGTAATTTTTCTTCAGTCATGGACAGATCAACTTTAAAACATCTTTGAAATTCAAGGAAAGCAGGTGCCATTTGCAGCCCTATTGGTATTTGTCTTCCACCTGCAGACAATGTTTCAGTATTGCCTTGTCTTTCTATAGTGAGTATTTTAAGGGCCTTCAGTCTTTCCTGCTTGTTCTATCCCTCAGTGGGATCTTAGTTGCCACCTCCCTGTGTCAGCTTCCTAGTGTGTGGCCCAAGGGTTTCTATTTCACCTATGAACATGACTTTTTTTGTGACTCCTACTTTATTTAAAAGGGTTGCACACTCACTGCTGGTCCCTTTTAAAACTAGAATTCTCTGAGAAAAGGCTCTACTTTAGACACATTCTCCACACAGTTTACTTTTCCTTTGTCTGAGAGTGTTGCTAAAGGCTGTGGGTCTGAGAGTGTTGTTTTTTCTTATTTAAACAAGATTTTCCCATTTGAAATCCAATTGAGTGTTTATGTTTTTATTGTTACAGGAACAAAGTGTTTTGGGGAAATCACAGGATATTAGAGGTTGAAAGGGGCCTCCAAAGATCATTGAGTCCAACCCCCCTGCCAGAGCAGGACAAAAAAACCCAGACAAACAAAAACTAGGGCAGATCTCTCAGAAGGGCATCCAGACAGGTCTTGAAAGTCTCCAGAGAAGGAGGCTCCACAACCTCTGTGGGGAGCCATAATCTAGAAGTTATAATGGATTAGACAATATTTATTGTTCAAGTAGGAAATGTACAAATAGCGGTTTAAAAATGTAATTCCAAAAGTGCTGCTTAGAATTGTTCTTCCAGTTCATGTAGACATGTATGTCCTGTATCTTCTCTTGTATTATCTGTAGGCTTAAGGACAGTTTGCTATTTTTGCCATGGGAACATTAAATGTGACATTTCCCATCAATATTACTTATACCCATTTTAGTTTGAGGTACTGCTCTCCTTTAGCAGTTTTATTTTGGCAATAACTTACTAAAAAAACCAGTTTGATGTTATTCCAACACATTTTTGTATAGATGTAATCTGAATCTCAAATCCACATTTCAAAGTAATTTCTTCAAATATAATTATTACTAGCAACATGTCAATTACCTTGCAGTTGTACTCATAGTTTAATATTCTGCACTATTCTATACTAAAATTGACACTGAGTTGGTTTCTTTTTATTATTTAGTTTATGTTAAGACTGTTTAGATATTGCTCTTGAGATAATGCATTTGGAAAACAAAGGTACACTGGGTATTGCATTGATCTCAAATTGATCCTCAAAACTCGTTCAATTTTTCAGTTTGAATTATAGTTGAGAAAAGGGAGGCCACAAGTATATGACCAACACATCATCAAAATAATACAACAAATCAGCAGAATATAATGGCAGGTCTCATATCCTATTAGAAAAACCTCAAAACCCACCCCTGTTGTATCAAATGTTTTCATGTGCTGAAAATATTCCTTTTTCAGTGAACTGCTGCAAACAAAGACCTCATTTAAGTGAATTCTTCAGGTTAAAGATTTATATAAGCTAGCTTTTCATTTTTAGAGAGTTAATATCTTTATCATAACAACATGTTTTTATTACAAACTACCTCAGCTTGACAACAACTTTCTAAGAGTAAGAGGTGATGAAATCTCCTGCCAAATTGCCTTTCTGTGTTCAATATCCATTAGTTCAGTACATAATTTCAAATGTTCATTAGTCTCATGAAGCAGAGACCTTATCTCAGCAGGTTTAATAATTGAAGCTATCTGTTGAGAGTGAAGGAGAGATTGCAGAATGTTATTTTAAACAGAGAATCCTGGAGTGTATCTGAAAGGACTAAGGGTTCTGTGGTCCTTTTAATTTCCTCTGTATCCCTTTTGAATATAAGGGAACCTCTGTGTGCAATTCACTGTGATCTTAAGTATAGTCCCTTTAAAAAGTGATCCATAAAGGAAAGAAGAAATGTTTTTTTTCCCTTTTTTGTTTCTTTTTGATTTATTAATTTTGAGTTCTACTTTTTGTTCCTTCCTGTTATATGAAAGAGCTGAAAAAGCTGAAGGTTCTACTAGATAGTAGAATGTACAGTGGTTAATGTTAACTTTTTTTGGAAGCCTTGGTGTCAAATGAAATAGTGTGATGAAATTATCAGTGAAACCTTGTCATGGAAATCCAGTTGAGTCAAGAAGATTTTTAGTCAGAATTTCAAATTATTGTTTGGTTTTGGCTAGTAATTTTCTCAACTGAGAAGCAGAAGCATTTGTCACAGGTTCCAGATTTCTCCTCTTTCACAAATGACTTGGGGGACTCACCTGAATACTTCGGTAACTTCTACAGTGTAAGGAGTGAAAAAATTATCATCTTCAAAAATATATACATTTTCAAAAGTGCCCTAGAAAAAATTAAATAAATTGAATAATTCCCAACACTGTGGCCTTCACAGAATCACAGAAGTACCAAGGCTAGAGAAGACCTTTTAGATCATCAAGTCCAGCCTATGACCAACAGCACCACATCGACTAGACCATGGCACTAAGTGCCACATCCAGCCCTTCCTTGAACACCTCCAGGGACGGTGCCTCCACCATTTCCCTGGGAAGTCCATTCCAATGTCTAGTCACCCTACCCATGAGGAAGTACTTCCTAATATCCAACCTAAACCTCTCCTGGAGCAGCTTGAGGCTATGCCCTCTTGTCTTGTTGCTAGTTGCCTGGAAAAAAAGCCCAGCCCCCACCTGACTATGTATCAGAATAAATAAAACAGAAAAAAATGTGTTTCTTCAATTTTTCTACTGGCAAATATGAAAACAGTATCGCCCCAGTCTTACCATTCATCACAAATTCTGGTCATGTACAAAGGAATTCAAGGGTCAAATGGTTGTTCTTGATAACAGTAGCATAGTCTATTGTATTCCAACTTAACTTCAGGCAGAACCTTTTGCTTTAAAGGTAGAGGCCCAAATACTCTGTTGTGCTGGATGACACACACTATTCTGTAAAACTGGAAACATAACCATGCTATATAAGCTGGCTCATGTACATAACATGAAGGCTCAGATTCATGGTGACTCAGAACTGAATGTTTTATCACAAGGAATAGAGAAAGAAATGAACAGGAACTCTATCAGGAGTCTACTGAAGCAATCCTTGTTTCTGCAAGCCAAGCCTGCTTGCTCCAGCTGTAGAAGTATGTTCATTTGATATAATCAATGAATACAGGATAAAAATATATTAACTGGGCAAAAAAAGAGGTCTGGATATACCCATTTTTCCCCACATTAAAAAACAACAACGACAACAAAAGCTCCCCAAAACCAAACCAAAACAACCAAGAAAAACTAAACAATAACAACAAAACAACAATGAAAAAACAACAACCCCAAAACTTCCAAACAGTCACTGTTACAGTAATATTTCCAGGTTCTATACTGGTCCCAGGTGACTTGTCTTTTAGATAGTCTTGCAGTGACAGCAAAAGTTTAACTGACACACATCTTTTACTGAAGCCTTCCTCATAAAAAGCTTAAAGAGATAAAACAGAAAGAAGATGGGCTGTTAGGAAAATTGATGGTATGAAGGAATTTCTGCATTTCATTTCACCAAGCACTAAGTGTCTGGTCAGTTACTTAAATGCTTTCCACTGTTCTAGTGCTCAAAAGTAGTCTGTGCAAAGGAAACCAAATTAATTACATATAGCACTTCCCACAATGAAACAGTAAACCCACTCAAACAGCTGTAGTTGCAGTGTTATGAGCAAGTGTTTTAAAGTTTAGGTGTGTACAATTGCAAGAAATGGGTTTTCTTCTTCCCTTTCACAGGCATACTGAAACCATTTAGTCAGGATTTTGGCTCAATGAAAATGGCACTGAATATGTAGCTGACAGTAAAGCAGCTTTAGGAACAGCTGCAGAAGTAGTGGTATCATGTAATGAAAGAAGAAAACTGCTGCTTTTTTGGAAGGGAGAGGGATATGAGAGATATGGTGTGGATTTTTAAAATGTATTTTGTTGTATGGTCTGGATTCTCTGCTGTGGTTTTTGCTTACATAATATTTGTCATCACATATTTGGATTTAGTGCCACATTTGTGTGACTATGTCCCTCTGTCACTCTCTTCTGAATAGGACTTAAACCCCAGCTTGCCCCATGCTGTTGTTAATATTAATGACCAGATTCCT
>NW_009954406.1:3119266-3130081 GCF_000747805.2 Chaetura pelagica
TGCTGTGTGACTAGAATCAGAATGGCCAAAGTTAATGGGCAGAATGCATACAAACTGGTCTGAAAAGGCTCTAGATAAAGCTGCCTGTCTCTATTTGTATGTATGTGCATGTGAACACTCCCTCTTTATTAAAAGCTGCTACTCTTGGAAAGAAAGAAAAATGGAGTTACCCAGGGGGAATAATACTGAGATAAATTTACTTATTTCAGTCATGAGTTCCTGCTTGTTTCAAAGTAAGGTCTCACTTTTGTGATGTACTCTCATACTTCAGAGTTGTCTGTAACTGTTGCTTCTGAAACCTTGAGTTCAATGACTGTTTTCACATAAAAGATCAATGAGGTTGATGGAGAATGTGAATCCATAAATCCTTGCTCTGTCACTTTGCTGCTTTTCAATGCTCCTGATTTTTCTGTGTGTTTATTTGGCTTCATTGTCCTTCTCAGATCTTATTTCCTATCTCATTGCTTCTTGCTAAATTTTCTTCCTTCTGATTGGTGGGCTGACTATTTTGAAAATACCTTTCAATAGTCAAAATATGAGTTTTGCTGATTGTTTCCCTCGGAACAGACTGCAGAGGAAGTTGAATGTACTGTGACTAGGGGATCTCACCTTTTCCCTGCTTCTTAAAAGCTTACTGCAATGTCTAGAGACCTTGGTAGGAACAATGCGCATCATGAGGAACAGAGAGCAAACCCTGTGGAATTTTAGATTCTTGTAGTGGGTCTCAGCTTCAGCATTCAGCAAGCCTGAATTCAACAAAATGCCTGTTGGTCAGGGTCTGTGCCACAAATCCTGTAAAAGCCAGGCTGCAGCAGGCACTGCAGGATGGAAAGATTATCCTGAATGCTGTTTCTCTTCATGCTCCTACTGTCCTACTTAGAACACAGGGAAATCGATTTTTCAGTTTAGTGTCCAAGGAGAGAAACTTCTCTCAACTGCTGTCTCCCAAGATAGAACAAAGTAATTTGATTAACTGGAATAATCCACTAATAAAAGTAGAGCAGACCTAGATACGAGACTTACGGGGTAGCTTAAAGACATGAGGTTTATCTTCTCAGGCTCAAACTTCTGAAGCAGGAATAAGAAGCAGAGTGTGTGTGTAGCAGAGAAGGTACAGATGGGGCTCTCTGAATCTCATTCAAGGCTGGTGTTTTGTCTCCTGCCTTTTCTGTCTCCAGCTCCCTATTGGGTTCGGCCAATCTGTTCTATGACCCTCAATGGGCTGTTGTTGTTCATTTGTGGTTTGTTTCTTTTTATTTTGTTTTGTGGGGGTTTTTTTGTGGCGTTTTGTTTTGTTATTTTTTTATTTTTATTTTTTTGAAAGTATCTCCTGTTTTTTCCTACAAAGACCATTAATTTGCTAGTCCAGACATTCAGAGATTTTTCTAGACCACAGCTGGAAGTTTGATGTAACTGGAATAACATTTCTTCTTCTTTACATTAGGAGTAGCTTACTATGTTATGTTCTCTTGTTTGGTAGAAACATCTCTTTGGTAGGAACATATTTTAACAGGTGAGAGCCTCCTTTAGTTATTGTCATAACAACTTCAGCTGTGCACAGCAGTTTCATAAGTAGAATGGTGTAGCACTAACCTGCAAAAATTCAGAGTAAGACAGGAAAAACATTTTATGCCTAAGTATCCTGCTACATTTACCTATGCAAGAAGCCAGAGATTTCGTCTTCCCTTGACTGCAAAAGAAGACAGAAGTGGTTTCAAAGCAAATAACAGTAATGATCTAAAAATATTAATCAGATGGAAATGTCTATAAAGCTTATTTTTGTGAGTGTTCATAATTATCCAACCCTGCATGAAACAAGAGAAGCTCATTATGTATTATTTTAGCAAGCTATGTTTACAAAACAATTTACCACAATGGTAATTGTCTATTTTAAGATTAACTCATTGCCATCTGCAGTGTCACAATTAAAAATTAAACACAACAGATAGAAGGCAACTGGTTGTCTGAAACACTATTGTTTGTAAGGTCCTCATCTGTAGATAATTAAATAATGGATCAGGTATGGCTTGTTTGGAACACTCGAAGTAATTATTTATGTCTGGTCACCCAGGTTGTTATTAAAAGGTTGCAGTAGTGATGAATGTCACCTGAGGAAGGTCAGAAACATTTTTAACAACATAATTACAGAGGCTTTTTTTTTTTTTTTTCTCCTGACTTAACTATTCTTCAGCTGAAATGATGCTTATTTTCTTCTCCACTGATGAGAATTCATTAAATTTGTAACAGGGAGCAGGAGGATGTATGGGCTGTAATCTGCACCACAGCAGCATGTAGCACTTTGTGCCAATTGTTGTTTTGTCCTGAACACTAATGCTTTGCTTTGAACTTTTCCTTTTAGCAACAAATTTCAAGCATCTAAAATATTTCAGGAGAGGGGAAAGAATCAAAGTTGTTCATGCTTTTAGTGTTAGCCAGCAGTTTAGTGTCTTCTTCAAGCCCAGATTTCCATTCCTAGCTCTGCTGATAGGCCATGTTAGTGCTCTGCCTCTACCCTTCTCCAGAGCCCGGCCATTACTCCCCGGGAGATCCCAGTTGCAAGTGGCTTGTGCTTTCAAGACAGCGAAATCCTGCCTTTCGGGTGGATATTTGTTTTGTGGTACAACTGCCTATATTATAAACAATTTCTGCATCAGGAGCTTGCAGTCCTGCTGCCGATGTGTCATGTGGAAGTTACTGCACATAAGGTCACGTCGGGCGCAGGCAGTGAGGGGCTGGGGGTGGCTGTGGGGGATGCAGCCGGTTCCAGCTGGCCCCAGCAGCCCTGCCACAGGGCATGAGCCTGGCCCCCCTGCCACGAGTTTCCCTGATTTCCTTCAGGGAAAACGTTTGAGGCACTGAGGGGTGAGGAAAAAAGGGTGAAAACCAACTGTGGGACATCAAGGTCAGAGGAAATGGAGGAGGTGCTCCAAGCGTTCAAGCAGGGATTCCTCTGCACCCCAGGAGGAGATCAGGGTGCAGCAGGTGTTTCCTGAAGAAAACTATGGCCTGTGAGGAGCCCATGCTGCAGCAGGTGCTCCTGGCAGGAGCTGTGGCCTGTGGAGGAGCTGTGCTAGAGCAGGTGTGTATCCTGAAGGACAGCAACCTGGGAGAGGATCCGCTCTGGAGCAGAGGCCTGTTTTGGATGGTCTGCAACCCCCATTCCTCATCCCTCTGTGCTGCTTGGGCATTGGAGGTGGAGTTGGGAATGAAGGACTAAAGCTGAGCCTGGGAAAGTGGGGAGGGTGGGAGGAAGGGATTTTGTGTTTTGTCTTTGTTTCTGACCGTCTAACTCGACATTTTCCCCAAGTCGACTCTGTTTTCCCTTGTGACTGGTAATTGGTAAGTGATCTCTCTGGCCATATCTTTATCCATAATTTTTCTCCACTTATTTTCTCTCCCTGTCCAGCTGAGGAGGGAGAGTGATGGAGGGCTGGGTGGGTGTCTGGCAGCTGGCCAGTGCCAACCCACCACAGATGTGCAGGTTGACAGTTGTTGTATATAAGTCTAACCATCCTTTGCTTTAACCTGAGATGGCTTTGAAATGTTTGAACTTTTTAACATTTAACAGTACTTCAGTTAAAGCCATCTCACTGGAATTGCCTCAGCTTTAAAGCTTTCCTTGTTTATTGTGCTCCATCCTTGGTGCTGAGTGCCTGAAGGTAGCTCTTGTCCACAAAATCTGGCTTAGTGGTGGGTGAGGTAGGATGTTCTATGAATTTTAGAGTGACAGACAGACATTTCACGGAATAAAACACAGGCAAGTATAACCATAGCAGTAGTCAGTAAAGGAGAGCTTAAAAATTGCACAGCAGAGAAAGGAAATAATGGAGGAGAGTGAGACTCAAGAAACAAGGATATTGTTGGAAAGTGAGAAACTTAAGCTATGAAGATCCAGAATGAGCAGTTTCTAATTATCCCTGAATCTTGCCATTGCTATCTTATTTGATGTGTTAGTTTTCTGAACTTCTCTGACAGAATAAACGCTGCAGACAATTGGAAAATACTTGTGTCCTGGTTCTTCAATTTTGTACTTTTTTTAACATAACAGACCATATCCATATGAGTCAGTGAGATAAAGATGTTCCAGCATATCTCCTTTAGAAGAATTGGATAAATAACAGCAACACATCATTCCAACTAAATTGTCATAAATTATTACTTAGGGGATAAGAATAAACAAGTTCACACCATTTATTGGAAAAATAACAGTATAAAGAAAAAGCTCTGAAGGATCATTAAGTCGTGTCATACTGTGAAGGAAAACTAGCAACAGAGTTGTCTTCCTATGGCATTTGGCTGATAATAATTCTGTAATTCTGTGGTTCTCAAGACAACAGGAAAGTCATTGTATCTTGTTTCCTTCTCTCTTTTATTTGTATGGATCTCTGCTAAGGAAAGGCCTTTAAATTGTACTCATTCAGGAAGCACTTAAGTCCAGTAGTCACATTTGTATTGTATACTGAGCTATACAGAGATGGATTTAAACCTCTAATGCATTGTTCTCCTGAACTCAGAACACAGTCTCAAACCACTCTCAAAATGTGAAGTGAGATTATCTGGCAGCGATGTGGTTTTCTGATCCAAATCCTGGATCAGGGTCTGTAACCTGAATTTTCTAAAATTATTTTTAAGTCTTAGTGGATTTCCATCACAACTCTAATTCTTTTTCCCCTGCTCAATCCAGATAGTGTTAAAATAATTTTGTGCTTTATTATATAAATATAAGAATTGAATGGCATATGATTTATAAATATTGTCTTGTATGGATAGTTTTGCATTTATATCAGAAATGTATCTAAAATTAACATGAATTGTTTATCTCTATTTTTACAGATGTCATCAAGCATTTGCAGAATGAATGTTGCTCATCATTGCTTGCTGAACATGTGACAGATCTGGAGGTAAGAAGAACTGAGATCTGATTCCTAATCCTAGGCCTGTTAGACCTGGTAATCTGTGCATCCAAATCTGCTCTATTTAATCTGGTTTATTTTGCTTGCATCAGAGTGAAATTCTTGTTTAAAATGCTTTCTCATTATAGATGTCTAGAGGGTGTGCAGATGTGCAGGAGAATAGCATCTGAATTTAATTTTTTTTTTTTGCAAATTGGAGTAGTAATTTTAAAATTAGTATTAATTTTGATAATAGCATGTGCAAGATGTTGTGAATGTACTACAGCACAAACAAGGATGGGAAAATTGATTAGTAACAGTTCTTCAGGAAAGGATTTTTGTGTTACAGTGGTTTGTAAATGGAATATGACTCTAGAGTTTTTAATTATTGCAAGAAGGACAGGAGCCATGCTGGGCTGTACTGAAAATTACTGTGGTTTAGATGATGCATAAAATAATGTCTCTGCTTTGCACAGCATTAGTAAGGCCACAATTATGTCTAACTGTATTTGAAGCAAAATTTGAACCATGTGAAGGGAGCTAAAGAGCAAGCAACAAAAGGTTAGAAATTCAGATGACATCTTAGACATTAATGACTTGGGATTGTTTAGCAGTAAGACATAATGTGTTCACCATGTGTGTCATTGACAGAATTATTAAGCTTAAATTGCAGTGAGACAGATGATATCAACTTTCTAGTGGTAAGACAGCAAAGTAGATTTTTTAATCTTAATTCTCAGAGGTTTGAAAGACAGGGTAACATAAATACCAGTTAGAACTTGGATATGACCCATAGTTGCCTTGAAATTGGGCTGAAGTAATAAAAGACTTCTCAAGACCTGTTTCAGATGTATTTTCTATGGTGGTAGAATTCAGTGGAAGCTCCACTCAAAGGTAGCAGCTAAATCAGCGGCCCTTGACCAGAAAAAGAACCACCATGGTCTGTTATTTCACTGCCATTGTCATCATATAAATGCAACTCCTCAGTCACCATTTCTTCTAGTTTACTGGGTGACAGAGAAATAGTTAACCTTTATAGCAAATAATAGTTCACAGTGACATGAAATCATAATGATATTGTGTCCTCTGTTGCTAAAATGACTACACAGGTTGCTCTTTCCTCAAACAAAAGCAAACGGATTTAAAAGATGACATACAAGTCTCAAATAATTCTGTCTCTCATCACTGAAAAAAATTCAGAGATAACAGCATTGTTATCAAAGCACATACTGCGTTTCACATCCAACTTCATGCTCTTGAGAGCATGCTTAATATAGAGTTAAATTAATTGAAAATAACAAAGTATTTGCATAATTGTATTCTGGAGATTGTTGTTCAGGCTCTTAAAATCTCCTGGAACACGTGAATAAAATGCCTTGTGAACCTGCTATTCCCAATTTTACCCATTTCATCTACAGTAAATCTCATTAATACTACCAGTAAGTACTAGAAATATTGTCTGATGTACTTTCAGATTAATCATGCTTGTGGCAATCTTTTCTTTATGAGGAAGTAATGAATTCAAACAGTGGCAAGTCTTCTTGAATTCACTTCAGATGTCATTATGATGGAATGCAATTTCAGGAAGAATGCAAATAAAAGTTTTAGTAGCTTGAAGTTATTTTTTCTTAATGAAATGCTCTAATATATATTGCAGTTTCTACCACTGGCGTGGTAAAGTAATACAGAGACAATGAATATGATTACATTTAGTATTGGTGTAATTCATCTGAAGCTAAAGCTAAATTTAGGTAGTTGCTGTATTTTATTTACACGGATGACTCAAAAAGAGATTATATCTGCCAAATTGTGCTTTATTAAGGTCGACTCTCTAGTTTTGTTATAGGTATGATCTCTAGGTTTATTGTAAACAGGGAGAGCTTGATGTTATATTTCAGGAAGGAGAAAGCACAGTTCAATGACGTGTCATCTAAGGCAAAATTTATCTGCTAGGAGACTAAAAAAGGAGGAACTGGTAGCCCTACTAGTAGCTGTAATTTTCAGAAGCATCTGGCCTGTGTGGTGGAATTTCTCCAGTTATGCCCTACTTCAGAAGACTAGCACCCACTTCTTTTCCACATGTAGTGCAATCATGTTTGTCCTGCTGAGTTGGGGATTTACATGACCATGGAAAGAGGAACAAGTAAGCCTCATTATGAATGCTATTCCAATTGTTTCCAATTGGTAAATCATAACCAGGGATGGTATTAGTTGTGGTATTCTAATCAGGACTCGTGGGATGGATAAAACTATGTCATGGGTGCATTATCTTGAGGTCTTCTCTGGTGTTGTTGGGGCTCTACTGGGAGGTTAGAGGTGTCAGTGGCCTGTAAGGTATCCACTTGAGAGAAATAATATTGTTGGGGGATGGGAGATGTAGGAAGTAAGGTCACAGATTCAACCTGAGAATGAAGAGTTGAAGGAGGAAATAAGTTGAGAAGTGCAGTTTGTAGTGCAGTTCTGTCAATCAGGTGAGGGGAAAAGAAGAGGAAAAGGTACAAAGATAGCAAGAGACAGGTTACAAAAATAAAGAAAGAACAAAAATGTAAAAACAGTAAATGTCTATAAGAGGCATAGTTTTCTGTGGCCCCCAGAGAGCTATGTTCTGCAATTTAATAGCTACTTTATTCTTTCAGACTCTGTTTTCCACATGGCTTCAGCTTTACAGCTAAGGCAAGGAAATCAGAGAGACAAAGATAATTTTTCTCAGAATTATCAGTCCAATGGGAAATACCAAGCCAATAAGCTATTAAGATATTCCATATTAACTTTCCCACCAATATCTCAAATGTATAGAATAAAAGCTGTAGAAAAATAGTTGCTAGTTAAAAATATTCCTTATCTGAACTTTTCTACATGTGTTAAAACAACCAGGACAAGCAAAAAAATTACTATTGAACAAATCTAGGCCAAATACTTAACCATTATGAATCTCTGACCACTTTTCCTCTCTATCATCCTGGGATTGTGTTTTTAGTATGTCCCTTTGAAGAATTCTTGAATGCCTGCTGCAATTTACTTTTTTTTTGTTACATAGTGCTGTGTGGTAACTGAGAAGTTGTAACAGCCAGCCATATTTTAGAGGTGTCTTGACTTTTTAGTATTTAAACTTGTGCCTTCATCCATTATTGTTAGTTCATAATTTGTATTTTATTTTGAGATTCTTATTGATACTGTGTATCAATATTGTAACAACCTAGGCTCAGATTATTAAACAGATTAATCTCTTTAAAATCTGAGTTATTTCTCCTGTATCTGAATTTGACTGTCATTCAGATAAAATTGTGTTGCAACCATGGGACTTGTGAAAGTATCAATGTTCTTTCAGTAGGCACAGTCCAAGAATTTCAGGTTTTGGCAGTAAGCTTTATGAAGGAAAAGCCACCTTACATTCAGGGAGGAAGAGACTTCTGAACTGCAGAGAAACTGGAAAGTTTTCTAGCTGTTTGTTTTGGTTTCACGGGGACTACAAACAAGATGCAGCATATATGTTTGAAGCATCTAGCTAAATAGTGTATTTATGCTCATTTCCTCTTTGGAAACCCGCTCAGAACCCCTGGAAAGAGATAACTATGTGAAGAACGATGACTGTATCTTATATTTTATATTTGAAATATATGCTATATGTTTAGATGCTCTGTTAATGAAGTCTGCAGGACCAATTACGTCTGGAATATTTTTTAATCTTATCACTATGTGCTGACCCAGATCTCCAGTCCTGTGTGAATGCTGCTTTTAGTTTTTAACCTGTGTAGCTGAGCTGGAGTATAATCCTTTAGGAACAGTTACCTTGATTTTTTTGCTTTGAGGTCCTGATGTATGACTTTTTTTGTCTGACTCAAGTTCCTCTGAAATTGTTTGAGAGAGAAGGTAGGATAGTCAACGTAATTATGACTATCCTATTAATTCCCCAGCAGTTCTGGTTCAAGAGCCCCCTTGACTACTAGTGCTGCTGCCTTGCAGTCGTCTCTTGTATCCTCTCTGCTTGGGCAGGCATCTGCCAAAAATCTCTTTGCCTGGCTGCTGCAGTCTCTTTTGGAACAGGATATGCCTAGTCCTCTCTGGTAAGACTTCCTTGCTAATAATGGGAAGGAATCTGTCAGAGCTGATTATACTTCTCATCCCATCAAACTCTCTAATTAAACAGTGTACTGTGTCAGATCTGCAGTGGATGTTAAGGGGATTCTCTAACTTGCATTATTAGTGTCTCTCTGACAGCTCAGAAAACAATTCAGTAACATCTGTTTTTCATCTCAAAGGTATTTTGCATCTTCACCAAAAACTGTGAATTTGTTAATCAAGTTTTCTTCCTGTGACTATCTCTTGTTTACCAACATTTTAAAAACTATTTTCTGTATCTGAACCAAGTATGGATAGAGTCAATCAATGATTTCAATTTTATTTTTCTGGAACCTGATTTAATCTAACTGATTTCATTCAAAGAAATCTTATACAAGAGAATCCCATAAGCAAAACATGGTATTCTGTTATTGATGCTGAGTTAGTTGAATGGCACTTTCTGATGTGAGTCTTTGAATTCCTGAATGTCATAAAAATAACTGTGAGCTGACATAACAAATTGAACAACTGGAACTTTGATTGACAATTTGAACTGCTCACTGCTATATTTAGTAGAGCTTACAAGGTTGTAGTGCCATCCAGAAAGGTCAGACATTCTTTACAAATTTTATAGGTATAAAACTTTATCAAGGCTTTCATAGGTATCAAACCTTAATACTCAAGGCATTTTATAAAACTAAAGGTATGCTAAAATTGGAATTATCTAAATATAGGGATTTTGTGCATATAATATGCATAGCAGGGGCTTGGTGTGAATAATATATGCCCAGAAACATCCTTTACTAGTATATTTTCATCTGCACATGGCTGCTACTGTTGCTATTTGTGAGAGGTAAATAGTTGGGCCTCTTAATATGCATTGTGTATGTAGTCTTTTTGATTTCTTTTTACCAAACACCTGCATCATCTTTAGTTCAGGTTCAGGGGTCCGTATGACTTTCAATTCACAAATGTGACTGCATTTCCCTGCTGGCTTTTGAGAGCAACAAATATTGATTGCTAGGCATATATTTAATTCAGTTTTCACAGAAGTTTTCAAACAAGACTACTTTGATTATGAAAGAAATAATGGGAAGATAACAAGCTTTCTCCAGAAGCAGACTTCTTTGAGTGCAGCAGGTGGTGAGAAAAGGTGCTATTAATGATTAGCTATTTTTAAGTATCTGTTGTGCTATTGTAACATCATCAGGTTACTTGCTTTGGTAGAATAAATTCAAACACTACAGGTTGGGGAAGATTCTTTGGTGTAGGTTTAGATCTTTTCTGAATTTGGATCAGAAAAAAAAGGTTTGCTTCATATTAGGCTGTAAAACTTGTAGGGAGCCATCATTTTGAATATTTATTCAGAACACATTTTTAATCCAGTGCAGTTATCATCTTCAAGTCTGCTATACGCAGTATAAAGTGATTGATGCTGCAGAAAAATGTGAGGACTTTCTTTCCAGAGGATGTGTTGTTGCACATGTTGGTATGTGTTGTGACACTGAGTGATGAGTGGAAAGCACTGCTGGGCACAAAAAAGCAAGGCAGAGGAAAAGGAAATCTTTGCATTTGAATCATGTAGTACTATAAAAGTTAACACTAGGAGACTTCCCTGACTGAAAAAAATAGTAATGAAAAAACTAAGCATAAGTTTAAATATTATCAAACTTTGTTTTAAAACCACAGATATCTTTATTTGTTTCTTTAAGCTCTCAGGTTTTAAGAGATCTTACTTGGGCTTGGGTCCAAGGTGACCATTAGAAATAAATCTTATGTTCTGTGGCACACTCTATCTTTCTCACTGTGTCTCTAATATCAAGCTGTGCATCAGTGAAATCTGGCACCATTTGGCAGTCATTCC
>NW_009954406.1:3130253-3165997 GCF_000747805.2 Chaetura pelagica
ATTTGGCGGTCTTTCCTGCTTCCACTGGAGCTAAAGACAAATTTCTTCCTTAATGGAAATGAAACTTGATTTTTTCATAGAGTATTTCATTTTCATATTTAACTTGTAGCTTTTTCTGTTCATTCTTCATTAGCTATCAACTTCAGCCTGGGCTCAGAAATTGCATGACCTAAAGGAACCATATGTTTGAGATTATATTTTAGGAAAACTTTCTGATCTGTCAGAATTCCTTTGAACTTGATTTCTGGCATGTTCCTCCATAAATATTTGAAATGAGCTATTTGTGTGCCAAAGAACTGAAGGATTTCACTTTACTGGGGAGTATGTGAGATGTCTTTTAAATAACTGATGATAAAGCAACATAATTAGAGTTTTATCAAGCTTTAATTTGATGTTTTAAAATTAAGCGGCAGGAATGATGGCCTCAAATGCTGTTAATTCTATGAGGGTATATCAGCCCTTACTTTACATAAGATATGTAACCTTGCATTACAAATGGATCATTTCAAATGTTGACAGTGGTTTGATTCTATAAACTTACAGGTCTGCTTACCTTGGTATGACAGTGGGGGTTTCCCCAGTTCTGCTCTATAATTTCAACTATCTTGGAAATCTCTGTAGGGCATTGCATTGTGGAGTACAAATACAAAAAGAGGATTTTGGGGTGGGAAGTACTCCTACCTGTAAGCAGGAAAACTTCTGCAGTAAGCTGGAACTATTAGAAGCATTTGGGGATTGGGGGACAGGGGAATGGGGCATGGGGAAGTGTGTGTTTTAAACAAGAAAGCAGCACATAGAATTATTTGATTTAGTCTGTTAACCTAGACGGGTATCTTCACTCATCTAAGAATTGCTGCTTTTCCAAGAAGTAAAAACAGCTACCCAACATGTTGGGTATACAGAATTGATTTGGTCAGGAAAAATGGGGTGCAAATTACAGATGCAGTTGGACCTGTAGGAACTCTCTGTGTCCATCTAGGATGTGGTGTGGGAGCTATCCCTATCGCCTGAGAGGCGTCCCACAGAAAAAATATGAGATTTTAACTTCCAGTGTGCTGCATAACCAGGACAGTGAGTTAAATATAACAATTTATACTGCTGAAATATGTGTGTATTGTCAGAAATGTCTCCACCAATTTGAGTTGTGTTAGGTTATGACAGCATGTCTTCAGCTTCATGAAAGAGCCACGTTAGTAAGTTTCATTAGAAAGTACTTAACGTCTTTCCTGTGATCTTGTCCTCCTCCATGTGTCCTCAAATACTAATTTCTTTCATTTACAGCTGGGTTGATCATTCATGTTCTTCTTCAAAAACGTGTGCTGTCCCAGAAGCAACTACTAAAGCTGGGAAATCAGTGGTTATCAAAATATTTTGGGAGAGTGCTTGAGAAATACTGGAAGGATTTAGGAGCGTAATTCATTTGCACAGGACTTATAACTGTAATTTTGAGGATATGTTTTTGAGGACAGTACTTTCTTGCAGTTACATAGTTACAATCAATTAGGCAAAATAAAAAATGTTATTCCAAATCCATGCCAAACTGGCTTTACCAAGTAAGAATTAACATTTTTTTCACAGAGGGACAAAATAACATGCTGTATATTATAATAGTCCTATTCTCTCAATTTTTTCACTGGATGGTTGCCATGCTTTCAAAGGCTAGATTTGCCATAATCATTTTTCTGGCTTGCCTACACATAGATTATCCATATTGTGGCCTGTTTCTTAATGTATTTCTATACAGGCTTCAGGATGTCTCTGGTCCAGTGATTCTTTCATGGGTTGTTTTGCTTAGACAGCTGTAGGCTGCATTAGGTTATAAAACAGGACACAAAATTGTGCAAAGATACGTTTTTTAAATATCTAGGAATAAACACTTTGTTTGGCAAAGCAAATAGGTATGTTTTTCACATCTATTGTTTAGGGAAGAGTATGGTTATAGAGAAATAAATTAGAGATTCATTTCTTGTAATGGAACATGAAAAAGAAAAAAGCTCATAAAAATGTAGCCAGCAGAAAAGAGATACCTGATTTTAAAGCTAATATACAATGATGCTACCTGTTGGTTTTGTGAAAGCTAAGAACAAGTGTTTCAATCTTAGGTAGCTTAGGCAGTTGGAACAATCCTCTGAATTTTTAAGTGCATTTATTATCTTCACTAAATTCCCCAAGCCTTTGAGATTTTCCCATTAGTGGAAAAAAGCCACTGTTCCAAATTACAGCTTCTAAGAAAATGCTAGGCTGCCAGGACGTCACACAGGAAAAAAGCTAGTCCTGGAATTGAAACAGATCTTTTTTTAAACAAGCCTGAAAATCTGAACAAACTGTGCTCATTCACTTTGTGAAGATCCACCCTTGTGACCTAAGCAGGCTCTGCTAGCCATATGCTGATAGATATTATGCAAGTGCTGTATGTGCTCTCATTTGATGACTAGAATGCCTTCAGCTGTGTATAAGATTTATCTGAAGCTCAAAATAGAGAACAAATTTGTCTTCTGCTGGCAGAAGTGCTGCACTTGCTATTGAAACAACATTAATCTTGAGCAGAGACTACCCAACTGAGAACATTTATGAGACTATCTTTCAAAGACATGCCTTTAGTTATAAGAACGGTTGAAGACTGATACCTACTGAATCTTTGGTATGCAAAACCTTGTGATGAGAGCAGGTGGGGTGACATGCAAGAGTCGGAGTGTTAAAAGAGAAAGAACTAAACCATGATAGAGTCAAGACACCTAAACAGAATTGAAAGATTAGCTGTCAAATTGAAAATTAATTAAGTCTGGTTGTCTATGCTTTCCACTTATTAAGCACTCAGAATTCTGCATTCCAAAGTTAGAATATGAATTATGTCGAAATCCTATCCTACAGTTTTTCTAAATGTTGTAGATATTATACACAATAATCAGAAGGGACAGGAGCTGCTGAGTCCAAGAGGGTATAAGACATACCTTGTGCTCATTATTGCCTCACTAAACGCCAGGTGAGGTGCATTTGGGCAGGAAAACTTGAGCTCTAAACTGTACAAGGAATTTATAAAAGATGCCCAGATTAAGCAGCTTAATGTTATCGTGTTATGTTTTTGTAACTCCTCTTGTATGTGGTATAGACATATTAGTAGTAGCTGTCTGAGGGCAATCATTAAGAAATGCAAAGCTTTTTCAGTATTCAAAGTATTCTTTTTGTTTTCACTTTTCCAGCTCCTGTATTTGCAACTCTCAAATTTAGCTTTGTAACTTTAGGCCATGAGATATTTTTTCACCATCTTGATTCCACAATCAGTAATTTTATATTATCATTTGACTGGAAAGACAAGAATGAAGACGCAGTTTAGGTTTTCCTTAACAGATGATTCAAGGATGAAACACACTTCAACACAACACCTAAGAGAAAATTCAATTGCATTTGAAGAACCCTGGCACTTTTTTCCAGAAGTTTTGGGGGCACACAGTATAATTGAAATTTGAAGAGAAGTCAAATATTCACAGACAGGGAGATGCTCAGAAGGTGATCACAATAATCTCCCTGTATACAATATGAAATTTCCTAGCAATATTGAAATTTCTTAGTCAAACTTGGTAGAATAAAATTTTACACAGACTTCTTTGCCTGATTTTCCCCAAAACACTTCATATTATTTGTCTGTTTAGACAAATTCGAATTTGTCTGTTTAGATAAAATAGTGTATCATCCTAGGTAATGCTTCCTTCTAAGCTTGCCTACAAAGACAATTATACATCTATCAGCTATGGTATGAATTTGGAGTTCTGTGACTGTGAGCTGTTATTCTTCATGCAGACACTGTTAAAATGGCAGTTATGGTTTAATTTTGGTTAAACCTACGAAAAAAGGTTTTTCATAGGTTAAGCCTATGAAAAGTCTCAGCTAAACTAGAGAAAACTACTTTTACTAGTTAGTTTCTAGTTGCTACTAATTCTACTAATGTAAATGATAATGCTTCTAATCTAGAAACAAGCTTATATAGGAGAGGCTTGATGGTTTGATGAACTTTGCAGAGCATATAAACTACTAATAATCAACAAATTGTTAACAACATTCTGCACTTCATGTGCAAACTGTAAAACTGTTGTGCCAGTTTCAAAGTTCACTGAAATTCTCAGCAACTCCGTGTAACCCTGACGAGGTTAATCTTTGTGCTTGCCTTGACATCATCCAACCTTCCATATTCTAATGTTAATTAAGAAGTGAAATGATTTGGTTTGTTTTGTTTTAAAGAAATTGCAGTAGGCAGCTACTGGCAGCTATGAACCCACCACATAGTCACGAGAGAGCTCTCCACAGTGGAACAGTGTATATCTGAAATACATTGCTCCTCACTGGAGTATTAACTCCTACATGTTTGCTTTAAAATAAGGTATACTAGAATAGCTTTACAGAATTGTGACTTGCACTATTAGTCAGTAATCTCAGAAAAATGAGGGTAAAAATATATAAAGTTGACACTTTCTTAGAGTGCACTGTAAACATTGGAAATAGTAATCTGTTGTTAAAGTCCTGCAGTGTTATAGAAAAGCAATTAAAAAGATATCAGAATACAGTTAAGAGTTGAACAAAAAATCTGAAATGAAAAATAGTTCCGTTCTGATCTCTTTTTACCACAGTGATGTTACAGAACAGCATCAATAAATCATGAATTGCGACCTGCCAGTGTTACTGCTACCACTGAAGTCATCAGATTTGCTAGGAACTGGAAATCTTCAAAGTCAGGTAGGAGATAACAAATAAACATGATGGCTCCACTGCTGCCTCTCCTTCGTAACAAGTTGAATTCGTAAGCATCAGAACTCGGAAGCTGTTTGCCTGTGTGTTTATGTTCTATGTCTGTTTACATGCTTTGTCTCAAGATTTTTCTCTGAGATATAAGTTCTCTTTCCTGGAAATACCCTTTATTTTAAGAAAGCATATGTATACTCTGAAGCCTTTTTCTCAGTGTGATATGTAATGTGCTTACATAATGATCTCTCTCCTCTTGCCATCTGTTTAGTGTCTCAAAAATATAATATCTCTGAGGCCATACACCTCTGTCAAATGTTCTTAACATTGAGGAATGTTTTCCAAAGCTGTTTAGAAGAAACAGTGTAGTATTTGCTACCTGGGCTTCATGAACTACATTTTGAGACACTGTGGTTGATGTAATGTACCGCTCTTGTCACATTGTTGAAATTAGGGCAAGAAAAAAGGAAAACTTTGTAAACAAAATATTGATTAATACTGAAAGCCAGTCTGACTTTTCAAGTCTCTGATGGCTAAACTGCAGATGCTGCCGTAAGCACATACTGAGGAAAAAAATATTGCTTATTCAGTTTTTCTTTTCCATCTGACAGTGCAGTCAGTGAGGAGAATGACTGTCAGAAGGGACACCAAATATGAAGTCTCTCTATTAATTGGTTTTGTCTCTCATAGTGAGAGCAGAATCTTATAGAGCAGATTCTTGCAGAATCGCAGAATCACAGAATGTCCTTGGCTGGAAGACACCTCCGAGATCATCCAGTCCAGCCCTAGACCAAACCGTGCAAGCTCGCCACTAGATCATGTCCCTGAGCACCAGGTCCACATGCCATTCAAATGCATCCAGAGATGATGACTCCACCACTTCCCTGGGCAATCTGTTCCAATGCCTGACAACCCTTCTGGTGAAAAAATGCTTCCTAATATCTAACCTAAACCTCCCCTAGTGCAGCTTGCATCCCTTCCATTTTGCTTTCAAACATAAAGTTATAAAAACCATGGCTGTAAAGAAATTTTCACACTAGGAAAATGGGTTAGCTGCTGAGGAAAAAAATGAATAAATGACAATAGCTTAAGAAATGCCATCAACATTCCAACATTCTCTGCTCTTCGTGAAACCTCATGATGAACTTGAGTGATTGTCATATTTTTAACCCAATAACAAGTGGCCTTTTCCCCTGTACTGTTCAGTTTTATTGGCTCCGTTGAGTGAATCTCATTATAGTATTTGCATATTCTCTAGTAATGATCGTTTTCCTCCGCATGGCCTTTCTTATTCTTATTTATCATCTCATGTTTGTAATTTCAATGCTTATTTTAGATAAATAGGATTAACAAAAGTTCATGTAATCTAGCTTTCCTAAATGGCTTTTCATAATATTGAAACATCCTGGATGTTGATGGATTGATCGGAATGTGCTGTTTCAAAGTGCACAGCAAAGGGTCCATAGTATGTGTTTAACTGCAAAAGCTGACAAATTGTGTCTGGTTTGTTTGCTGCTGAGACATTAGACTTTTGCTGCTTGCTTTAAATGGAAAAACAAACAAGTGCACAGGTTCTCCATTGTACAATGTTGGCATTTAAGGAAGAATGTAGCTTTGTAATTGTACTGATGACTAAGATTGTGTCCTAGAGAGGAAGATGGAGTGTGTTTATCTTGCTGTTGAACAGGAACATGAAACCTTGTCTCAGTGAAAAATGTTGATGGTTTTATTGATAGGGCTCAGTAAACTATAAATTATATGCTGCCATCCATTATATATGTTATAAATTAATGCATTACCTTAATTAGTTTAAAGCTATGATACACTCACTTGTATTTCATTTTCCCGAGCTTGTTTCAGCTAGTTTTAGGGGTTTTTTATTCCTTTCCTTAGATGCTTGTGGCATTTGAGAGAAACATAAAATTATTCATATTTTTTATTTTTGTGAATAGGGTAAATATTGATTTTAGTATTAAAAAACAGAACCAAAATTGCTGAAAGTATATTATCCAAAGATACTCTTTCAAAGCAATTTATCCTACAGAGTTTGTGTTGAGACAGCACGGTCAATTAAACAAGAAGATACCAGCAAAGTCCCAGACAGTGAATTCAATTGCAGTAATTGCCTCTGCAATGTGACACTGCAGAGATCAAAAGTATCAATGGCTTCAAGAAGGGATTAAGTAAATTAATTACGGATAGGATTCCTAAAGTATTTCCTGAGCTTTGGGAAATAGATTTGTTTCCATATCTGTCTGTGAATGGTCCTGCAGCCAGAGAAACTACACGTAACCTCTTGGACATTGCTGACAATGTGGTAAAATTGGTTTGAATGTACAAAATGTAGATAACTGAAGCTGTCAGCAACTACAGACTCATTTTACTGAAATGGTTTTTTGTCTGACACACCTGACCTGTATATGTCAGAATATTGACTTGGGAACAAAAGTTTTTCAAGCTCTGGTCAAAAGCTCAATGTGTTTTTATCTGATTTTAGAAAAGCACATAACCTTACATTGCTTAATCCACCATTATGGGTTTTGAAGAAAAAAAGACATAATCTTGGCAAAAAACCCTAATTATTTTAATTAGAAAGATAATTCAAATTAACAATAATTAAAATGAGGAAAAGCTAAGCCATCTATTTTAAGGTATTAAGGATTGCTCTAATAATAAAAGGAAAGAGTAGATAAATAGTAAAATGAAAAGTCAGTCACTTGCTTCTTTAGGTTTTTTGTAACTTCAAACAGCTTTCATATTCAGATTCATGGTAAAAAAAAAGTTTATTGCAGTTTGTATCAGAAAGAAATAGTAGAATATAATGGGCATTTAAACCAAAATCTTTAATCAGCATTGTAATTGTTATAATTATTATAATACTATTTTACTAAACCTTACTTCAGGGTTAGGTTTACTGTGATTCCTCACTGAAGAAAATTCCTTCAGCTGCTGGATTTGGCTGAATAGGTCTAGTGCTTTTTCTAGAATAATTTACCTCAAATTGTCTCCGGAAAATGCTCTAACCCATTTGGCAGGAGATCTCTCTTCTTGCAGCTGCTCAATTTTGTAGAAATAATTAAATATTCATTTGAAAAGGTATTGGCACTCAGAGGTTGCCCCTGCCAGCTGAGTGCCCTAACCCCAAAGCTATAGACTCCTCAGTTTTATACTCTCTATTTGTTCCAATGAATATTTCAGTGTTTTATGTAAAATTGAACAGCTTGAAGAGAATTGACTTTGGGAAATCTGTTGCAGCATGGTATAAGCATTCCTCCTGTCATATAAAAAGAGGCAGAATGAAGTTCATCATGAAGACATTAGATATGAGGTGTATTTGAACAAGAGTCATCTCACGCCCCATACAATAGTCATAATTGCTGTAAACTCAGGTGTAAGAGAAAGGACAGTTTGTTTCAAGCTGCTCTTTAGTGTTTGGTGTGTTTGGGTTTTTTTGGTTTATTTGCTTTGCCAAAGTCCCCATGTGATTACTCTTTTTAAAAATAGCAAAATTAAATACTTATTGATTTGTTAAAAAACTGAAAACATTTTAGTGCTCGTGGAAAAAGGAAGATTTCTTGTTTTATTTGGAGACTAGAATTCTTGTGTTATGGATTGTTGTACTGTTGCCTTCTAACCTGCAGTTGAAAACAGTCCCCAGACAAACATCAAGAACAGGAAAGACAGGAGTTCATCCTCTAGTGTAAGAATTCAAAGCTAAAGGAAGGCTATTCAAGTGCCGAATAATACCTTCCATGTGAGAAATTAAAAAGGGAAATTAACTACAAGAAAATACTGTTGAAAGTTACAAGTGTAATCACAAAACCAGAATAAAGCATTCAAGTGTTTTCCAGCAACTTTTTATTTTCTCATTGCTACTGGTTGGCCAAAGCTCTCCAAAGTGTTTTTTTCCTGTCCTGTGCTATGATGGGAAAACAGAGGCAAGAGGGCTAATGGGTGGGAAAAAAGATCCCATTAGCTAAGTATCAGAAAACAGCTGTGTGTATGCCTACATACAGACAGACATCTATACAGATATAAACAACTCTCTTCATCCTGGCAGTGTCTTGTGTTTTGAAATATCAGTACTTTTCAATTTTTTGAGCTTTGTATCTACTTTTCTTTTACTTTCAAGTTAGTTAAGTACATTTTTCTAAGAATAAAGACAAATTAAAAAAAAAAAATCCTATTCATAAGAACCAAGAATACCAAAGTTATAGTTGGAAATGTAATTTTTGTATTTAATTTCAACAAGATCATTTGCTTCATAAGTGTATGTTCCCTCTCTTGGAGTACACCAACACTTTTTCTTTTCCTTGTGAACAATTCCCTAAAGAAGAAATGTCAGACCATAAGTACTCTGTTTTTTATTTATAATGTCTCCTAATTCCTCTTTTATGGACTTCTGAGGTCAATGAGACAGTCTCTCGTACCTTAGAACCTTGCAAAGTGTGAATAAAACAGCATGACTGCTTCTGAAGTGTCATTTTTTATGTGATACCATTTTTCAAAGATGTAAATGATAAAAGGTACGAGGTAATGGAAAATCAGACTCAGTATTTGAAAGTATTTACATCTGTACTTCACTTGTTTTCCTTTTCTTGGGAATTTGTAGCTGAGGGGATCCAATCTATTGCATGCTTAACCTTGATGGTATGTAATTTTTTCTGAAATAGCAGGGCTGATGCAGGCCTGGTGTAGGTGGGAGCAGTAAACTAAACTGGGCAGCCCTAATGAGGATTGTCATCTCTCCTAATAAATCTGTATTGGTGAGCTGGATGTTCTGTACTCAAATCTGTAGTATTTTTTCTCTTAAAATAGAAGACTTGCAAACACAGTTTCTGTGCCATCTATCCTTGATGGGCGACAGTTTATATATTTGCTAATAATTTTAACTTATAATACTATGAAAGGTTTGATGGAGCTTAACCTCAAGACTTTGAATTATTGGAGGCAAAGATGTATATTAGAGTGCTGCATTGGTATTGCTAGGTATAATTATCGTGATTTTAAAATAATTAGATCCTGCCTTCAGTTCAGTGTGAAAGCTTGCTGATTGTGGTCCTGCAGGTAAGTGAAACCTCCTTTTTTTTTCTGTAGTGAATTAATTAATGCTTGTCTTTCTCACATCTCTTCAGCTAAAGTTGTCTCACTATTTTCTGAACTCGATGGTCTTCAGAGGTCCCTTCCAACCCCTAATATTCTGTAATATTCTATTTTCCCATCTGAGGAAGAAAAGCATATTCTTTGTCTGAAATGCTTCTCAACCCTGGTTAACATGAGATGAGAAAGTCTGGACATCTGAGGTGTTGAGCCTGTTGAAGTTATCATATAGCATTTCACTCATACTGAGATTTACTGTGTTTAAAATGGAGTTCTCAGCTCTATGTGTTCACCAGTCTCTGCATACAAAACTTAGAGATGGGTTTTTTCTGTTCCTTTGGAGTCTTTGTAGTCCTTTCCACCTGAGCAAATGGGTATAAAAACCTAATGAAGTAATTTTACAAACTGCATGGGAGAGATAACACCTTTTAAAGCACTTGCATAAAACACAGTTTGGTGTAATTTTGTCTCTGGAATGTAATAAAGTGCAGAGGCACAATGAAAAATCTCTAAGATACTTATCAGTAAGATTCAGTCACCTGCCTGATGGTGGCTTCTTGAAAGCAATTAGGCCACAGTTTTCTTTAAATAGTACACTGACCTCCATATTCAAGCTTCAGGTCCATAAATGTACTGAGTAGTTATCTTTTCACTAATCAAGGAGGAGTATTACTGAAAATATTTCAATTTATAAATACTCATAAATAATTCAGATCCAAGCCAATTAGACTAATTTCCTTGGGGCATTTTTGTGGTTTGTTGCATTGTTGTTTAATTGAACATAGGAGAGTAAACTCCAGACTTCCCCTCCCATATAGAAAATCTTTGCCTTGCTTTGTAAAAACTTCTAGAAAATTAATATCTAAGATTACTAGACAGTAAGAACTGGTAATGGGAGTACTGAGAAGTCTGCTTGGTCGTTTAAAATATTGTAATATTTGTGAATGTTAAGGGATCAGAATTATCTTTCTACTCTCTGATGCTGGGATGTTGCTTCTTACCATTGGTATCTGTTTAGCACTATCCAATCAGTTGTATTAGGTACATAAGTTATCCAAGGATGTGTCCATTTATATTTATAAACTGTAGGCAGGGTAACTCTTTAAGCTAGAAATGCTTTGATCTTTTGGAAAAATATTTTCAGATGAGGAGTGAGGCATGGGAACCCTGTTCAGCATGGCTGGCTGCAGCAGTTCCTACTTCAAAGTCTAGAAAGCCATGAGGCAATATGTTTTCTGTTCAACAATTTTTTCTCCCCATTAACAGCCAATTTATTTGAATCTACTGTATGCTACTGGAAGTACTACCAGAAACAGAGAACATATGTGTTTCAGGGAACAGAAAGGAACTCTTCTTTTAAATTCTGTTTTCATCTTCTCTGAATGTTTCTTCTATGGGCTTAGGTTGGGAACTAAGTGAGCACAGCTTTCCCTCAATGCAGTCTTAGGTTTTTTTCTTTTTAAATATGACAGATACACCTACATCAAATAGAATTAGTATTTTATATCCCTTAGAAGACTGTCCTTATTCAGCTGCATTTCTCTGGCACAAGTTCCTGTTCATCTCATTCTCAAGTAATTGCAAGTAAAATTTAGTCCTTCTGTCTGATATCAGATGGGTTTATGTAGTGGTGCCACCTACAAAGTAACTGTCTGCTATTTCAAAATCACAGAATCATAGAATAATTTAGGTTGGAAAAGACCTTTAAAATTGTGAAATCCAACCATTAACTATTACTGTACTAGTCCACTACCAAACTGTCCCTAGCTGCCACATCTACGCTTCTTTTAAATACCTCCAGGGATGGTGACTTGACAGCTTCTCTGGGCAGCCTGTTTCAGTGCTTGACAACACATTCAGTAAATAAAATTTTCCTAATGTCCAATATAAACCTCACCACAACTCTATGGGTGCAGCCATCCAACCACTTTTTTGCACCCATCCCAGCCATGATCTGCCAGTTTCTCCTGGAAAATGCTGAGGGAAGTAGTGTCAGAGGCTTAGGTTTACTATATTTTACTCTACTGATTAGGTTTACTATAGTTTTTTTGGGTGTTTTAAAATAATTTATCATTCTATTAGTTTATTGTGGTAAAGGTCACATTTGAATGGTTTGGAAAGGCCTGTGTGCAAAATAAATAACTTGCAAATGAGGTACACGGTGTGTAATAGCAAATGATCAGTTGTTCTCCACATGTCTGCAAGATTTTGCCAATGAAACTGCTTTAAAACTACTCAGTGAAATAATATGCCTCAAGATGCCTTTATCATTCCTGGAGTTAACCACATCTACAGCAAGCCCAACACTTTTCATGATTGATACTCTACAGGTTTATGGCCACATTGACCTCTTAAGGGCAATACACACTGAGGTAAACATCTACCTACTTAGTCCTTACTAAAATGATGAAATACCCACATTATATTCATGCCATGTATATTTTGAAGAGATGAGACAAATTTGGTAGACCCCAGACTGAGGAACATTTTTTCCCCTCCTATATTTTTATACCATGTCTTACCACATGAATTTTAACTAGATTTCTTATCAGGAGTTCAACATTCAAGACTAGAGTTGAAATAGCAAAATACATTGTGTGCAAAGAAAAAACGAGGGGATGAATTGAAAACATAAGAACTGTACATTAAGATGTGAAATGAAGTAGTAATCCCTTTTCTTTTGCTTTATATGCAAGAAATGTAAAGAACAGTCACATAGGAGCTTGTTAATTAGCATAGCGTGCGTCTGTCTCTCAATGGAAAGATGCTGTGATATTTGATCACTTGTCTGAATGATACGGCACAGTGAATATTCAGCTTGCAAATTACTTCATTCCTGTAAAGTTATTTCTGAATTGGGGTAAAAACATTATAATACTTTATTATCTTCTGGTATTCTAAAAGAGAATGTACATTTCCATTGTACACAAAATTCTGTCCTAGTTTATGTGGTTTGAAGATGAATCAACACACAGCTCAGACTGTTAAATGAGTATAAATTAAATGGAGTTGTTCAAAGATTTTAATTGATAGGAAAATTTAGATTACAATTAAAGTATATCAACTAACTAGACTCTTCATTTTTCCTGGACAGTACTTGAGACATCCTTAACCTCTTTGCTTGATGGCATGCTGCAGTGCACTCAATTCAAATGAAAAGCATTTGTAATTAGTATGGTTACTTTCTTATGCAAAATATTCCCAAGTACTGGAGAAGCATTAATATTTTTTCTTTGTACTTCACAGGTTTCAATCTGATAGGAGCACATCAATAGAAACAGGATTTAAGGGTTGGTTAGAGAACTGGGTGTGTCTTCTTTATGAACTGTGCAATAAACCCGTGCATACCCTGGATTTTTGTTAAGACATTCCATAAACAAAGCTGTCTTTGGTCTATGTGAAATTATTTTGGATTTCAATTTCTAAGATGAATGCATTAAGACTGTACACTTTGAGTAGCAATTAACTGACATTCTGGCCTGTAAGAGAGGACGGAAACCTGCCACAAACTTCTTATGCACTGAGATCATGCTTTTATTCTGAAATGGTTTAAATTCTTGTATGGAATTACAAGTGTTAGTACCAGGATGAATTTATATCCTCACATCCATTCAGGAGCTGAGGCTTTTGCAAGGTCTTAGCAGAATAGCTTGGGCCCAAGACACTGATTGTTCAAGTGCTTCGTTCTTCCTTCTTTCATCTCCATGTAATGAGTCTCACCATTATTCCTACAGTTTTACCAGACTTTGGGGGCTTAAACAGTATTTGTTCTGTTAGCTTTTTTTGAGTTAGCTGGGAAAAGGCTTTGTGTGTTGAGCAGAGTAATAAATACATTTTGTGAAAAGAATAAATCAAAAAAGCAAGAATATAATAGATAAGTTGAGCAGTGCATAGAATGGTTGATTATTAATTCCCCACACGTGGAGATTGTGCTACACGATACTGAAGGTAAAAATCAAATGCTTTGTCTAATAGAATTCCCATTAGCAGAATATCAAAACTCCGAATCAACAGGGAAACCAGGGCTTGAAGATAGGGGAAGATGAAGATTGAGGAGAGGGAATTTCCTTTGGAAAGTATTTCCTTGGAGTATCCTCATTATTGGGCTGTACCAATGTATTTCCATTTCTTCCTTTTACTACCAATCCCTGCACAATCATGGAAGACTCTCCTGGAAATTTCTGATAACTTTGAATTTCCACTTCTCCAATTTAGGTAGTTGCCTTTCACGAGAAAGTTTTGATCAGAAGCTTTTTTTGTTTGTTTTTTACTTCAGGAATTATACATGAAGAAATAAAAGCTGATCGACAAGATCCATGTTCTTTATATTGTACTTTAGATGACTGGTAACAGGCAAAGAATGACTTCTAAGGGTTCTGACACATGAAAAAAAAGTGTTGATTGTGCCTCTGCATCTCTCTTGTACTTGGTATTTCTGCCAGAAATTGGTTTTCTGCTTTTCCTTCTGTAGGATCACACCATTCCCAGAATGCTACTGATCAGAAAATGGGTTTGTGTCTATATTTCAAAAGGATGCTCTCACCTTAACCCACCATTACAGGGAGTAACCAACTGATGGGCAGAACTAAATAACTGCGAGGAGGAATAAGGAATCTGAAAAGGAGCTGTTAGTGCTGGTGTCTTTTTTATGGAAAACTGAGCACTAGGGACATGTAAAATAAAACCAAGTACATGGCATGAGCTTCAAGGGAACAAAGTCCAGAACAAAGCTCTAATCACCTATTAACAATTTATATAACTATTCTTCTCACTTCCATGCTTCCAATATGGAAGAAAATGAGAAATATGGGAAAGAAAAGTCTGCCTACCATCAAAGCCAACGGAATAATGTGTATTTAACATGCAAATATACCTGTGTTTCCTGATATTATTAATGTCAATTTCTTTAAAAATATGCATATGCAGGCATTATAGGTCATAGTTTAAATGGAAGGAAAAATTGCTCTTCTTCCTCTAATATTCATTACTACAAAGGCAGATTAATAAATCTATAAATTAAATAATTATAATAATTTAAATAATATCTTTTTAAAAGGAAAAATGTTGGATTAAAATAATATTTTTCTTCCCTCAGTCATCTTCCCTGAAGTGCCATAGCAGATGTCAGAATATGTTGCATTATGTAAGGTTTCCTTTAATATTTCAGGCTGATTCTCAGGATACATATTTTAAGAAGCAATCCTCCTTGATTAATCTGGAAGAGAGATATTTTAAAAAAAATCTTTAACCAGCACCTGGCCTTAAGAGCTGAATCAAGGTTGTGCTGTCTTTGAAGCGAAGTTGTTGCGTTTGCCAAATGGCAAACCTGTTAATAATTTTGGGTGGTTAATTTTCTGAGGGGGGAATATAGGATTTCATTTTTCCATCCTTTCCTCCCCAATTTGGTATTACCTGTCTTTTTCTTTCTCTGTCTCTTAAAAAAATATCTCTGAACTCTTGGTTATTCCCTTGCTATAGATGGTTTTGCTTTTAGCAGTCCTTTGGTAGGGAGCTGAACAAGTAAGTGGAAGACCTTGGGCCAAAATAAATACAGATTTACAGATTATAGCATTACTATAAAGATATTCTGGCAGGATTTAAGACTTCAGTAGAATTGCTAAGAGTTTCTACCAATATAAGTGAGATAAAAATCTTGATCTGAAACTGCTGAGAGTTCTTTCCCCTAATGTGATGAAAGCTGTCAAGTGCAAAGGAGATTCTGTCAACCAATGGTGTGACTTCAATGCTGACTATACAGAATGTTTTCCTCAGTTATCAAAATGTTTTCTCATTTTTTGATCTTCAGACAGTAAAATAAACCTTGTCTTCTTCAATAACAAGAAAGAAAAAAATCTGTCAGAAATACTGGTAATGCTTTCATAGTTTGTTCTTAGGTGTTTCTGACAAAAAAAGAGCTTTAGAAACATGAGAGAAGAAATTAGCAATTGTGTGGCTCAAAACTCTTAGAAATATCAAATTTGAAAAGATTAATAAAAAATTAATTAGAAAATATTTGTTGAGTTAGATATTATACGTAAAAGTTACACTCCTTCAATAACTAATTGAAAGCAAAACATTCTGTTCTGTACAAGCAGTTCACTGATGCCTCATTACAAAGAGAAGTTATTTTCATGTGAAATAATTTTTGTTCCATGACACAGCTTTATGAAGTATGTATTTTTTTTTTAAATGGTGCTAATAGGCAAGTTCATTAGCCAAAGAGTTATTGATTGAATTAATTTTTGCCTCTCAAGATACATAGGTACCTGAATGATAGCACAGGATGGTGTAGCTTGTCGGGCCAGTCTGTCTTGTCTGTTCAGGTGGTACTCTTGATAGATACCAGTACTTTTAGAAGTGTCTTCCCTGCTCTTATGCACATATGAAGTGAATTTTCCCATGCTCGATTGCTGTTTTCTAGCATAATAACGGAGTTTTATAACAGTGACCAATATCATAGAATCATAGAAGTAAGGGAGCAGCCACTTGTGGTTCTGAGGGCCTGCTTGGCTGGTGCATGGAGATAACTTGTGGAGTGTGGTGAAGTGGAGGGACTTTCTTTAACCAATTAGACCTGCTGTCTGGTTCATCCCCAGCATTCTGTCCTCTGTATGTTGCCAGACATCAAACTGCAACATGTTCCTTTGCTAGCACAGCACTACCCATTAACCCTTTCAGGAAAGCCTTGCTGGATGCTCTACCTGAGCTTTATTTGCTTTGTAGGCAGTACCAGGATGGTTTAACAAGCTTCAGATGGGTTAGACAAATAATGGCCTCACCCAGTGTGGAAAACTATTCAGCTGCCCTGGGCTGGTGGCAAAGTAGCTCTTCTCTTTCTGTCTGTGGATGTGGTTTCACTACAAATTCAGAGAATTTCTGAAGGAGGTTAAAAATAAAGGTCAGTTCTAAAGCTGTGCTTTAAAAGTTTGGATAAAAGCTATGTGTACTAGTGATGTTATAGATTTCTATTGGGAGCATATGTGCTAAATACCTAAGTATTCAAGTAGGTGTCTGGAGCTTTTTTTCATTTCCTCTTACTGATCATCATGTATTTAATTGTTGTCCTTTTTATTTAAAATGTTTTGAAGTATTTATCATGCATTCCATATTACTATTTCAGCTATTATATTGGAGGGAAATAGCAGCAAAGTGTGAAAAGAATTTTTGCTTTGCTCTAGGGGTTATATGCTCAGGTAGAGGGAATATTTGTCTGGTTTCTTGTCCTTGTTTAATCCCAGCTGGTTACCATGCACCACACAGCTGCTGTCTCAACCCTCCCTTCCCCTTTCCTTGCAGCTTGGGAGGGGAATGATTGCTTCTTATCCAGTATCACTCCTACTTTCTTGCAGCTGATTGATGTAGTAGAGATATTTTTATACTAAAAAAAAAGTGGTGTAATCTAGATAGAATTATCTAAGGATTACTTTGGTTTATTCTGTTGGCAAAGAAAGATGACAATATCCCTTCTTAGCTTTATATTTTAAGTCCAATGAAGCCTTGTTTCTTAATTTGGTGATAATGAACAGTACTGCTTCACATTGTCTGATAAAATACCTTGTCCTTGAAATAAATGTCACTGTGAATTGACAGGTGAGGCTTTGAAAAAATGTGCTGAGTTATTTCATGGAGAAAGTAGAAATTGGACAGTGATGTTGTGCCAAACTGTGTATCCAGCTCTGCTGTAGGAGAGCTGTGAGCAGATAAACAGTGTTGTTTAATGGCTAGGTCCTTGAACTAAGCACACAAATTAGTAAATTAATATCTGAATTTCTGTGTATTCATAAAAATTTGTCTGTTTCTAAATTAATCACTGTTATATACTGTGCTATATTCTGATTTTAAGCAAGATGTAGAGCCTGGTGCTGAGTGGGTATTCTAGAACATTCATACCTTATTACTTTCCTGTAGAAATAAATTCTGGAAGAGTGCACAACAATAGTAATAAGCATTTATCCACTTCATTCACACCCAAAAATGACTTAAACTCCCCATGGTACAGAGCTCCCAAAAAATACAATGTATGGTTTAGGAGAGCATCCAGGAAGGTGCCAGAACCTCAAACATTGTTTATGTTGTGGACTACTAAATGAGTTGTCTAAATAAAATTCTGCCCATTCTGATCTGCTTTGTGAATTCTGAGTTTCTGCTGTTGTGTGGTAAATGAAACCCACCAGCACAAACTACCTACTATTTGCTTTCATGCAGGTGACCTTCTTTGTTCGGGTTTTTTTTTTGTTTTGTTTTGTTTTTGTTTGTTTGTTTTGTTTTGTTTTTAAAGAAGAATAAATATTCCAGTGGCATTTCCTGAGAAAATCGAGCTATTTAGTAGTTACTAAGTAGAGATCAGCTTCTGTCACTCAAGGTTAATTCTCATGCTGATGTCCTCTGTGGATAAGGTTGTTTTTGCTGCATTAGCAAGCTGAATCTGTGTATTATCAACAGCTGAATGAATGAGGCATAGAAGTGAATGCTGAATATGTTCAAATCAAACTAATGCATAAAACTACAAGTAAAACATGGTATCTTAAAATTTGTTATTTTCTCTTTGTAATATACATGGTTTCACTCTTATCTCGTGATTTCTCATGCTGGTGTTTGAAAGGCTGTTTGCTTCTAAAATTGTTATGCACTGCTTTTGTAATCTTCACATATTATAAATGGGTCATGAAATTCAGTAAGAGAAAACAGAAAAGGCAATCAGGCCCTGGGTGGCAGTGATGGCTGTAGATGTATCCATGAAGAAAAGATAAGTAGCCATCGCTGTAAAATCTGATTATTTTTCTTTCTGCCCCTGACAGTTGCAGCAATCCTGCCACTGCAGTTAAAGGGGTATGAACAGAGTCCTTCAGATTCTGCATATTTCTCTCTACAATGGAAGGTTTTAAACCCGAGTATGTAACATTGATACTTCTGAGAAATAATCTTTGCAAAGCCTCAACAGGATGACTTCTTTCACTGTTACCTTTAGCAAATATTATGAAATAAAAACTCTACTTGTGGCCGCAAACTTGCAGGACACAACTGTCTTTGTGTACCTTACTAAATATTTTCATAACTTCTGTCTTTCATGAAAAGAATGGCTTTGCTTTCCTGCAACTTGTAGAAGCAAAGACACTGGGGGAGGAGAGAATCAGGATTATCCTGTTTATTTTTAATATATAATTTGATTAAAGTATTTAATTCCTCTCTGATGAGTCAGGCAGTTGAAACTGTAAATGATTTAGAAATAATGTAGATTGATCTGTCTAATTCATTAGAAAGTGTAAAGCTTTACATGGCTGTTAAAGTAACATTTTTAGTTGAAAGGGTAGAAGATGGTTTACACTCTGATTCTTAAAGAAATAATGCTTAATGGACTGTGCTGGGTGTGTTACACTGAATCTTTATTTCAGTCAGGAGAAAAAAGCCATGCATGCCTATCGAGGGATTCACATGGGGATTACTCCTAGTGGGAATTAGCCAGTAACAGAACATGTTATGTGCCATTATGATAGAGGGAGATGGAACAGAAGGTAGAGATAAGATACTCCTTTAATTTCTATTTATTTATTTATTTATTGATTGATTGATTTTGTTTGGGAACCTATATTTATGAATCTTGTGTGGCCTTTACAGAACAGTAAAATATATAGTGAAATAATCCAGCAGTATTGGAAGAGACAGTTTATTTTTCCTTGAGGCCTAGAAGTAGCACTTGCCATAAAATGCTGATAATGATAAAAAAAGAAAAAAAAAAAATCTCAGGGCATCCATTCCTCAAGAGTCTCTGTGAACAGACTTATTTTCAGAGTATGAAGGAAACTGGAAAAAATCTGGATTTCATTGGAGCATGTGTGAATGTGAAACTGACACCTATCTCTTGTACCGGAGAGTGTCCAGTTCAGATGTTTCCACTCATCTAATTCAGAAGTATGTTTTTGAAAGAGCAAAGATTAGTCTGATTCTACACTAGAGAGGAAAAATTCCCTCTGTCTTTGCCGGGCAGCTCAGTTCTTACAGTGCTACTGTCCTGTATTGCCTAAATGAAGCTTAATTTACAGATTAGGCAGAGACTTTCAAATGGCATCAACGTAAAGACTTGCGCAGATTGTGTAACTGAAAGTGTGAATCAGGCAGAGGTGCAGGTGTGGGTTACTCAGCCATGAATTTAAGCTCTCTAATTACACTTGAAAACAAAGCAGTAATTAAAATTATGTTTTTATTATTTCTAAAAAAAGCCCCACCCCATTTTGTTTCATTATTTTTCCTAAGTTAGATTCTGGCTATAGCTGATGCAATGCACTTAGTTTTGTGTACAGCTTATGTATTTCATTCATTATTCTCTATGCTCATTGACTCATTATTTTAGAATAATGCTATCCTCCAGTGAAAAACATTCTACTGATGACTGGTGCCAAAGTATGCCATCGATACTTCTTATTTTTAAACAGAAAACAAAAAATAAGTCAATTTCTGGCTCTTGCTACAAAAAGTAGCACTCATTTCTGCAAGGGTAACCATGTCACACATGGTTAGTTCCTCACTAGTGACTTTACATTTTGTTCAGCTTTTGAAGGCCATTTTGTTCAGCTTTTGAAGGCCATTTTGCCTGTGTGAGGCTTTCCTTTCACAGAGGGAGAGTTGGTAAGTAATAGGAAATTTGTTTCTGTGGGTTTTTTAAATTTGATTTTGACACTTCTGTGTGTTGAGCAGCCTCAGAAAGGAAGGTATCAGGCTCAAGGGAATATTTCAAGCCAATGCAATCAAAAATTTTGTTTCTTCACTCACTAGAAGAGGTTTTATTAGAAGTATTGTGACCCTTTATTTGCCCCATGACAGTATATTGAATAACATTACGTGTAGTTTCTTCGTAACATATTTCTTACAACTTTCTGTGTCCAACAGAAATGTGTGTGAATCTATAAATATGTATTTTTAATATAAATCCACAGAAAACTTGAGGAAGAAAACTCCAAGGTTTTTATTATTGCTTATTCAAGTAATATATCTTACAGGACATATTCATCTCCTAGTAAGTTCAGCAGTGAAGTGCAAGAGTTCATACAGCATCACCTTTTCTGTTTTCTATTTTAAAAGGTAAATATGTTAAACCCAAGTTACTCGTATATGTAGGATAGTAAAGACCAGGATTTGTTGGATTTTGTCATTATGTTTTTACGTTCTAGAAGATACTTGTCAAGATAACTAAACAAAAAAAACCAAACCAACAACAATAACAATTAGAATAATTTCTAACATCTCAAATAATGAGCTTACATTTTAACTTTGTCTTATTGGTTCTTGTAGTGCAAATGATGTAGCATGATATGGAGGAGATATTAAAAAATTACTATCCAGTGTTCAGAAAGTTGCAGTCCAATTGCAGCAGGGAAAGTTGCCATCTTACGTGAAGCTTGTCTTTTTTATCATTTACTCTATGACTCTCTCATTGTTACTTTTCAGGTATCACTTGAATCTGCATTGGCTTAAAAAAGAAAATTAAACAAAACTTTCTGTTGCCCAAGAAGTGCCCAGTAGTTAACATGGCTTCACTGCTCTGCAGCAGAGAGAAATAACAGAGAAAGACATGGTCACTGAGAAATTAATGGAGATATATATTCAATAATTACAAAAAAATTCACTCAGAGGGATTGGCTTATTGCCAACAACAAGCCAAATGAGTATCAAAGTAATTATTTATTTATGGACATTTCCAATTATCTTTTTTCATAAGTTATGAAATTTATCAGAAACCATTTCTTTTTCCAGACAGAATCCATACACAATAACAGTTGTTATGGGCTTTATAGATCTCCTTCTGCAAAAAGATATTTGTCCAGTGCAGGATGGCAGAACCAGCTAGAATAATTTACCCTATCAAATTATGCAGTAACTAAGCTAATTCAAGATGGAAACACTGAGGTGCATGTGCAAGCTGTTTGTGCTTGCCTTGCATAATAAGATGGTGTTTGTTGTTTTTTTTAACTTAGCATCTTATTATCAAAACAAGGTTGTTGTCTTACCAACTTTTGCAGATACCACCTATTTGTGCCAAAGGTGGAGGATGAATTTTAAAGTTAGGAATTTTTTCTACAGAACAGGTTGTCAATATTTCCAATCTTGTTGTAAAAAGTTGTTCCAGTTCTAGAACTTGCTTCTTACTCAGTGTTATTAGTGTGATACAGAATGCATTAAATCATTGAAATGGTCTTGTCCAAGCCAAAGTTACTTTAGACAAAATTAGTTTTAACTTGTCTATTGCTGACCTGAAGTGGCCAGTTTGTTCTTCTCCGTAGAAAGGGAAAAAAGCAGAGGGAGAGAAATAAAGCCACCAAACTGTGTGAACACTTGTTTAGGCACATGAATAGTTGACACATAATTAATATTTTATTGTATTGGGCCCTTGTTTCATGAGAACTGGTGAAAAATCTTTGCGATCAGATATTGCTTGGTTGCTATATAGCAGTGTCACATTTGGTGCTGGTTGAGGCATCCAGGTGTTGTGAGTGCACTGTCTGGTTGTCTATTAATCCAGTGGGGAAAATTTTTTGTAAAATATGTCTGTCTCTAAGAAGCTTCAGCCTTCAAGACAGGCTGAATTTAGTTTGACATCTGGGTTTCTGACTTTGAACTCCACTGACTTTGGCATTGCCTCCGTGTATGTTTTTGTTAATATAGTGCATCCATGTGAGCTTCCAAATGCCCCATTTGAATGTGCACAGTTCCTTCATTTCACACCAGTTATGATTTTGCTTATTTTACTATTTTGTAGGTTAATATGTTTTGTTGACTCTCTTTACAACATATAACTCTTTCGAAGACATGGGATAAGTTCAGTTTGAGGGCATATGATTGTCATCTGCTACATCTCCTTGTTTCTAAAGTGTTACTTTTTCAGTTAAAGGATATTCAGGCATGTGTTGTGTAGATATGGACATTATTATTTTATCATCAGACAACATATGTTTGCCAGAACATACAGTATTGCCTTGTGTTACTCATTGTTTGCCACATGTCAGAGATTTTTATTATTTTTTTCCCCAGCATATGTCAGATTTTTAAAAATATGTAATTGTTTTAATCTCTCTTCATGCTCAATATTCCATTTTCTGAAGTTAATGCTAAATTAATTGAGCAACCAGTAGTTGCTGGTTGCTGTGCTTCTCTTTTGGATGAACAGTGCAATTGTGGCATCCTCACATATTGAACAGAAAATACCAACTATATTCTCAATGAATGAATAGGCTGCAGAGACATTAGATATGTGGTAGTTGCCCAGGAATTTATGATGTAATTTAAAGTAGATTTCCTTGTACCTTTTGTGGGTTTTTTAGGTGTATAGTTTTTTTTGTAGCTAGTGATGTACTTTGATTACATTATGAGAAATCACTTAATAGAATGTCCTTTGAAATAAAAAAGTTGAGATGACAACTCAACAACTGAGAGAGGAAATCTTTCTTTAAACATGAAGAGCTTTCCAGCCTGATCTTAATGAGAATTTATTTTTTTAATCAAATTGATTAGTATCTATGTCATGTAAGGGGTCAGACTACATATTCACAGTGACACCTTCTCAGCTTCAAAAACTAGGACTACAGTAGCCATGTTTCTGTTAATTCCTACTATTCCGTTTTCCATTTGGTGATATGGTAGTGAGATTATATTAATTTTTAGATGCTCTTCAATTAAAGGGGAAATTTTAACCACTATGAAAATTCAGTATGGGGTAGAGAGGGGAAAGTATGTCGATGAGTACCGGCGTTTCCTGGAAAGTGTAGAAATTTTGAGGTACTAGTTCTGTCATGAGTCTGTATACTTACTGTGTGATCTTCATTACAATAAAGAAGAGGGGTTTTTAATGCTATTTATATTCAAATGTTTGCAAATAATATTTTCTGTTAGTTGGCATACTGATGTGGTTTCTGGCACTGCAAGGCAGCACAGTTGCTTTCTCCACTGATACCAGTTATGATGAGGCACTTCCACAAAGAAAATATCCAAGCAAAGAAACTAAGAGCTTTACCAATGCCTGAAATAGCATGTGCAGTGCTAAGCAAACACTGTAAATTCTAAACTGATTTTATCTTCAGGAAAAGGGGCCTTTTATTTAAAAAGGGAAATGTTTATAATAGTTGAGAACATACAGAATTCATCAATGCCAAAGTTATATGCACAATTAGTGTACTGAAAAAAACACTTGCTGTTACATCCAAGTTAACAGGCATTCTGATTGGAATTAGGCATTAATATTTGTTAGTGTCACTTTCCAGGTAATGTTATTAAATGCCACCTTGTTCAAAACTAGATATGTGTTAAAAAAAATATCAAACACAAGCTCTAAAAATACTCTGACTTGCATAACACACTCGTAAGGTAATCAACCAGACATTGGAATGGACTGACCAGGGAAGTGGTGGAGTCACCATCCCTGGAGGTGTTTAAGGAAAGGCTGGATGTGGCACTTAGTGCCATGGTCTAGCTGATGTGGTGGTGTTAGGTCATAGGTTGGACTTCATGATCTCAGAGGTCTTTTCCAGCCACAATAATTCTGTTATTTTCTAATGCTTCATGATGCATAATCACCATTTTAATATGGAAGAATATTAATTTTATATGTGTGTGTGCACATATACTATGTGGATATGCAAGAAGTTATGTAAGATAGATATGAGCTGGAGTGAGGTTGGGAGGAAGAAGCCAGGGTGGGTGAAGTGTATTCAGAAATGTTAGTATTTTGAGATCTGAAACCAAAGAATTCTGATAAGATCTAGTAAGAGATGATGTATTTCACTATTTTGGAGAACTTTGCAGAAGGTATACAGTGACTAAGATGGTTAAAATGTTTATGGAAATTGCAATATTTCTTAATAAGTGTTCTTTAAAACATAAAATAAGATAATTCTGTGTTACAACTTTGTTTTTAATCTCTGTTATTTCCACTTTACTGAGACTTTCTCTGAAACTCAGTGAAACTGCTGTTTATCTGGATATGTGTGATGGTCTAATTATCAAGTAATATTCTATAATACTTCCCAACTATAGAATGGACAAACTAGTATTGAAATCAAGGGGAAGAAAAAAAAATAATCACATCTTTGTTCACTTGCAACAGCAGGTTACTAACTATGAAAGGTGTAAATCTTTGCTGGCATATTCAAAAGGCATAAAGTTCGTAAAATTTGTTGTTCTTATTTTAAAGCTAAAGCTTTCTAGCAATTCAACCATCCATTCCAATGACAATACATTTATTTTATACTGACTATATATCCTGTGGAAGCAAAACTGTGAAGTACTAGGTCTAGTAAAACTAAAAGAAGAACTAGCTGAAGGGCGAAAATAGAGTTAAAACCACATTTTTACTGCTTCAGGAAGTATTTTTCCATTTGGGAGACCTATTAGAGTTTGGGTTACCCACACATGGTCTGTTTATGGCAATGTATAACTTGAATTATTTGCAAATTAGTGTAATTTGCTGGGACAACCCGGTGAAGCACAAGGAAATTGGAAGCTGGAAATAATGAGGATTATGATGAATCGGTCCTGAGAAGGTGAGCTTCCCATGTCCAGGGGAAAACTTACAGACTTTAAAGCTATGTTCACCACAGGGATATTTTAATTGGCTTTGCTTGACAGGTATAAAATTGTATTAGAGGTTTCTTTATTCATTTTAAAATTATTTCACAACTAGTTTCATATACTTTTTTTCTCTCCTTTCGAGTTTTACAGAATAAAAATACCATGAACAGTTTGGAAACTCAAACTGGAGTTCAGCTTGAAATAGGAAAACCTGTATTTTAATAGTATTATGTCAAACACGACAGGGTTAGATGAGTTTCTGTGCTTCTATGCCAGATCATTTTCATTTGCCAAACTCTTGAGTTGTGGTTTTGTGTTTAGTTTTTGTTTTGTTTTCTCTTACTTGGGATTTTTGTTAGTTTGGTATTGTTTGTTTTTATCAAATAGCTAATCAAAGCATATAAAAATGTCAATAAAACCCGAACTAGCCATATGTATTTTACTATCCTGCAACTGTTATCATACCTTAAATGGGACACATATCGTATGTTTTTACAGCCACACAAATTCAGTTATAAGGATTATGCACATTGTAACTGTGTGGGCTGTGTTCTTTGAATTTGCACTTCAAATCTGTGCAAGTTAGGCACATAGGTATTAGGTAGATCTCTGTGTAGCGTGCAAATGTCATAAATACACCAAGGAGAAATTTGGGTTTACAGTTCAAGTAATCTTAAAAATTGCAGCAGAGTTAATTCAGTCATTGAAGATGGATTGAAAAGTAGTTTTTAAGTTAATTGTTTGGTTGTGATAAGCTGGTAAGTGCAAGCGCATTGGATACCTGGCTCTGGCATTATCGATAGATGGATGATTATAGTGGTACAGCATGATACCCTGTTAGCATCATAGCTCTACCAATCTCCATAAACAATGCTATCTTCAAGGTAAATTAAGCAGTAACACATTGCAAATGTGAATCAAGAACGCATAAGTGATGCTTATCCTGATAGTCCTAAATAATTGGCTATTAAGCAATGTATTCATAAGAGATTTATGGCCAGTGAAAATAATTATTATGCCTAGAAAAGCAGCTGCCAATACAGACTGAAGCTGTTTCTTGTAGAGTCTTTTCTAGTAACAAAGGTGTTTCTTACAAAAAGCTAACCACATTATAATTAAAATAAATAAACTGATCTGTTTGAAAAGCTTGAATCTTCCTCCTGGCATTGTGAACACCATTCTCTTTATTTTGAAGAACTGCTGTTTTGGTTTTGGTACAGAAGGGTACATCCTTCTATCTTCTAGATCACCAAACACAGTATGAAAAGGTGAGTAAATTGGTGTGAGAGAACATTTTCTTCACACTTAAAAATATGCTAAGGGCTGATGCTCTGCTTTAATCCTCCTTTAGGGGAAAAAAACCAACCAAACAGAGAAGTAAAGGCCAAAGCTGTCTTGAAAAAGCATGTGTTCAGGTATATGTGCAGGTAAAGATTGCCTGAAGAATTGAAAGAGAAAATTATTTTAATTGACAAATTTCAAGGCACCTGTAATGCTAACCATAATAAATGCTTATTTAGAATTTTCTTAAATTATTATCAAGGTGGTTGCTAAAATTTTTGTAATGAGAGTTAATATTCTGGAATGGAATTAGTATTTCCCTGGAAGACAAAATAAGTAACATCTATATTCAGTTCTGAAGACAGTCACAGTATAATAGTTTAAATGAATGATAGAAATAAAGAGTACTGAAATAGTGCAAGGGATATGCGCCTAAGGTAGTATTGATTTATTTTTATTTAAATATTCTATAAATGTCTAGCTTAGTTTAAAAAATGTTGAATATAGTTTTGCATAGTGAACTTGAATATCAGGAAGATGGGGAGTAAATTTATATCAATCTAACTGTTCCATATTTGTAGAACTGCAGCCCTGACGCTATTTCATTGCCCTGAACTTGAAAAAATACACGAAAAACCTACTAAGGTTGCAGTGCCATAATGCCCTGTGTGGGAAGGTCATACGGAATTTTGGGCCAAGCACCACACCCTGTGGTGCCAGGAGTCAGTCCCAAGAAGCAGCAATCTGTGCAGTTCTCCATGTTTTGACCTGAGAGGTCTACATCAAGCATTAGTGCTCAAGTCTTTGGCAGTGTGGATGTTTAACTGTGTGTCATTTAGCAAATGACTTAAGTCGCTTTGAATTTAGTGTACTCTAAGAGGATGTATGAAGAGGTTAATGTGAGGAAGTCAGTGTTGTGGAAATTAATATCCTACCTCATTGCACAGAAATTTTCCTGCCTGAATAAGCTCTGAGTTGTAGTGGGCTCAATGTAATTAATATTTTTTTTGACCATAGGATCAAAAAAATAGAATTTAACTCACATTATAGCCACAGGCCCTATCTAAAATATTTTTTGCCACATATCACACATGCTTGGAAAAGTCTGTATACCCCTTTCTTAGCAATAGGCTAATCTTCAGCTTTTCTTCTGGATTGATATAGCTTGAACCTGAAAAAATAGATGTCTTAATTATTTTATTTTTTTTTTTCCCATTTTGTCTAACTGCTTTTCCTCAGCATGAGTGTTAATGATGATGTCTGGATTTCTACGTAATTCCTAATATCACTGTGTGTACTTAAGATTCATCTCTTCTTTTCAAGCCAAAGTTGTCCCATTTCCTTTTGTCTGTAAAACTCTATATGAAGTAACTGCAGCGCTTCAAGCAGTATCTTGTTCAAGGCCCCCAAAATGCTGCAATTGCTAATACATCTTTTCACTGTTTCAGCAAATGTCACAGGTTTGCTTTTCACTGGTGCTAGATGACTGTCAAAGTTCAGTCGGTCTTCTGTTGGATAAAAATTAGATAGAAATGTTGGTAACAAGTCAGGACCACAATGTTTTTATCACCTGGAACAGGGTCGATGGCATTATCAGTGAGACTTTGATTTGAGCAAGGACTCCAGTATAACATATCATCCTTGTTGAAAAAAGCATCAGCACTTCTGAAGCACTCTGAGCTAACGTGCATTCCTGAAAGACATGACTTTATTAGTATTGGCAGAAGAGCAAAATAATGGGAAAAGAAAATAAGGCAAAATGTATAATTTCTTACACATTTACTTATCTTTATAAATTAATTACTTTGGGCTCTTAAGGGCATTATTTACAAGAATGACTGTATGGACCAAGTAATTATTAAACTGCAGTAGAAAAAAATCTAATAAGGATGTTCATTGTCTTAAGAAATAACTTGACAGGCATCCACCAAAACTATTCCAGACAAACAAAATCTTGCATACTGTCCCCTAAATTATTATATTGTTTGCTGCTGCAGCCTTTGAGTGTGAGACCTTTTTCCTTGTTTTATAGTATTTAAAACTCTGCTGATTTTACTGCAATTTAACTAAATTTATAGTTTTTAATTAATAGTTGGTGGAAAAGTTCATACTTTGATCTGGAGGCTGTGTATCTCTCCAGTTCCTTCTCCTTCCAGAGAGTTAACTGCTTGTGTATTAAAAAACCCTCAAAAAACAGAACAACAAAAACCGAAAAATCCCAGAACAACAAAAAAGCAAAACAGAAAGAATAAGCAGAAGAACATGCCTTATGTTTTGTCATAGCTAACATTACTGTTCTGTTTCCACTACTGATAAAAACCTACAGCTATGTATTTACAAAGCAGTATTTTAGATGCAGAACATCAAGTGATAACTTCAGATGGTCACAGTAACATTCACATTGCATCCGTCCAGTATCTTGTAGTAGCACGTATGTAGCCAAGTAGTGAATTCAATCCAAATCTGTCAGTCTCTGTAGAACTGCATGCCAAGGTGATTATCCCTTTTCCATAGACCTGGTAATTTCAATACTCAGTTGCTCCCCAGGAGGTATCTCTATGGGACAGGAAAAACATTTAATATATTTCCTGTAGCTGTTTCCAAAAGATCACCTGAGTATTCCTGTCCAAAAGCTTCCTTGCTATTGACAAATGTAGGAAACGGGTGATTTCTCCCATGTTTTTATTTACATAGACTCTAACCCTTTATGAGATTGCTGTGAGTTTAATAAGAATCACTTATAGAGAGAGTAAGTAAAAAATGATAAAAGTTCATCACCTTGTTAATTTGTTCCTAGAGCATGGTCAAATATACTACCACAAGGAAGAGACCATAAAAACGGATTTTCACAACAGATTATATCCTCCTTTGAGTAACAAATACCTTTTACCTTTTCAATTTAAAAGTTAAACTCCACTAGAAACAAGAAATCTGGAAGCAGAGCCATTTGAAGATTTGAATGATAGATTACCTTATGTTTATGACAGCCTTATCCAACAGAAGATGTTATGTATATATTTTTTAAAAATACTTACTTTGCAGTTATTTGGAACCTTGCAGTTTGTGATTTAACACAGTTTGAAAGGTTAGTATGAAAAATATCTCTGATGTACATAAGCAGAGACCATTTGCTTTTATTTCAAGATAAGAAAAATCTAGACTCCCTGTGGAATGCATGGATTGTTGGAAGGCAACTCTTTGGATGAGCATCCAAACTTTGATTTGTGAGGTATAACATGAATAAATTGGGGGATTATTTTATTTTTATTTTTTTCCCTCCCAATGTAATGGAGTCTGTAAAAACTGGTTTTGGTGGTTTTTGTTTGCATAGAATGATAATAAATTAATAAAACCTTCTTTGCTAGGTAAGAAACAAAAGAAGTACTTTCTTCTAATAGCTCTCCATGGAAAAGAAACCCATCTGAATAGCGCAGGCTGAAGAGAAGAGGAATAATTGAATGTGTGAGAAGAGGAATAATTGAGTTTTCCTTCATTAAAAAGCTGTATCTTATTAATAATATTTTGTTATAATCAGGACAAATACATTAATGCATAATATTCCTTAGGTATTTAGTAGCCTTGGCAGTCCTGGGTGACATCTGTCTTTCTCTGGCTACCCATTGAGTACCACAATGTTAGACAGTAACTGTCTTGAAAATAATGTAGTTTAGCTTGTGACTGCCATCACAAAAGTTCCTCTCTGCAGCATTGTCAATAGATTATCTCACTCATCTCAGTACACTTTCTACTTGCAACTTTCATAAAACTTGTTTCTAAAAATGGCATCCAAAGCTCTTACGTATTTACAAGACCATCTGGATTGTAGATATGTAAAAGAACTCTTAAATTTGTAAGCATGAATTAATTAAAGAAAAAGTTCTGCTTTATTTGGTGCATAATGTTTCTTGCTTTTCCTTAAATCATGCATTACAGCAACCACAGATAATACAGTTGATTTCATAGTTGTTGGTTTTTTTGGTTTTTTTTACCCCCAAACTTTAAATTATGGTAAATGGGCAAAACCCCTAAATATTCATGAAAGAGAAAATATTTCAGGAAGATGATCCCTTGTGGGCTTCCACAGCTGATCCCATGCTGCTGCTGTCTCATTTCCACAGTAGTGGTAATTTTGTACTTTATATTTGCAAAATTCTTGTATTAGATGGGAATTCTAAAAACCTTGACAGCCTGGAAAAGGCAGAGGGAGTTGGAAACATGAAACTGGAATTAATAAGAGGTATATACATGCTGCCTGATTCGGATAGGAGGGTACCAATAGGGACTGGTAGTGAGCTGGTAGCTCTAGAGTACTGAATGTCCTGGAGAGATCAGATTACTGGAGTTTGAATAAGGAGACTGGAATTGGAATTAAAAGAATGAGAACTGGAGACTAAGAAAGGGAGATCAGGAAAAAGAACCATAGAGAGAAGTAGAAGTGTATTAAAGACATGTTGGGTGTGAAGACAAATTATTGTGCTGTGTGAAAAACTGTATGTTGATTTTTTTTTTTTTAAATCTGGAATGAATGTAGGATTCCTCTGTCTCTCCTTTCCAGTCTTGTCAGGAAATACCTGTGACACTCTCCATCTAGAGTATGCCATTCTTGGCAGGTTTATTTCATGAGAAAGCTGACAACCTACTGCTTTTATTGGGTGAGATAAAAGTACCTCTAATGTAACTAGCAGAGTGCTGTCTGGAGCAGCCTTGTTGATGATCTATGTGCATATAGATATGACATGATGTAATTGAACTCCTGTTATTCATAGTCTTTAAAACACAGAAAATTATGTGCAGGCTTCTCCTTCCCTATTGTTTTTTCAATGTCAAATTAGCTCCCTTGTCCATATACATATGCATTATGATACTGTCATATTTAAATAAGCCAAATTGCTGTCTGCTCTGGTGCTCTGCAGATGAATCAGGGCTGGAAACATGCCTTGGTTATAAATAGAGAATGGTGAAGAATACTGTCATCTGTGGGACAATAAGTTAATGAAGAAGTTGGTAGTAAATAAAGAAAGGATTTGTAAGATTAAATGTGGCCTTGTGGGAAAATGTGCTGAGTTGGATTTTGCCCAATGATTGCTAAGGCTGGCTTATGACAGGATGCCAAGCTTAGCATTTTAGGTTACATGTAGATACTCAGCCTTTCAAAGACAGGCTGCATAAGAAATTAGTTTCCAAGCAAAAATTCTAAGTTTATTCTTTATTGCCTTTATCACTATGTGGTATCAAGCCCACAATTTTCACAGTTAGCCACTAACTGTGTGGTCTTCCTTTTGCACAGGCTTATTTTGTGACTCCATTCTGGACTTGCAGCTGTAATTGCAATGAAAGAAGATCTGTACTTCAAAGACACAGTTCTGTCTTAATAAAATTAGGACTTATGTAACGTGACTTGATGTTTCAAATTATTGATAGTTTGTATTTTAATCTTTCTGTGCATCCATCAAATATCATAGAATCATAGAGTGCCAGGTGGAAGGGACCTCAAGGATCGTATTGTCCTACCTTTTTAGGTTAATACTATAGTTTATATGAGATGTGGCTCAGCACCTTTTCAAGCTGAGACTTTTTAATTTTTTTTATTTTTTTTTAATTTTTTTTTTTTTAGGAGAGCAGCTTTATTTCTCAATACAGTTGTATTACAAAGCAAGTTTAATATTTCACCTCCCAAGTGAGTCTGAAATGTCTGTGGAAAGGCTGGAATGCTATGTACAAGGAACAGAGTGGTTTTGCCCCAGTAGACAAGCAAAAATAAAGTGCATGTTCCATCAGGACTTGGCTGCCTAGCAGGGTTATCGTAAGAGCAATGAAGCCAGGTCCTTGATTATCTTGCTGTTCAGTTGAGGGATCACACTGGTTGTCAGTAGTTTGCTGCTTGGATTGCTTGCATACTTGTTCTTTTGGCCATATGTTTCATAGTCATCACAAGACTGTCCTCTGCATACCCAGTGTAGTGCTGCTGCTTTGCACCCCATTTGCCATGTCCCAGGATCTTTTGGGACAAGCATAACACAGGAGCTGCAATCTCTGGAGGATGATGGTGGACCATGTCATAGTCTATCAGTGTCAGATCTATCAGGTATTTTCCAGGCATAATACATCAGGTTGCTTAGCATCAGCCTCCCCAGCTTTTGATGCTCTTCTTAAGAAATGAATTGGAACAGGTCATGCCAAATTGAAGTTTAACTATTTAAGAATCAAAATCTCAATTTCTCTAACTTCAGCTCTGGTGTAGGCATTGTCAGTAATGTAAACAATGTCTGCTATGTCAGGAAAGTACCTTTCTTTGTATTTTGAGCCTGGAAACAGTGCTGTTACACCCACCAGCTGAAGCATCTTCTTACAAGCTACTGGATGACTTCCTAAGAAGTGATCCATAATTGCAACACACATATACAGTGTTTCTTGCAAAGCTGGAATCTGGAGTGGACCTGGACAAGCCAGTCAATGAAGATGGCACACATATGGCCACTGATAGTCTTCCCATAGAGGTAACATGGGTGGACTGATTGCTGCAGCTCGAGCTCTTGCAGATATGGGTAGAAAAATAAATATAGGACAATAAAAATAAAATGTATAACACACTAATACTGAAGCAGGGATATCAGTTGAAAAACCTTAAGGAAATAAATTATTCTTTCTTCAGTGCAATGTTTGTACAGTGTAAGGTCAAAAATATGTGAGGTCATAAAGGAGGCTAATACAAAAAAATACGAAGCCCAGAATCATAATTCATTTCATGGGCTCATAGGATAATTCAGATTGAAGGAGTCCATGGCATTACTGGTAAATTGCTGAAATATTTCCTTATAGCCAGTCTAAATCTTTTGTTTCAGCTTGTGCCTGTTACCTGTTTTCATCCCACCATGTGCCACTGTAAAGAGGCTGGCCTAATGCTTGGTTGTTGAGTGTTTTTTTTCTCTCATTGTCTTCTGAGCTTCCTTTAGAAGAGTAGACTGAATTTCTAGGCACAGAACTATGCAAAGCAAATTTTATCAGGGCTTTGACACTTGGGGGGGACCTGGAGTAGAGTCTTGAAATCTCTTCAATTGTACTCACAGCAGCCTCAATTACTTATTTTGTGCAAAAAGTAGTAACTGCATTTTACATTACTATGTTGTAAAGGAATGAAAAAGTATCCTAGCTCTTGAATAGAGGAATGGGCATGAATCCTAAATCTTAAATAAGAGCAACGTGTTCTTTTCTTATGATCCTGTGATCTCCCTATGCATTCCCATGCGTGCTTCCCTAGTTCTTAGATTGTTAACTTTAGTGCTTTGACAGTAGCTTGCCCAGCTGCATTATGCAGAAGAATAAAGTTTATTTTCTGTTTGCAGGTGAATTATCATAAAAGCTTAAACAACATTATTTTTTGCTGAAAAATATTTTCTGCTAAGGTCTTTCTTTTTGCCCAGAATGTTATTGACTATATTTCTGAAACACAGCAATTGTTAGAATGCTAACTCAATGTTAAAAAAGATCAATACTCAGTTTCATCTTTAATTTTATCAGAGAACAAATTAAGGTACTTGTTTCCTGTTTGTAGCCTTTTTTTTACTCTTTACTCTTTACTTTTTTAAAGTAAAATTTTAGACGGTAGCCATTGGAACTGCTGAACTTGCCTTTCCCCTCTTTCCTTTGCTCTAAAACCATCCAAAGCTGACTGGAGAAGAAGAAGTTAACTTTTTACTTAACTTTAGCTTCTGCCCACCATTAAACATGGGAAGAGGCACAACAGGTGATGGTATGGGAAAAAAAGTTCACTATCCAAAGCTTTTCTTCCTAGCAAAATGTAGTTGAAGGATTTTATGGTAGTGGAATAAATGGAAGGTTTCTTCTATGAATTCCAGTTAATACTGGAATTGAGCAGTAGAGGTTCAAATGGCCAGAATTTTCTTTTTCCTGTCTCTAAACAGAATTTGAACACAGTAATGTAGCACTGGGCTTTGTTTTCAACACTTGAGGAGCTTTCTGATTTAGTGATATGATGTTTCATTTGTTTTTATTCTCTTGTCTTCTCAAATATCTTTAAAACTAAGCTTCAGCTGAGAAAATGTGTTAATGCAATGGGTTGGAAAAGCTTGTCTAATACAACTGTGGTAGAACAAATAATTTACTGGTGCTTGAACTTCCTATATAGATGTCTATTTAAAAACAAACTGGTGTGAAACCAAGTGAACTGGTACTATAGGAACAGAAGCATATAGGATTAACTATATATAAGATACAGTGTGTTGGTACTGAAAATAATAAATGGCCATATTAGAACACAAGTACTTGAAAAGTTAGTGTAATAATAAATAGGGAAGAATTGTACCTTTGGGATCTTTAGGGAGCAGATCTGAATGGAAAATGGAATGCTAGCTTGCTTTTCCTCAGCTCTGTTGGTTCAATGTTGAGAAGGATAAATAGATGTGTTGTACATATGTACAGGATGTAACATAGTTTATGTACAAAGCTGTGTTCTTCAGAGCATAACTCTGTCTGTAAACAGCCTTTTGTGTTCTGAAGGAAGTAGCATGGAATTCTGGTTCTGAAATTAGATTGATTTAGGAGATTATTATAAAATGATTGCATAAAACATGAAAATTACTCTTTGGGTAATCTGAAGATACTAGATGACTGAAGTGGTAGTTCTCATGCCTACCCGTGAAGGTCTTTGATATGATAATTTCAAAGGAGTGGAAGTCTCAATGTTTGCAGTAACCATTGATGGCTTCATTACCATTTTAAGGGTATGGACTCATGCTGTAGTCCCCAGTGTGTATTTAGGCTTGCTTAAAATTCTTAGCCAGTGCTAAGATATGTTCTATATAACAAAATTTTCCATATTAAGCTGTCAAATCCAAGGCCCCACTTGAAAAGGAAATTAAATGTTACTTTACCTAACTAAGTAGCTCCTCTTGTAGCTCAGGTTGCTGGAAAACTACTACTACAACACAAAGAACTGGTGTTTGTTCAGAGGATCCAGCACTTTTACCAGTGTTTGTTTGGTGTTTTTTTGTTTTGGTTTGGTTTGTTTGGTTTTTTTTCATCAACAAAAATAAAGAATGTTTCCAGGAAAAGCA
>NW_009954406.1:3166021-3198698 GCF_000747805.2 Chaetura pelagica
AAAAGCAGGAATGAAGTTTTTAATATAAATTTTCTCAAATGCTGCACAAGGAACCTGAAGGGTGTGAAACTTGGGCAGTTCCATCTAAACCTGAGCAACCAAGATGCTCAGTTAAAAGGAACAAGTGATAAAATGGGAGAAAACACATTGTGACATTGCTAAGGTGGGAAGGCACCTGGCAAAGCTGCCTTTTTAAAGACCAAATCTGGAATGATACATGAAATATGTAGATTGCCATGAGCAAATGTACACTAAACTGTCAAGACTCTGTGGCACAAGGTAATTTTTGGAAAATCTTTATAAACATCATAAATTAACAAGGCAGCATAGATTTAAAGAAAGATAAAATTTTAACCTTTTGTTTTAGTGTTAACAAAAATGTTAGCTATTCAGATAAATAATTTTTGGTTTTCTCACAGAAAGCTACAATACCCTATTATGATCCTTTTTATATTTGTTTTTTGTGTTTGGTTTGGTTTTTTTCTGTGAAGATGCTTTCCAAGTGTTCTGTTCTTTAATTCTAGTACAATTGAAAGCCAAGTTTATATAGTGGATGAACTGTTGGAACTAGGCACAAACTCTGCCATTATGTGTGCAATTTTTACCATTGTGAAACAAAAACCACCTCTGCAGATCATAGTCACTTTAATCTGGTATGACCGAACCAATAATAAGAAGCTTTTTTCCTTCTCTCTGATGTTTATTGATGGAAGAACAAGACATAATTTGTTTCTCATATGGCCTGCAGTGAGCTAAATAGCGTGACACAAAGTACAAATTTATTCTGGAAAACAGACCATGTATTACATGGATATAATAATTGATGGCTGCAAGTTAGCTCTTAGATTTTTTGAGTTTGTTTGTTGTGGTTTTTTTTCCCCTCCTCCGTTTTCTGTCTTCTCTTGCTTTCTTTGAACTCTTTGTCAGTATCTCTACCCCTTCTCTCTTTGTCTTTGCTATCTGGGAAGAGGCTTGTAGGATGCCATAAAAAACAAAAATTATTGATTTAAGAACAATTGTCGTTGACGTCTGCATTAGGACACACTTTAAAAGATTTAAACACTGTTTGTATATTTTTCATGAAAGCTCATTTTTAATTAAAATACTAGGAAAATGTGTCATCTATTCCTGTAAAACTAGAACCGTCTTTGAGAAGGTGACAAGGGAACAGGATGCTGGAATTAAAAAAATTCTCAGTGTCTTGCAGAAAAATTGCACCTAACATCTCATTCCACTATTTTTGTGAAGTTCTTCCATAATTAACTCTGTCCATCTGCTTCTTTTATTACACTGCATCTTGTGGCAGAAATTACTGAATTCAAATATAGCAAAATCATTAACTCCCAATATTTGATGAATGTGCAACTGCCTTTTCCTATAACATCTCTCTCAGGTGGGTGCTATGTTATATTTAGGGAGAAAGAAGACAAAATCCTGGAGGGACCTGACTCACTCTAGTAGACCCTATTTAATCCCTTAAACTCAAGATGACCCTTACACTCCCTTTGTACTGTGGAGTTATGTCATGTATGTGCAAGCTCACGTTTTAGTGTTCCCTTCAAAGAATGCTTCTCAACTGGAACTGATGGCAAACATGCTTGCAAGCTCTTTAGAAGCCATTTAAAAGCAGAAAGGATACAAAGTAGCCTGAAGCTGATAAAAAGTAGCCTGCCTGTTTCTTTCAATTCCTCCTCTTCTATCTTTGACAGAAGTGACCCTCATAACACCTAACGGATAGTTGTTGTATCAAACCTCATGAGTTCAGGTCATCTCTTATCATTCTAAGTCATCCATTGAAAGCTCACAAAGGGATGCTGGTAGCAACTTTTCCTTTCTTCTTTATTGCTAAAAATGTCTGAAACAGATCACCACAAAGCCACCTAGTATATTAAGGGAGAGGCAAACAGTGTCACCAAGTGCTGATTCCAGAGTTCCATAGCTTTTCTTAAGAGACATTTGTGATCCCAAATTAACTTTCTTGAGCTGCTTCTGTTTGAAGTAGGCTTTTCTTAAATGTTAGTTTACAACAGCCATACCTTTAGTCCACACAAACATTTCTTCACTCAGGATGTGAAGGCATCAGTAGTTTTGCTTTGGGGTATTTTTCTGCTAGCAGGTGTAATTCAGAGGCAGAGTGCTTGAGTTCATTTGAGCACTGACAACGTATGGTTTCTTATCCTAGTAAACTAATGGGTTCCTTAAGTTTTGTACAGAGTCTGAGACTGGCTTTGTCAGGCTTTTATGTTTATCATCGCAGTCCTGAGAATCTTAAAACATGAAGCAGCTGAAGGATGCTTATCCTGTGGCTGGTGTTCAGATATGTTAGCTAGGGAAATCCTGAGCAGAGCCTAGTGAAACATTAGGGCACTTCATTTGTCACTCATTCTGGTTTGTAGGTAAGCCAGGAGCAGTACTGTAATGGTTCTTCATTTGTTTTTGTATATGAGGCATTTGTTGGAGCTAAATGCTTTTAGAAAGCTAAATTGCTTTGACTAAATTTAACTTTATATCTTTGTGCAAAACAACCTCTTGAGGAAGAACATTTCCCCACCTCTTTTGATACTCAAAACCCATACCTGTTTTTATGAAAATTGCTGTTTCATCTTGAAGTTTTAATAAACAAGTATTTGCCTTTTTTTTTTTTTTTTTAGGTTTTCCTTTGTGTTTGAGGGGAAAGAACCTAATGGTGTGTACAAAGAGTGGAGTTATTGTTTGGAAAGACACCAAAACCCTCTAGCTCTGTTGTTTCAGTTCAGAAGTTTACTTTAGCGTTTCCATGGTCATGGTACTATTCCTCTAAGATTTTCACACAAACAGTATCAACCTCCCTGAAGCTGTAGATGGTGATACTCTCTGCAACTTTTCCTCTCACTGAGCACAACCCTGCCAGATGCTCAGCCACACTTGAAAGAATCTAGGCTGCTCCTGACCTTAGTCAGAGTTTGAGATGCACAGTATGTTACAGGGCAGGATCCAGTCACCCAATTTGTGAACTCAGCCCACGCTGCTATACTAAAATGCATCTCAGTGAAGCTTCAACAAAAAGGGAGGTGTGAATTGCTCTCCTGAAAGAAGTGTTAGCTGTGTTTTTTCTCAGCAAATATCTCTGTCTGCTTTGGTAATTATTGCCACTATGGAAAAAAACCTTTAGGATGACTTTTCTATCAAGAATTACTGATGTTTAAAAATACATGGCTTCTAACTGAGAATAAAGCTTCTGTATGCAGGTAGAGATTCATAATATACTCTGATTGTCAGCCATGGCAGCTTTACAGTTCATCTAATTTGAGACTTATGTTTAACTACATGCAGATTTCTGATCAAGCTTTTAGGAAAACTAATTCTTGGGTTTTTTTGTTTTGTTTTTTTCCTTAATTTCTTCAGAAGCCTGAATTCAGATCCCACCCTTCTGGTGGTTCCAGGTGTGGCCATGGCAAGTCACTTCAGCTCATGTTTGTAAAATACCTCTGTTTACCTAACTCACAGTAGTAGTATGTGTCATGTTTGGTTTTGTTGTTTGTGTTTGTTTGTGTTGTTTTTTTTTAATAGGCAAAGATTAAACTCTTCTTTCTGTTTTGAAACAAAATATAAATTCTTCGTTGAAACTCCTAGAACATTTTGAATCTGAAAAGAGTTCTAGAATTGTTAATTACTGTTGTATGTTAGTAGTGCACATGAATATGCTTCCTAAGCCTATTGTTGCTACAGTAATAATGTAACTAAGAATTTAAGTAGACTGCTTACGTATTTATAGGGCAAGGATATTTAAAAAATATAACAGCAAGGTATTATCTTTTCACATTATATGCAGCAGCATAGGAAATTTAATCAAAACAGTGAAATGTCAACAGAACAGGTTACAAGCTTTCAGGTACTCATGCATTTCAAGCATGAGAAGTTTTCAACAGCAGTAGTCTCTCACACAAAGATTTATTCCTTCTGAAGACTTTTTCATGGCTCATAAAGAGTGATGGATGAACTTAATTTTTAGTTTAATCTCTTTATTTTCAGTTCAGTAATTTCTTTGGTACTAGCAAAAAATTGGTGAGAATATGGAACCGCTCACCAGTCATTAGCAATTGTGTAAGTTCCAGACTGTGCATGGACCACAACAGGTTGCCTAACACTTTGGTGAATGGGAAGAAAGACACCCTTTCAAGGACTTTTTAAAGCAGCATTTTAATATTTATTGCATACATCTGGCTATAATGTTCCATTCTTCCAAATAAACCTGTTTCGAGAATAACTTTAAACTTTTCCCCAGCTATTATAATCAGTTTACTGCTCCAGTACCTCATGCTAATATATAGATTTCTTCTCTCACTGCATTGAGAGTTTGCATGGACACAAGAACTGGGCCCTACTGTGATATTTAGTGATACCTGATTCCCTATTCCATAGGCTGAATGCTGTGAAGAAAACTGGGAAGGCTACATGCTATTCTCTGTGACTAAAATATGCTGAGAGAATAATACCATGTTTCTACATATAAGGAATAAATGATAAAAGTAACAAAGGAATGAAACATATCGGAGTTTTTGAATTGTGCCTAACATTTTTGTTCTAAAAACTGGGTATTATTCCATCTTTGCCTGGGACATTGCTTTTTCATTATGTTACCCTGCTTCAGGTTTTGGAACTGCAGAAAACTTTGCCTTCTCACTCAAGTATTGTTTTTTTTTGATAGACTAGTGGACAATGTTGTGTAGGCTCAGGACCATGCTAGATGTTCTGTTTGGCTTTTTCCATTCTGTGTCTGGCTGCTTCATATTGGCTCAAAACCTCTGTTGAACCATTGTGCTCCTTTAATGCATTTGAAAAATGTTTTTGACATCAAGACTTGCAGTGAAATTCAGTGTAGTAGAAGTGTAGTTAGAAGTTTCCAGTTCTTCTTTTTGAAGAAATCAGCTATTTTAATTAGTTTTCTTATCACAGTAGAAATAAACAATGTAGAAAAAGCAAGAACAGATGTATTTGTACGGGATCAATTTTATTCTTTTCAAGAGCCACATACAAAAATTGCCCTTTAAAAAGGCAGCTTGAATAAAACAAACCAGGAAGTTACTTTTGGGCACAGATACTTTTGGGCAGACTCAAGATTCGTTGTGGAATGGTTACACAGCTTCCTTCAGACTACACCTAAGAAGACCATGGTAAGATCACCCACTGCACCTTGCCAAGAATTCAATACATCTTTGTCCTCAATACAGCCTATGAACTCACTTGTGTCTATACATTTGACACCTCTCTTTAGCTTATAACCCAAAACTCTGATGTTTAGGACAGCTTTCTGGCAATGGAGAAAAATGTATACAAGTTTGGGGAAGAAAAAAACCAAAACAACAAAATATGTAAGCCCTGTCTTGTTCAGTCTGGGAGATGAGTTACCCTATGATTTAGGGACAAGTTTAGGGATCCATGTCTGAGTGAAAATGGAATATATATTTTTTTATTATTTTCCAATATAAAGCTACTTTTATGCTTGGAGTTTACGTAGAAATGTGGAAGAAAAGAGGTATTATTCCTCAGCCTTTGCACAGGGTGCTCATAAGGAGAATGCAGACAGCACTTATCAATCATTGCTGTGCCAAACTATCATCGTATTTCACAGAGAAAACCAGAAGAGCCCATGCAGCCGTTAGTTTTAACACAGAAAAATAAAAACAGTCTCAAGTACTTTACAGGTAATTTTTTTTATTTTTTATTTTTTTCTATTTCCTCTCTCATTTTTCTGTCCTGTTTCTAATTTGTGTCACTTACTCTAAATGGCACAGGCAAGAGAGAGACAGTTTGGATGAATGTGTAGAATCTTCTCTAGTCTGCCACCACTGACAGTGTTGGATGACATTTATCTCATTGCGTTAGGTAATGTTTTGCTGAATCTAGAGGAGTAAACTCCTGTCTAGTAGCATCCTGATTTGCCTCAGAGTGTCCTTAAGAGGTTCTTCAAATTATGTATCATTCAGGATTTAGCTGTTTTACCTGTTTGAAGCTCTTATTTAGCTTGTTAGTCACATTAGGAGTTTCAAATAATGTTCATTCCTAGGCATTACCATGCCTAGGAATGTGGGTACTAAAAATAAAAGTTCTTACTGTTGAATTATTGAATAATTTTTTTAACTACTAAACTATTCATTGAATTATTCCAACTACTGAATTCCAATTATTTAATTATTCAAACAACTAGTCTAACTATTCTAGTTAGTCTAATAAAATTGAATACATGAGATCAGAGTTCTGTTTTAGACACAATGTAATTTTCACTGTCTTAGATTATAGCTCAAAATGCACATAATAAATTGGAGAAATGGCTTGAAATTAAGATGAAATTCTGAAAAGACTGGTGCAAAATGCTGCACCTAGGAAAGCAAATAGATAGTGATAATTGGCTAGACACAGATTTAGAGGTCACAGTCAAAGTAGATTACCGTAGATTACTCACTAAAGTGCAAGTTGAGGATATGCTATAATTCCAAAGAAAGATGGGTAACATTCTAGTATTGACACAGAAGTTCCAGGAAGGAAGTAATTTTTCCTTTCCTGCTGTTTGACAGTGCACTACTGCTTTCACTTCTGAATACCTTACTATAGGAAAGGTGTAAACATGTAGAAGGGTTTTAGAGGATTGTAATAGGAATTATGAGAACTTCAGGAGACCTGACCTTTGAGGAAAGATTGAAAAAAAACCCGTGTATTTGGTATAAAAAATGATGACACATTTGTGCTGCCTGTGCCAATCTCTGAACTTTGAAGGAGATGTAAGTAAGTTGGAGGATTGTGCTGTGTACATCTTTGCATGTGTGAGGTGAGAGAAGGAGATGGGCTGTATAATTTTTCTCTTTAATCTCTTTAAGTTTAATTTCTAGCCTGGTATTGCCAGGTACCAACTTTAGGTGCTTTTTTCTACACTAGAATATATAGAAATTGAGTTGTCGTCTGCCTGAGCCTCATCAAAGTGCAGTCTCATTGCTGTACCCAGATCTTTTCTTCTGGCAGTAATCTGTCACAGAAGATGACTATATGCATCCTCTTCTACCATCTTTGCATTTTTAAAATTCCTGTGGCATATTAGTCGTCTGTCAAAGCAGGTAGGAGGGACTTTTGCCCAGTCACTGTAGTTTTCTATGAAGGTACATATGTGAGTTAAAGGACATTAATGAAAAAAGAAGCTTCATAACCTATGATGAAAATAATCAGCTGAAATAATTGAAATTACTTTCAGATCTGTATCTGAACATCCTTGAAAACATTGCCTCTGAACCTTGCATAATTTTTTCCCATCTACTCATAGCATTTATTAAAAAAATCAGGAGACAGTCTAATGTTTATAGACACCAGACTTTTAAGGTACTATTTTTATCCATGTGAACATTTCAATTTTTATTCTTATGATTCAATATACTTTAAAAAAGAATAATACTACTTCGACTGTAGTATTCAAGGGCAACAAGGACCTGTTCAGATTGCATTACCCAGAGTAGCTAAACCATGGAAACAGAAATGTTCTACTCTTTCTGAAAATTTTATTTTCACTTTAGTGATATGCTGCTGATTTTGTCAGATGTGTGGATCAAAGAGCACCAGCATAAGCTTTTCGAATTTGTGTGGATCTGAGTTTTATTGTCATTAGGGCTTCACTCAGAATGCACACTGGCAGGAAGTATTTCTCACAGAAACTTCTTCTAGAGTGCTCAGACTTGGCCCAACAATGTGAGCTGGGCAATGTGGGGATTTTTTCTTCTTTTTTTACTTTTTTTCTGTGGTGTTTTGTTTGTTTGTTTGTTTTCTCTCTTGTTTCCTCTTATCCTAGGTTCAACTTCTAGTTAGGTACTGAGCTGGGAGTAAATTCTGATCCTTCTCTCCCGTAACATTTGACAACATGAGATTTCAAATTCATTTCTCATCGTGGTCCGTGCTGTAATTAGCAAGACGTCTCTGAAATATGATAAGGTGAGAAAAGATCTCATTCAGTAAACTGACTATTGTTTGTGAGAAAAGGGAACAGAAGAGACAATTAAAATCAGTGGTATTTTAGGAAGCAGGACACTTTCAACAGCCATGGCATTTGATTATTACACTGACATGATTTTTCCATTAGAGGGGTCACTTTCTTAGTATCTTTCTGCTGTAAGAGAACTAATAGAGGGTAAATAAGTAGGAATCCTTTAGCAATTGCTTTATATGGATTTATGTAACAAATCTCATTTCAGATTAAGTAATTGTTTCTCAGCTCATAATTTTCAACTACATCAGTAGATAAGGGTTTTTCCTCCAGCTTCATTAAAACCAGATGTCTGCAGAATTAGCAATTACAATGCTATTTAGCTGATGATATCTTGCATTTAGAATCACATTCCCTTTGCAAGTTCTTGAGTATAAGGAATGTATTTATAGTGTAACTGGCTGTCACTAGTGATTGAACCTTTTCATCTGCCTTACTTCAGCCTTTGTACTTGCAACCGAAGTAGACAGCCCAAGGAAATAAAAGCAAAATATATTTACAAATATAGCCTAGGTTAACTCTAAGCTGACTAAGAAAGGCCACTGGCTCTTACACGAGGTGATATATGGAAGCAGCTGCATAGGTAGTTACTACTGAGGGTACTACACTTACTGCTCCTTGTCACCTCTGTCTTGCGGATCCCACACTAGAAATGGTTGTGGGACTTCTTCCTAATAAAATGAATGGAAAAATCTCTCTATGCTGTTAATAAAAGGATAAAACAATTAGAAAATTTAAAATGAAGTGGACTAGCTGGTGTTCACAAAATGCCTTGCACTGGCAGGACTTTCTATCTGGTAACGGTTACCTGATGGGTAAAAGCTCCTATTTGGGTATGTTATCCCCAGACCTTTTTCATTTTCTTTTCAGCTTGCATGCTTGAAAGATCTGCTAGCTAATCTGAAAAATTATCACCTAATTTAGTATGACTGCAAGAACAGTCTTGGTTCAGTGGCTTGAAAATAATAAATTACTCTGTATTTTAATAGGGTATTATTTGGTATCATAAGTTTAAAAAAGTCATTATTCAAGATAGTATGTAAGTTGTAAATGTTTTTTGTAAATTGCAATAACTTTTAGATGTGTCCACACTTTGAATCTTTTTTTTCCCCCCTAAGGTTATTTTTCTTGAGGGTGTTACTGTGCTTTGGTGGGTAGGTATTTGAATGAAAATACTGACAGCTGTGGTAAAGAAAAGGTATTTCCATTTACAGGCACTTAACCTTACTTATTTTCTCTTTCCATCTTTTTACTTTTCTGGTTTCTGATCTGCATGTGATCCAAACAGCACTGTCTTATAAAAATGTATGACACAAAAAGTGTGTGTGGTAAATAGAGGCTAACTATGGGTGCTATTAAGATATGTATCTTGAGAACTTATTTCTGGCCAAGGAATCTTTGTTTCCCCACCCCCAATAATAGGTTTATACAAGTCAGTTTCACTAAGCAGAGTGGAAAGCTAGGTATAGGCAGACTTTGAGTAGATGCAAAATAAAATTCCAAGCTAGAAATTCATTGTGTAGTCTTGGATTATTAGACTCAAGCTCGGTAGCTTTTATAGATTTATGGATGTCACTGTAGATTTACAGCCTGGAAAAGGTGATAGCAAGATCCAGAAATGTGATGTTCTGTTGAGGCTTCAATATCTTCAAGGTATTAGCTGTGAGTTCTGATTTAAACTAATGGAGTAAGTTATCTACAGAATTTCTGGGTTATTTTTTGAAGTGCTACTTATGCAAAAGCTGTCTGAGCTGTATAAAGTACATTTCAAGCCTCATGTATCCAGAGTTGACATGTATTTATTTTTTTAAATACTGTATTTGTAGAGAATCTGACACAGAATAAAACCCAAACTGACTGCCCTGATAACAGTAATCTTAAAGCTTGTTATGTTATTACTGTCTGTTTCTTTTAGATGATCCTTAATTTTGAGATATATTTCTGCAGAAAGGTATTTTTGTGTTTATGAAGGGTGGAGCACATTCCAGTAACATTAGTTTCATGTCTTCTCAGAGTGTTAAGTATCTTCATTGTTTTTAATTTAAGGAACGAAGGTTGTATAAGAACAAGAAATCCCATGATAAGAGGTGCTATTGTTTATTGGCTAATGATTTCCTATTGATTTCCTAGGATGACAGGGTTTTTAAAAGGCTGTTCCTAACATAATTTCTGTCTGTCATCCTTTGTGGCTTGTGTTGACAGTTCCTTTTAAAGAATAAAACAGATTCTTTTTAAAATCTGTTCTTTTAAACTGAATTCCTCTGCCAGAGGCCTGTCACTCTCCCATTGAGGTAGTTGTTGACATTTACCAATGTGCAACAATGTTTAATTTAATATTTTTGTGCTTTAATGTCATAATCCCTAGACAATGGTTTCTCATTTCTCTCTCCTGATACAGCTAATGACAGCTAACTTCAGAAACTTCTTTCATTCTTTAGCATTTATGTTTAATTAGCATTATGATCTTTTAATACCTGATTTCTGGACCTTTATTTTTTTAAGTATTATACTGTAAGCACACCTATTGCAATTAGCAAGACTAAGTACACTGTTAGAGGTGATACATGGCATACAAGGGACAGCAGCAGAGCTGACCATTTAGGTTGTAAGAATAAGTCAGTATTAGGGCTTTTAGCTGATGAAATACTCCACATGAGCTGGCAATATGTGCTTGCAGCCCAGAAAGCCAACTGTATCCTGGGCTGCATCAAAAGAAGCATGGTCAGCAGGTCAAGGGAGGTGATTTGCCCCTCTGCTCTTGTGAGACCCCCCCCCTGAGTACTGTGTCCAGTTCTGGGTCCCCAGCAGAGGAAGGTCATGGAGTTCTTGGAGCGAGTCCAGAGGAGGGCCATGAGGATGTTCATAGGGCTGGAGCACCTCTCCTATGAAGACAGGCTGACAGAGTTGGGGTTGTTCAGCCTGGAGAAGAAAAGGCTCTGGGGAGACCTTATAGTCAACCTGCCGGTACCTGAAGGGGGCCTACATGACAGACAGAGAGGGACTTTTTACAAGGGGATGTAGTCATAGAATGAGGGAAAGGTTTCAAACCGAAAGAGGGTAGACTTAGATTAGATATTGGCAAGAAATTATTTTGTGTGAAGGTGGTGAGACACTGGCCCAAGTTGCCCAGAGAAGCTGTGGATGCCCCATCCCTGGATGTGTTCAAGGCTGGGTTGGATGGGGCTTTGAGCAACCTGGTCTAGTGGGAGGTGCCTTTGCCCATGCAGGGCAATTGGAATTAGCTGATCTTTTAAGTCCCTTTCAACACAAACCGTTCTGATTGATTCTGCAGGATCACTGAGTATTTATTAGAGACACAACAGCAAGTATTTGCGTACACATGCACATATATATGCTTATACATATGGACATTTACATACGTTTGTGTGTGTGTATGCAGACACGCTCGGAGACTTCAAGCAAGTTTGTGTGCTTGCATTTTTAGTTATAGCTGCAGAAGAGTTGCAATAAGTTGCAATAAATTACATTATTATGTAAGGTTTCCCCCATCCTGAACTGACTTTTAATGAGAAGTTGAGGAGCTGCAGCTGTGCAACAGGCTCCCTTTGAGAAAGCAAGGATGCAAGATACATGGTCTTGCAGTGTTGTTAGGTAAGACTTTGCAAAACAAGGTTGGTCTGTGTTACAGCATCTACTTGGCTGGCCACGTTTTTGGTAACTGCTATCTTGTGTTTGCTAGAACCCTGCAGAAAACTGACTAGCTGTTCTCTGAGAAAACCAGATGTTGGGACTCGGTCTGGCCAGTGCTACAGAATTATTATAACGAAGGAAGACAGGAAAATATCAGGATTTGATCCTTGGAGTCTGTAGCTCTCTCTACTGCAAGGAGATTAGGATGATACCTGACTTTCAGCTCTTCCTGTGGATGAACCCAGCTCTGGAGTGGTGAAGTTTGGAAGAGGAGAAGGATGTTTTTGAGCAGAAAAGTTAGTTCAGGACAGATTGCAAAGTGCTTGCAAAGCTTTGTTTACAAAACTCAAATGGAAAGGGAATGAAGGCTGGATGAGGAAGAATGAAAAGTGGAAAAGCTATTAAAGGTCCTCTCTAACTTGCAGAAAAGTAGATGGGGACACCCAGAGAGACTTTATTACCTCTTTCTGGCTTTGATTCTCCTCCCTTTGTAGGGAATGTGAAGAAAACCTTAAGAATAAATTTGCAAGACAGCTGAATAATTTAGAATCAGCTGGTAGCAAAAAGACAGGATTTGAACTACTAACAGAAATGCAAAGAAATGTGAGTTTAAAAATAACGGATCATGTGCATCTACTAGATGAAACAAGAAAGGAGTAGGCATTAAGCTCCTCAAAACTGGAACCCTGGAAAAGAGTGAAAACCACAGTGAATGAGGAGAAGAAACTTTTTAGAAAGGAAAGACTACAATTGGAGAAAAAGGAGGAACAGTTACAGAAGTAAAACTAATGAATACAGATGATTTGGAGGCACACTCACTATGATGGCAGTTTCCAAAAAGTAATACATAACATGTTATCAAGAAACAAAGAAAAAGAATGCAAAAACTAAACATGGTAGCATGCATGAAAGATGTAATGGCACTGTCTCCAAGTGTTAGATTAGAATCTAAGTTCTATCCCCTGCCACATGATTAGTGATACCAATAATAAAGTAATTGAAGTGGTAATACCTTACTTTTTGGAAGGAATAAAGATCTCAAGAAACGTGGAAATTTAAACAACCTCTACTGAAAGGGAACAATAAATACTGAAAATCCTGAGAGCTCCCAGTTGGTAGGGAATGTTGTTTCATTGTGGTGATGCTTCAAGGATCCTGACTGTAACAATGGATATGAGCAGGGAAGAAACGTGCTCTAATGTTCTGTTCCCAAAACAACAGTTAGTCCTTTCTCTCTCCTGATACAGCTAAGCCTTAGAACAACTTCACAGTATGGTCAGTTCCCCATTTCTCTACCTAGAAGAGTTGTCTGACCTAAGGTCTTATGATATTAGAGACTTCTGTAAAGTCAGTGAATTAATGGCACTGATGAACAATTTAGATGTTTACATCTTTGTGCTTTAAACTGCATAAACATACCCTGATTATATGGTACACTTATCTCCTGAAATACATTTGTGTGTTGAAAATGTTCCTTTACTGTCCCTTTTCTGGTGAATATATCTCTTCTACTATATGTGAGTGGTGTATATATACAATTTATATTGATTTAATGAATTAGGATTAGTTAAATCGTTATGGAGAGGGGAAAAAAAAAAAAGGAGGATGAAGGGAGTAAAATGATCAGACCACCACAGTTTAGATACCATTTAGCACTGAAAACTGGAACCAGCAGTAGAGAAAAGAGCAGTAAAGTAGGACAAGAAAGGTTTATGCTAAGAAAACATTTTTCTATGGGGCTATTTTGTAAGAAATAGCTGTGTCTGATTGTCTTAGAAGGGAAAAAAAATAAATCATTAACTGTTTAGTAATGTGTGTAGGTGAACTCCTTAATTAGATTTTACAATTAAATATGCCGTATATTAAGAACCTCCACCCATAAGAAACTTTTAAAACTTTTCGCTTTGGCTTAAAGGAATTAACTTTGTTACCTTGAGAGATCAAATTATTCTGGGTGCTCCTGGGAGAGAAAGATGATTTAAGATTTTCAGAGACAGCGCAGTAGGGAACCACATTCTGACTCAATGAGCCACCACAAGTTAATCAGTACTTTTCACTCTGTATTGTTTTCTCTTGCCTTTGCAAATCTCATGCTGTTCTTGAAATAGTAGGGTATTGAAAAAACCGATTGGTTGTCAGTACTTGGAAAAAAAGATAGTATTTCACAGTGAGAGAAATTCACATGTCCTCCTTTTAAAATTTCTTTATGTTCTTCTTCTAAAACTTAAGAAAAAATTAAAATAATATTTAGCTGTTGGGACCTCTAGGAAAGAAAATGCTCATTGTGGAAACAAACGTCTTCCTGTCCCCCTGCAGAGATAATTATTAAGAACAAATTTACTCATAAAGTAATAAAATAAAGAAAAAGTTGCCATGAAGAAAAAGTGCTATTAATTTTAACTAGCTCCTAGCACAAAGCTGAAATATGAAGCATTCATACTGCTTAAGAATGGCTTAAGACCTGAGATTTTGCTTCTGCTTTCAAAAGCTAAGAAAATACAGTAAAAACAGTTACAGCTCTGGATATGTAGATAGATACATCCAGCTGGATGGAGGTGCCTACTGTTAGGAGTCCTGGCTCATTCCTTTCTCCATTCCTCCTTGTTTTCCATACTAGTCTTTCCCCTCCCCACCAGTTTCATATTAACACAAAAGAGACACAGTTTTCATAGTACGTTTGCACATAATTAGAATTAAAAAAAAAAGGGCAGGGAAATTCAAAGAAGCCTGCTGCTTGCAGAGTCTAGTCACATTTTGTAAATAGAGTAAGAACTGTAAAGTACCTGAACCCATATCCAAAAACCAGTCTGTAATCAAGTAAGTCCTCATCAAAAGAATTTAATGCTGGGGGGAGAGGGAGAATAATTAGTTTCAGATATATCCATGTAATTTTTAGAAAAATATGGATATACAATGTAAATAGCTAGTGATGTATATTTTTCTTGTATATCAGTAGTAGTGTGTGCAAAAGCAGTACAGCCAAACTGGAACTATGGTATTGTTTTCAGGAGACCAAGACTGGCTGAACAAGTATAAAGTAGCTTTTGGGCACTTCAAAAAGTTTATGTGCAGTTTTTAGTTGTGTGCTGTTGGTGAAATGGTTTACCTTTTTTTTTTTTTTTTTTTTTCTTCTTCCTCCTTGTCCTGCCCTAACTTTATAGCATTGACTTTTGGATGCACTGAAGAGATTGAACAAAATGAGTCATTATTTTAATCTCCCCATGGTAGCAGTACAAGCAGCTGAATTTCTGAAACCTAACAGTGGCCAGAGTAAATAAATCAAAACAACCAAATAAGTGTTTGATTACAGACCATGTGGCCAGAGAGCTGTTTACTAGTGGTAGAATGTCTATAATTTATATAAAGGAAATCAGGTATGCCTGAGTCTTGACTAATCAAAGAATATATGAATTAAAATCTCTACCTGAAATTCAGGAGGTATTGATGGCTGTGCTGGGTATCAAGCAAAATTTTGAGGTGCTTGACATAGAGTTGTATAGCCTGTCATTAAGATGATGAGGTGTGGTAAGCTTTTGTTTTGCACATCAATATATGATACAATTCAAACATTTCCTAGGTCAGTAAGTGTTTTTACAGTAACTGTAACTCATGTAACTAAATCTACAGACTGTAACCTTAGTTTTTAAGGAATAAAGAGGAACTTGTCTAAAACAAACACGTCCTCACCCCAGTCCCCCACAAAAAACATCCTGTGAGATTTCTACCATCATAATTGTATTTTTGTTTGATTTGGAAATTCATCTTATTTTGAAATTCTTCTGACAGGACTTTTCCCAATTCTTTCGTAATTGTTGCCAGTTGGTTTGTTTGTTTATTTATTTATTTGTTTTTCCGAGTGTTTCTGTTTGTGAAAAGGATGTTAATCCACAAGACTTGGAAGAACTAGGAAACCTGGGGCCCAAACTCTGATCTCAATGCAGTAAAATCATGGCATGAACAATCTCTTAGACTTACAAAACTAAGGTTCCAGACTGAATTTGGTGCTCTAGATTTCTTGGTGAAAGAAATTTCTGTTGAGTAGTACTTTCATAAATCTATATTAAAAATCTTTTCTTGATATCTTTTTTTGTTGTTCTTTAAGCAACCTTAAGACCTTCCACTCTTGTCTGCAACAGATGTTAAGATTTGTGATCAATGTTTTTTAATATAATGAAATTGTGGAATTTTATAAGTGGGTAGAAACTATGTGTGTGTATGTATATTTTTATAAAACTATACTAGGTTCTGCTCTTTTTTCTCCTTTGAAAATCTGCACTGCTTTCATTGATGTCACTTTTTTCCCTATAGTTTTCCTGAGATAACAATTTTAGCCTCCAAAGGCTTGTTTGTCATTTAGTACCATACTTAGTGTTGACAAGAATTTCTTCAGGAAAAGAACTTTTCTGTAAACTAGGGATTTTAGTCTGCTGCTACCTCCTATGAAATGCAGAAGATTATTATTAATTTATTTACTTAATGTCAAGATATACAGACCACATAAAGGTGTGTTCTCTCCCTAAAGACTTTGCTATGCTAATGAAAACCAGGGGCATATATAGTTTTAGTTGCTATTCAGGAAATAAATTTGACAAGGTATCAGTAAAAGAAAAAAGACTGCAGGAATTAAAATGTGGGAATTTCAGCTACATTCATGATCTGCTGTAGGGGTGACTTTTTTCTGTCTTTAAAAAGCCCAGAAAGTCAGGAACCTTTTGCCTGGCTACCTATCTACTTGTTACCATAAAATTGTGTATTAATCTTCCTGTTGATAAAAATAAACACACTTTTTGTAGTTTCCTCCTACAAGACAGGGGATTACAGGACTTCTGGCCATGCCAGTAAGAGAAAAGTATAAATGCCATGCCTTCTTCTCATGCTTTGTGTTTGCAAGAGAAGAGGACAGCTTCAATCACATTTTTAACAGTTGTTGTTTTATTCACATTGTCTCTCCCAGAAAATACAGTTAAGTGTTTATTAGAAGCAAATAAGTGTATCTAGTGATACTTCCATCCTATTGAGTAGTCAACATTTTTCCTTAGGAAATTGGGATCAATTTGTGTTTATTTAGCTCTGTGCAACTCAAATGCGCAGTGTGATGCTATTTTAAGTACAGTGACAGTGTAGCTATTGCCCGGTGCTCATTCAAGACAAATATCATAAGCTCTGTGCACTAGCATGCTGTAGGTGCCAGAGCACTTCTGACTGGAGGGTCTGCACATTTTATGTTTCTCCTATGAATCTAAAGAACAAGCTTGAAGTCCAGCTTCTCAATGTGGTGCTTTGTGTATCTAGGGCTTGCTTTTGCTGAGATATATGTCTAAGTGTGGTGGGTTAGCCTTGGCTGACTGCCTCCTGCCCGCTGCTCTCTCACTTTCCATCCTGTCAAGGCAGGAGAACATAAGAAAAAGCTTCTGGGTTGATATAAGGACAGGGAGATTGCTCATCATTTACCGTCATGGGCAAAACAGTAAAAACTTGGGAAGACTAATTTATCACCAATGAAAAATGCAGTAGGATAGTGAGAAACAAAACTAAAACCACCTTCCACCCACACCTCTTCTTCCCAGGTTCAACTTCACTCCTTTGTTCCTGAGTCTCAACCAGTGCACTTGGGATGGGGAATGGGGGTTGCAGTCCATTCATAACACATTGTTTCCGCTTCTCCTTTCTCACACTCTTCCCCTCCTCCAACATGGATCCTACATATGGGGTGCAGTTCTTCAAGAACTGCTCCAGCATGAGTTCTTTTTCACTAACTACATTGTTTTGGCATCAGACTGCTCTGGTGTGGTTTTCCTACAGGCTGCAGTTCCTGCCAGGAAGCCTACTACTTTGTTGGCTCCTCTCCAACAGCTGCAGTTTCTGCCAAGTGCTTTCTCCTAGGTGGGCTCCATGCAGCCGTCATCTTCTTTGGGGGCATATCCACCTGCTCTGGTGTTGAGTCCTCCATGAGCTGCAGAGTGGATATCTGCTCCATGTGGTCCTCCATAGGTTGCCAGGGGACAAACTCCTTCACTGTGGACTTCTCCATGGACTGCAGGGGAAATGCTTCTGTGCCTCCTGGAGCATCACTTCCCTCTTTCTTCACTGACCTTGGTGTCCTCAGGGCTGTTTCTTTAACCTTTCATATTCCTCTCTCTTATAACTCTGGCACATTTTTTACCCTTTCTTAAGAATGTTATCACAGAGGTGCTACTGGTATCAGTGATTGGCTCAGCTTTGGTCAGCTCTCCTTTTTAGAGTCAGCGGAACTGGCAAGGTGCAATGGGGGCAGCTCCTAGTGTGTTCTCTGAAGCAACCCCTGCAGCCCCCTCACTATCAAAGTATTGCCACATACACCACGTTTCTTTGAAGATAATGTAGGTAAGTTATATTTCTATAGACAGATTTTGTCTCTTCCCATCAGCATCAAACTGTTCTGCTTCATCATTACTATGACAAGACAGGGTGGGTTTAGGTCTCTGCAAAGCTGTAAGAAGGCACGTTGTTGTCAGAAACAGTTTATTCCTTTGAGTAGCAAAACATTTCAAATCGAGCATAAAAAGCAAAGAAATAACAGGGAATAACAAGTAGATAACACAGTGGAGAGACAGATTTTAAGTAAGCCATTCTCCTTGTCTTTTTCACACTGAAGTAAAGAGCTTTCTATTGAAAAGGGATTTCATATGGAATGAAAGACGTAAGCAACTAATGCTGTGCTTGTGTGTTGCCTTCCCTTTCATTTGTTTTCTTGGATTTCGGGAGTGGGTTATTTCTTATTGGCAAGACATTTTCTGTGCAATTCTGTTCTTAATAAGGAAGAATAAAATTGCTTATGCATTAGAGTGGCCAGGACTTTTTTTGGTACTATTTAGTTGAGGGTTTGCTTTAATTAAAGGAGTGTTTGACAGATAGGAATGACATATAATTACTTAGACACAGTTGTCATCTTGAGTGGGAAACTCACTGAGAGCTTTCCTCATGCTGCCATTCTTCTTTGTGAAGAAGCATCCCATGTTCTGCTGAAGAAATAATCTATCCATTCTCCTCAGCCTGAAAAAAACCAGTGAAATGAACTGGTTTTGTTCTAGTGGTCTTATATCCTTTGAATACCATTTATATTTAAACTCTCATTGATACCAGGAGAAAATTTATTGAATCAAATTTATCTCACAAGATAGCTCAGATTTTAATTTCTAATGTTTAAATAAATGATGCAACAGCTTTTTAGGCCTGTCCATGTCTGCAAGCTATAATGTCAGGAGAATTGCAAATGCCAGAGGTGATTTTGATGCTCTTTCTCTGTGAGCTTTTAAATCACAGAACTGTCTAAATACAGTCCTTGAGGTTTCAAGTTTGATTGAATCCAAACTGATTCCTAAAACAACTTGATTTGTGGTCCACTTGAGAGCAAGGTATAAAAAGATCACATTTAGGCAGAGGATTTTTTAAATCTCGTTATAAGGGATAAGGATTTTTCTCATTGCCGGTAGCAGCAATGCAAATAATGGCACAACCTTTGGTAAAGGAACCATTTGCCAGCAATTGACCTGTGAAGTCACACTTTTAAAATAAACTGAAATACAATGTCATTTAAGTACGAGGGCGTAAGATTGCATTCTTTTGTTTAATAGGAGCCTTATCTAGAAGGCTTCTTCTTGCCTGCAATGACTCGCTAGTCCTTTTTAGAAACTGATCTGGGAGGAATCAACTTTGCACTGTACTAAATCAATCATTATTAAATGTGATGCAGAAAAACACCGTGAATGATCTTGTCATAGCTAAGTAAGAAAAATAATGCAACCCCTTGGGAACTTCATGGTTCTCATAGTTCTTCATAGGGGTTCTCAGGTACATTCACTAGTTAACACGATCAGCTCTTGAAAATGTCTGAGAATAAACAGAGGGATGAGAGTTAGAATAAGAAAGATGAAGGAGTGAATAGTTCTTTTTTTCTACAAGATGATGACAAATGTGCCAGTGTTCCTCAGTTAATATATTCTGAATAGCTACTGTTAATGAAAAAAATTTAAAAATAAAGTGCGTCTATATATCTGAGTTCATCAATGGCGTACTTGGGGATGGGCTGAAAAGTTCTTTCTGTCATGGAAAATGCTAGGTGGTTCATATAATGTTTTTACCTAATCTGGCATGCATACCTATACACTTACATATAGTATGTAATATGTAAAAATATGGCATTTCACCCAGTAAATAAGTATGAGAAAAAACCTCCCAGTAAAATGCTTGTGGAGGCTACATGATCAGAAAGATGGACTGGTAATGAGTAGAAGATGGAGCAGACACAGGGACAATTACAATTCTGTAAGTCCTATGGCATTTTGTTTACTGAGGATCTTAAAGTACTTTTATAATCCCAAACTTGTATTTTTTCCTTTCCATTCAGACTGCATTTTATTTCCATTTCTGTAAATTTCTTTCCTAAGTGTTCTTTCCTTTACAGTTTTTCACTGTTTTTCTGTTTGTCCTCTTTGCTATATATCCCAGTTTCATGAGCTCTGTGTTTTGCTGATCTAAGGCACATAACACCTGAATAAAAGTGCTGCTGGCCCACAACTCCATGTGCTAACTGCTGAGTTCAGAGAAATGCACATCTGCAAGGTTTTGACTCCAACTTGCTCAAAGCAGAAACTTTTATTTACAACTGTGTATCTACATGATCAAAGAGGAGTGAGGGAGAATCAAGCCAAGGAAATAATAACTGGCATATTTATTATAATCTTAACATGTGACTTCAGTTTCTCCTTCTTCTACTTTGGCCTTGCTAAATAATTATTCAAGTGCAGAAGACCATAAGTTTCTGACTCAGGCATAAGACCTGCTCCGTATTATTTCAGAGTAGAAGTTGGCTTTGAGGGTACAACTAGTGGTCTGACAAATGTTAGTGGCCTAGAAAAGGTGGGTGAAATACATTACTCCTCTTGGGTATTGGCCCCAGGGAAAAAACACCACCTTTTTCTTGGTAGCATTAGGTAATAGTTGGACTTGATGATCTTAAAGATCTTTTCCAACCTAAATGATTCTATGATTTCTCTTCAGATTTCCAGGTATAGTGGCTTGTGCTTATTTGATGCCCAGGGCTGTACCCCAGGCAGTCCCCTGCTGCGTGGGGTTGTTATGAATGCTTTCTGTGTACTTGGTGTCCCTTCTTTTCTCTTTTGACTGGGATATGGTGTAAGTATGTTGGTAAAAATATCACTGAATCACATTTTTATGTTGACCTTGTATTAAACTCACAGTTTTGTGTAGTTTTTGTAGAAAGTCATGTGGAGCTTGGCATTTATTTTTTTTTCAGCCAAGTTTTCACTGAATTATTTGGGAATCCTTCAGACCTGAAACTCAAAGGTTTAAATGACAGCAATCATAAGTTTGAGACACATCAAATCTATGCACGGTCACTGCATTTTATGCAGCTCCAAGTTTCTGCAGTTGGATTCAGTTTCATGTATCATTGAAGAAAGGGTTGGCCAAATTTACAGGAAATGAAAACCAGTATAGTTCTGAAGAAAAAAAATGTACACTGATTTGTTCCAACTTAACAGCATGACCCAGTGTTGTTTATGAGATATCAATGGACATTAAACACTTCATGAAAACATTGTTCAAACTGTTAGAATATTAGAGTTTAGTTCAGACATGAGTTTAGTTCAGGTATAAACAGAGGCTCTTCTCTGAGGTCCTATGCAAGATGTTGTACAGAAACCAGTGTATAAGAATGGGGGCATGTGGAAGGAAATATAGAAATATGAGAAAAAAAGTACTATAAGATCGAAGCCTACAATATAATTTGTTCCAGTGTAGACAGCTCAATGCTCAAGTAGTGTTTAAACTCAAATTGAAGTTCTCACACAGAAACTAGGAATGCCTCTTGCTGAATGTCTGTCTTGCTGTTGATTCTTTGCATCAGAGATTGAGAAGTGTTCTAAGTTATTATTCATCTTAATCACATTAACCATATTAATAAATATAAAAACTTGGACCAGTAAAAAAGGAATAATTAAAAATTGATTTTTAAGAAATCCAATAAAATCTCATTTAGAAAAGGAGGATGAACTGTACAATTGGAATTTTTTTAAAAATAGGTTCTTATACTTTGTGGTCTGGTCTTGAAGTATAAATTTGAGTTCTGTTAGCAGCAGTGTAGTTTGCGTACGAAGGTTTTCCCTAAAGTAAAATCTATATTGGAGATTTTAATTAGAAGATCCTGGAAATGAGGTAAGTTGTTAATCTCTAAAACAGTGCGTGGTCATTCTATCAGAAGTGTTGCCCTTTTACCCGCAATGACTGGTGATTCAAGAAATGAATGTTTGCCTTCTACCTCTGCAGCAGGTGGGAAAAGACAGAACATACAACACTGTGTTTGACTCTGCAAAGCAGTTGCTTGGCTGTATTTGCCTTTTTCTTTCCATTTAATGGACTGTTGTTATTTTCAGCTTGAATGAAAGAATACATCTTTCCATTTTACTTCTGTGTGTATCAAAGGGATTTGGAGTACGTCTGGTATGAACCAGCAATACTAGAGGCAGATAGGACATCTTCCTCCTTAAAAATCTTGTAACTTACAAAATAAACCCTATGTTTACATGCAAGCATCTAGTAAGAAGGATTTGGACTGTCTTCTGCCACACTTGCACAATCCACCAATCCCAGAGAGAAATTTATATTAAGAATTTTTAATTCAAAGTAGAGTCTTTGCTTTTTTACATATTTTTCTGCTAGGTCTTGATTTGGATGGTGCTGCAGCATGATTTAACTAGATTTGTAAATGGAAAAAACTGAAAATGATAGATATGAAAACTTAAGAAGTTTGCTTATATAATTCAGTTTCACAGTAGTTCAAATATCACAGGTCTCTGGGGAACAAAAAATAAAGCTACCATAACATCATCTTAATTAGCAGATCAGATGTGTAGATCCCCTGACCTACACTGCTAGAGCATTAGCACAGTCATCCACCTGCCTTTTCTCTAAGTTGCTTTGCATCCCTGAAAATCGACCGTCTGAGAATTGATGTTTTTATGCCAAATGAGAATTCTTTTAATCTTGCGAAGGGTGTATCAACTTGCTTTAAGCTGATTTACACTGGCAATATGCTCAAAACAGATGGAGCACATCAGTGCCTTGATATAAAGTCTCTTAATGAACATTGCCAGGCAAAGTACCCCGACACAAAATGCTGTTGATACCGTAGTCAGGCACAACAGAGTACATAAGTGGATCACATCTGTAATGTGGAACACTTTTATCTCCATTTTTCTCTTTCCAACTGCAAAAATTAGTCATAAGGGTCATTTTTCCTATGTGTTTTGTTGCACAAACAGTGCTTTTGCAATGGCATCATCATTAGTTTATGTTACTTGGACAGACCTAAGAAAGACTGTCACTTATATTTGTTTGAGATTAAGCAGATTGGCTCATCTGCAGTGAGGAAGCACAAGAAAAGATCAGTTGCAAAGCTGACACTTTCTGATTTGATTTTCTTTATGTGGCTACTCTAGTGAATACATATGACCTATCAGGTACTCTAAATAGACATGCATTCTATCCTATATGCAGGCAAGTAATAATTTGAGACACTTAGAGTTTATGTTTAATTTTAGAAGTAAACTGCTTTATTTCCTGTGATAGAACAACAGGGAAATACTGGTTAACACAATTTTTTAAAAGTAGTTTTCTTATCAAGATGCAGGTAGAAGAAAATATTTAAAATGCTAGATTAATGATACAACATAATAGTTATCCTGACATTAGCATAGCATTAGGTGTCCTTTAGAAAAGAAGAGTCAGTTTAGTGTCTAAACATGCTTCTGCATATATATTACTGTTGCAATAACATTCTTATGCTTATGCTATTTCATTTTAAGCTATTAGTGTGCAGTCTTTGAGCTTCCAAACCTACACTGCAAATCAAATTACCATGTATGATGTTGATCATTAACTACAAATTATCAGATTTGAAATGTGAGAGGGGAAGAAATTGAAGGACAATATTGGTTTTTAGATGTTTTTTCTATCCTATTCTTGCAGTGGCTGTTCTATTGCATTGCTCTGTTCCTAGCTAGTCTTGTTTCTCCCTCACAATTTTTAGATTATTATATGTGTATGTTAGTGAGTTTGTGTATTACAAGGCCACATGCTTTTAGACTCTCCTGGAATCTAGATAATAAAACTCAAGTTGCTGCAGTTACTTTATTTTTAAAGATAAAACTACAGTATTGATCTTTTGGGTGCTTTTTTTGTGTGTTTCTTCTCCCATCCCTTCCCCCAAGAGGTCTAGTGTAAAATGTTGAGGACATTGCTTTTTTCTGTAATACAATAGCCTGTTGTTCACATGTAGAAGAGATGCCCATTAATGACAAGTGGTATATTTGTTTTCCCACCAAGGCTGACACACAGTTTCAAAGGTCAAGCACTGTCTGATACTGCTTTTACTGGCTTAAACTTTTCTTTTCCCACAGTGGGTGAATTTGTATGAGAACTGCCCCAGCTGCTTTTTAATTTGCTGGAATGTGTCTCTAGCAGTTTTCCAGCTTCTTTACTGCACTGAAAGCTGGACACAGCACAAGTTAGAAGCTAATTAGTCTGTCCTGATAAATAAAGCAGTGCTTTATGGGAGAGCAGGGCAGACCTGGGTAAGCATAGCAAATGCCTCAGGTTTCAAGTTGATTTTTCAAAGGACTCTATTGAGTGTTTTGATCCTCGCTTTGATTAATAGGTGAAAATGCAAAATCAGAGCAAGCTGGGGAGTTGCAAGCGAGACTTTTTTTCCCCCATCTTACATTGTGTCAATAATTCCATAATCCATAAATGCTTCTGGCACATGCTTCAATTCAAGCACTCTGAGGAAAAGAACATCATATGGGAGCAGCCAGAGGATACTTAAACCAAGTAGCCAACTTTGTGCTGTGTTTTGGAATTGTTGCCTCTTCCACAGAATGCACAGGTTGTTTTGGCCCTTTCCCTGTTCCCCTCATTAAGCAGCAGGCACTGACTCTGGCTAAGCACTTTGTACATCAGTCACATAAGGCCTGTTCCCTTAGCTGTGGCAGGCAGTAAGATAATGTCCTCTTGTATTCAGGCAAGACCGAACTTGATGAGGCATAAAATCAGTTATTTCCAACCAGCTTAGTTTTGATTGAAAGAACAGCTTCCCATCTCACAGCACGAGGAATAACTTGTCACTCACTGAAGCAATTTACCTGTTCCGAAAGGAACAGCGATTGTTTCAAAGAATGAAAGCAGCTACTGTTAAAAACAGAAGCTACCAAAACTATATAGAGTTACTTTAAATTAACATTACTTATGAACAGATCACCCTTACTATTTGTTTTTTTGTTTAAAGTCTTTGTTAAAGAAGCATTTCATTAACAAGACAGAAAGAACAAGGAAGTATTTAAATAAATAGTAAGAAAAAAATGCTTAATGATTTGTTGTAATTGTATTCCAGAATTACTTCAGGGTAAGATTTCAAGCAGCTAATGTCATGCCAGTGTTTTCTTTTTTACTTTGGAACAGTTCTTTGATCAGGGAGGTGAAATTATAAGACTTTCAAGAAAATTAATTATTTTTAATTTATTTTTTACTGCACGTCTTTTCTCCAATGAAATGGTATGTCACTGACCCCCTTTTAGAATATTGTTCCTGGTGTTAGCTCAAGTGCAATAATTGCTTTTTCTTGCAGACTGAGTGAGGCATCGACCTGTGAAGTATGAGTTAAAGTTCAAATTAAACAGCCTTTCTTCTTTGCTTTAGACTACCTGCTCTGAATATATAACACAACCAGTAAGACATCAAATAAGGTGTCTTTAAAATGTGTTTTTCAATTCTGAAGGTAGCTCAGTATCTGGGCAGGAGACAAATGCAGTACATTTTTCTTTAAGTAAACAGAGTAACTTTACAATGAGTGTTAGTACTGTATCCTATTTTATAGCCTATTATTTCCCTTCCCTGTTTTTTAACAGATTAGTGTCAGTGTTGAACTGTACTATGTGCAGTTAGAGGTCTTTGTTATAAAAAAAAAATATTGTAGCAAAACCTCCTTTGGAACATCAGTTAATTTATCTGTATATACTATCTGGAAATTCTTCATAGTTACTGGGTTAACATGAAAAGCTCAGCACTGTGTGCTGAGCACTTTTGCTACTCTTCCATCTTTATGAGTTACATACGTGTCATTATAGTCAAGCTACAGAGCTTAAAAAAACTCCAACTGCTGAAATTGGATATTAGGAAGCAGCTAGAAAGTGGGAAAGTACTATTTGTTGGTTTGGCAATTTATTGCAGCTCCCATGAACGGTTTACTAACGTGTGTACTCTCTCATGTCTTTTTTCTCCCATTTCCAGTAGATCAGCCAGGCTATTTACTGGAATATTGGAAGAGTGGAGTTCTATTTAAAACACCATAAAATAATCAGATTAAATGTGCAATAACATCTTGATTTCCCTAGGCAGCAAAACATTGCCATCTATGGCATATTGATACAACCCACATGTAATCAGATTTGTAGAGTAACATCCTATTCCTCAGAGGCTGAAACTGGCTGCTCTGAAGGCGAGACGGCTGCAACCACTTATGCTGTTGTTAATATGCAAATCCTGTCCATATGGAGTTGTTATTCTGGTCCATTCTTAGCTCCAAGCTTTCTCTGTGCTACCAAGAGAAGATACTATTTCTATACTGTCCAAAGCTTGTCTGTTGGTGAATTCATCTGTGACTAGGTAGAAAACTCCACTACTGTTGAGGATCCTGGGAAATACAAGGCAAATCTAAAACCCTTTAATGAAAATTAAGTGACCAAGGGGTTCAATACAGCCCTGTCTCTGTGAGATTGCCAACTTGTGCCAGCTTTGGTCAACACTATTCATTGCTCAGAGGTTCTGCAATTAGATCAGATTTTCTAAAACACTTTAGTCATGTGCATATTTAAGAAAGAAAGGAGAGAAAACATTTTTAGGTGGTGCTGGTGTGTTGTTATAGTAACTTCTAAAGTCCAGGAATCTGAGTCAAAACATTTTAAATAGTTGGCCTCTTGCAATTTCCCAATAGCCAAATGTTCCCATTGTGTCATTTCTACACCACTATCTCCTTTGTTAGTGATTTAGCTATCTCTGTTAGCAAATTCTCTATACTTCTTATGCACACATACTGAAGGTAAATTACAACTGGCTATACTGGTCAGGCCAAAGATCGATCTCACCCAGTGTCTTTTATCCAGCAACATCCAAAAGGGTAATGGCTAGGAAAGAATGTGAATACTGATGGTATTTCACCTGAGTCCTCTCCTTGTCTCCCAACCACTGGTGTCTCAGAGCCTTCCTTATCCAGAAGAGATTTCTGTGTATTAAGTCATCCTCATTGGTTTCTGTTCCAGGAACTTTATTATTACTTTCTGAGCCTTTTAACTTTTAATATCTAATGTTACATGACTAAGAGTTAAATCAGAACAGAGCTTAGAACTGGGGATACTGTATGAAGCAAGGAGGTTCTGTTCTTGTTTCAACCATTATCTCACTAGGAGACTTTGGGAAATAATGTAATTTCTCTAAAGATTTAAAATTCTCATTTGTAAAATGTGAATAGTACTTACAAATCTTGAAAACTGTTTCTCACTATATACCATGAGCCAATTAAGTATTATCATTTACCATCCTTATCAGAGTTCTTTATATGGAAGAAACTCTGTGAGAGAAGCATAAACTTAAAAGGAGAAACTGCTGAGAAACTTGATGCAAGAAGGTCTCTTATGATGTGGCAGCTTTCTCTTGAGGTACATATTTTAAGGACCTAAATGTCATTTCTACCCACACATTTAGATCAGGAGTAGCATGAAGTAAAATTATGATTTTTCTACCCTTATCATAAGGAATCTAAGAATTTGTGCAATTGGTTCTTCTTATGAAGTCTGGAAAATTTACTCCATCTTGGAGCATAGATTTTGAACTATGAACAGAAGATATTTAAAGGCTTCTTTATGCTAATGACAATATTTCATAGAATAATGTAAAAAAAAAATCAGAAGCCTTTTGAGAAGGCTGAAATTAGCCCTATACAATAAAGGCCCTATTCTGCAAAACCTCCTCAGCAATCATAATATAGGAAGAAACCTGAGTACTACCCACAGTGATTGACACAGAAAGCAGGCAGAAGGGGTAGATAGTGAAAATACAGCTCAGCCTGCTCCAAAGGCAACTACCTAAATGCAGTAGAATTTTTTACATATACCTTCTTAGGCATGTGAAGAGCTGTCTCTGTAAGTGGCCTCTTAAACTAATGGGGCTGAACAGCCTCATTCTTGATTCTGCCTTGTTTGGGCTCTGAATTTTGTTTATCTATCCTGGGTAACTTTATCTATTAGTTTTACGAGCTTTTAAACTAGTATTTATATGGCATTCAGTGGTAGCTGTTGCTTTCTCTTAAAAGCCCTCACCGCAGCAGTGACAACGTGTGCTTTCTGCTGTCCCTCCCTTCTCTTGGAGTATGGACACTAGACATAAGGATATCACTTTTTCACAATTAGTACAGTAAAGCAATTAAATGGGTTGTGCAGGAAGGCTGTATGGTCTCTATCCCTGGAGCTTTTCAAGTTCCAACTGGATAAATTCCTGGGCAGACCGATCCGATTTCCCAGCTGACCTTGTTCTGTGACACCTCCTGAAGTCCATTCCAACCTGAATTATCCTTCAATCCTATTCCACTTGGGTAACAGAGACAACTGGATGCATATCTTTTACATCTTGAATAGCTCTCTACTCTCTGAGCTACTGCGTTTAAAACAGAGAGTCAACAGATTTCTCTCTGGTAATGTTTTTAATAGAAGAGTGACCCTGCTCTCCCTTGATGAAAACAATGTCTGTAAGGTAATCAGATTTAGGATTTCGAGGATGCAATCCCAGAGTGACAGAAAAGCCTCTACCATAGCTAAATAAATTGTCTGAGGAGAGTCAGGATTTCAGAAGTACACTTTTCTTGTGCATTTTTCTTCTTGGGAAGACTACACACCTCCTTGCTCAACATACTGGTGTTAGGAAAATTTCCACTCAGTGTGTTAGTTTTTGAAAATCCATTTCTGAAGGCTTACAGAAATTTTCTTGGAGTTTAGTTGGAACTATTTTTCATTTCTGCTACTGAGTTGGATGCTGCTCTCTGAGCAGCCAAATTACTGTTAGCAGACTGTTTGAATGTTTCTAATCTGTTTTAATAAAAAAACAAAACAGATGAGCATGGCATACCTGAAGTGGCAATTTGAAATATCCTGACTGTCTTCAATTTAATCTTGTGTGGTAGTTTAACTGTTGGGTGGCTGGTGCGGACTAACATCTGAATTTGCTAGGGTTGTCTCCAAAATAACTGTTCAGCTGTTCTGTGATGGGAGTGCTAGGATTTAGACTTCTACCTTAGAGACTAAATATTGACCGTACTGCAGTCCTCACAGCTGCTATAGCTGAGTTCCTTTTCTTTTTCACAGTTCCTGGCTACCTTCTTCTTTCTTTTCTTCTGCAAAATTGTGAAAATGAGACTACTTCTGTCTCTGTTACCAGACATTTGTGGTGGAGCTCATAACCAGGCCTGCCCCAGCCACTGCTGTAGTTTTCTGTCTTAATTTCTGTACTGGCATTGGGCACTGAAGTTGTGAGAAAAATTGACAGCAAAGTGAGATTTAGATTTGCAGTTCAATATATTTGTAGAAACTCCTATGAGGGTTTGGAAACAACAACAGAGCATATGATGAAAAAGAGCTAGTTTACATGCCTGCAGCTAGTTGGTTTATTACCAGTGAAGACTTAGCTTCCTTCTTCGTAATAAGCATTGAAAACCCCATGATATTATTTATGTATATTCATTCTAAAGTATATTACAAAAGGGGGTTAAAATTAGCAAATAATGGTGTATAAGCATAAAAGACAGGGAGCTCTACACAGCTTTTCTACAGGGCAATGAGGGATGACTTTCAGATTGCACCTTTCTCCATGAAGGTGTTCTTTGTGTTGGGCATATACTTAAGGAACATCCCATCAGACAAGATGCTAATGAACAAGTTGCTAAACGTGAATTAGCATCTTTGTAACAAGCAAACAAGTCTGGTTTAATGTATGTTTTGAATGTTTTAGTGTAATGCACAGCAAATGCTATTTCAAAATAATAATTTACTTTCCCTGACACAAGAACATTAGTGGATGGTTAATAAATTTTTAATACTATGTGTTCTCCTGGAGGCAAACTAGCTAATCCAAAGTCTCATCATTTTTTACGCTGTTTTTCACACAGAACTATTTAAGCAAAATGTTACTCACTGAAATGAGGACAAACCAGATGGTTTGTCTTCTAGAATAATCCTGGAATAAATATTCTGAAATATTAGTTTTTAAATATAGGAAGAATACATCTGAGCAAGTAAAACAAACACTGTGATCATGATACTTGCCATCTCTGGAAAAATCTCTAAGTGAAAAATGTTCAGTCAGCTGTTACAGGAATGTTTGAGGAGCTAAAATCAGTATTTACGAAGTCCTTGAATTTTTGGGGTAGGGTTTTGGTTTTTTTACCACTTGAAAGTTGCATCTTCAAAATGCTTGTATACAACAGTAGTTACTGCTTTATCTGTTTAAATAAGCATTTGTAGTTGCAAATTCTTCAGCTCTTGCAGGTGGTTAACAGAAAAAAAGTGCTTTTGTGACTTGTGAAGTTGGTTTTGTTTTGTTTTCAAGGAATTTCTTTTAATTTCACTGTTTTCAGAATACCAGTTTATGTTCAAAAGTCCTTCTAGGCTGTGAAAAACTTCATGGTTTTATGAAATATTAGAAGCAAGTGAATGCTTCTAAGATACAGAGTTCCAAATATGGAACAACAACAACAAAAAAAAAATCCAAACTTCCAAACTTCTCAGCATCCTGATGCTTTTAAACTTTAAGTAGTGCTCATGCTCTAATCCCTTTGACAATTCTGAGAAGGACAGTTTGATAACTAAATTAAAAACTGCTAGATGCCTGAGGGAATAACAGTGGCATTAGAATCTGAAAAACTTTTAGTTCAAAAGTGGTATAATATTATTTTGCAACTTTGACTTAGTTCAAGAAACACCCTTATGGCTATTACTGATGCTGAATCTAAGTTGACGTTTATCTCATAGAGACAAACCAGGCAATTTATCCTCTCTGCTCTTGTTTTATAGTTTGAATAGGTCACATTGTCCTTCTTTCAAAAAGGATAAACACTATGAGTTTTGTTATTTTTTTCTCCTTGATATTCTACAAAGAATGACTTGCAATTTAGTGATGTCAAAGAGCATGTATATGCATGTATCTACATTTTGTCACGTTTTCATCTTGAGGATCCCAGCCAAGAAGGAAAGTTCTCTTGTAGTAGGAACTCTACTTACAATGAAGAGAGTCTGTTTCCCAGGGCACTTTCACATGAAGTATCTCTCTCTCTGAATGTCTGTCCTCCTTCTTTGTATTCTTTCCTTTCACAGATGCATATTAGCAAAGAAAAGTTGACTGCAAAATAATTTTCTCCCTTTTTTACCCCCTCCTAGTAACTTGTCACGTAAAGTGGCCTATACAGCTAGTGTTAGTAAAATCAAAACATCTCCACTGCCATTATGATAACTCTTTAAAAATTAAATTTCTAGCATCAATTTATATAAGTTACTGATAAAAAAAAAAAAAGTCAGTTTGTTTCACAGCTTTTCAGCCCCAGCCCACTCTATACAGCTGTATTATTTTTCAAATTAGAAAAATATAAACCAAGACATTTTCCTTCCAAAATGCATTGTCATATTCGTGACAACTGTATACTAACTGTGTTTCTAGTTTTCTTACTGTTTGTAAAGAATGCTTCATAACAAATTTGGCTATTATAAAGAACTGTGTAACAGTGCTGTAGATATTTAATAACTGAAAGTTGAAGTGCAATTTTGTAGGAGAAAAAATGGATTTTTGTATGTGTCAACACAGCAGAGTGATTTTTTTTTTCCAAGCAAGCTTAGTTAGAATAGTGCAGATCAAGCACAGAGCTGAAATAAGCATTCCTTGCTTTAAAACATCTGATCTGGATTAATTATCCATTAAAACACCAAATCAAATACAAAAGCTCCTGATATTTTGCCAGAGTCTGTGAAGAATGTAACAGGATTTTTGCCCAGGAACAACATAACTTCAAGCTGAAATATATAAGCCAAAGAACTGACGAAGTGCATTATTTCTTGAGTTTGCATTTTGTAGCTAGGGAATAAACTCCCGAGGCCCATGCTCCCTCTAAGACAAGTATTCCAAGTTCTGGGCATAACACTGAAGCTTGATATTTCCATTGCTTTGTGATACTTTCCTGATCAAGAACTGAATGAGAAGAACCATTTATTATTTCATGCATACTGTCATCCTATGGAATTATAATGTAGTTAATTAATTAAAATTAAGTTTGATACAGTCGTGCAAGCATTCATTTAAGAGAATTTGCTCTCTGAACTGGTTGGAGGTATATATCATTCTGCATGGTTTGAAAAAGAACCAAAACAACAAGGACAACAATGAAAACAACAAAAAAAAAACCAACACCACTCAAGTCTGCAATTATAATAAATCAAAGTGTATGCACTGTTAGTCAATCACCCAGTAAATGAGAAGAAAGGCTTTTTGGTTATTCCATCAGACAGTAGCTTAGCAGGTACTTCAGTAGTGGGAGGTAAAGGTTACATGGGCAGTTGAATTCCAATTTACATTTTTTAATAAAGGGCTGTGCATACAAGAGGTGCTGCTTTTTGTCTGAATTATGTATAGTGAGAAACAAAGGAAAAATACTTGTTTCTTTTGTGGAGCATTCAGGTCTTTAAAGACTTTTAAATGTGTCTAGCTTTTAGGTACAATTTAATGTTAATAACATTACTTGAAAATGCAATTACTGGCAATGAAATTAATAATGCACTTAACTTTCAGGATCAATGGCTTTTGCTTTAAAATTGTTTTGGTGCATGTTAAAATTGTCCCCAAACTGGCAGCTCTGGACACAGGTCCCCCCCCCTGAGTGTT
>NW_009954406.1:3198713-3271157 GCF_000747805.2 Chaetura pelagica
TTCCTGCCTTCTGCACCAACTTACTGCTGCATTTCAGAAGTGGGATAACATGGTCATGCTAACTGGAAGTAAATCAGGGCTAAGAGAGTTATCCATTTATCCTTTAAACCAGGTATTACTTTTGTCAGTTTTAATTGCAGTACACTATGATAGAAAAGTAACTTTTGGATAATTAAGAATAGACACTTTAAACCTCAACTATCCCTGTCCTGGCTATGTTATTGATACCAGTGGAAGTTTTATTATTGAATTATAAAGCAAGACAAATGTTAAGTGCTTTGAAATTCTCATTAAACAGTAGTTATGTGCATGACAAATATAATCTTATAGTGCTTAAGCAGCCTTGGGGAAGCAAACTAACCAAAGGAGGTACTGGGACTGTAATCTTAATGTGGCTCCATTTAGTTGTTACATAAAAAGGTTACCAAGTGAAAAAAACCCAAAACCAAACAGAATAAATAAAATGTAAAAGAGTGTTTTTAAACTAGAGCTTTTGCAGATTAACTGCATGTTATTCTGAGTATTGGTTAAATTTCCAGCTTTAAAAGACATCATACACATGTTAAAACTAAGTTTGTTCATGAGGAAGATCCCATGCTTTTCTTTATTCCTAGATGATGCAGTCGTATACCCTTCCTGTCAATTCTGAACATACTTTTTTTGTGAAAGATACAAGGCTCTTTTTGAAGTACTGCTGCTGGAACAGCAGCAACATTTTTCAAGCAATACATGAGATGGACATCTAAATTAGTCATGCTTCAGAACAGTGGGTGGGTAAGATTATTTTAGGTCACACATCTGAGCAGGTAGAAAGCTCTCCCGCTGTTGTTGTTAGCATTTAAGCTCTCTTCTGCTTTTTGCTTTTTATGGATCTAGGGTTCTTTTTTATCCAAATCAACAAGAGCAATCTGTGGTGGCTAGGGCTTGGCTGGCTGCCAGGTGCCCACCCAGCTGCTCTCTTACCCTCCTCCTCAATGGAACAGGGGAAGAAAATAAGATGGAAAAGCTTGTGGGTCAAAGTAAGGACATGGAAATAATTTACCCATTACTGTCATGGGCAAGAGACTTCACTCAGTGAAATTAAATTATTTAAACTTAAAATAGATCTGTACTGTGAGAAACAAAGACAAACTAAAACAACTTGCCCCTAACCAGACCAGGGAGATAGGGTCAGTCCATGATGATTCATCTCTGGTGCTCCTTCTTCATGCCTTTCCTCAGCTGCAGCGTGATCTCCTCCCCAGGCACAGGGTAATCCCTTCTTGGGCTCCTGGAGCACCTCCTGCCCTCCATCTCCTCCAGCCTCGAGGATGCAGGGCCATTTCTTACACTTTTCCCTCACCCCTCCATGCCCTTTCTTGACTACATTTTCCCCGAGGCATCACAGCCCCTTGGCTCCGGGGTGCGGCCATTGGGCCTGGCCAATATCCGGCATGGAGCAGCCCCGGCCTCTCCTCACAGTGCCTGCCCTGGGCACCCTGCCCTGGACACTGCTGCACTGCATGGGCTGAAAACGTGCTTGCAAACTCATCTAAATAAGAGCAGGTTTTCAGGGAAATGTGTGTTTTCTTGCCGGAGGGTGCAAAAAAAAATTCTCTCATGCTGAAAAAAGCCCACAAACCGTTCCTTGAGTGCCACTCCAGAGGTTTCAAAATAAAAAGAAAAAAGAAAATATACTTTTTGTTCCACATATTACTATACATTTCTGGAATTTTATTTTTTAGGCCTTGTCCTAAACTGCTAGAATGTATTTATTAATTTTCTATGAATCACAGTAATTGCTTGTACTCTTAAGTTTTCTGTCTGCAGTGATGCTGCTTGAAATAAGCTGCTTTGGAGCTGAGTTCTTATGAGCTTTGGAGTGGTCATAATTTGGACTGAATTGATGATGCCTCGGTGTGCTTTGCCTCCCCCTCTCTCTGGAAGGAACTACATGGGGAAATCTGCATAAGCCTTGAACCATCAGGGCCTATACCCTTGTTGGGGGGGAAGGAGTGCCTCCTCTTTCTTAAAAAAAACCTCAAACAAAACCCAGAACATAAATAATCCCTATTTAAATTTGTGTTTTTTTCCCAATACGCATTTTGGAAAGTTATAGCTTTCATATTCTATGAGAAAAAAAAAAATACACTGTTGATCTTCTTTTTCAATGAAAATGCATTTAATTTATTCCTTTTGAATTTATCAGTTCCATGTTTCAATTAAACAGGCAGTCGTAGGAAAAACATTGTGTGTTTTTCCAAAGCAACACTTGTTACTATGTAATTTACTTTATCCAAAAGTTTTTTCTTCCTAGACTCATAAAAAATTCTGTAAACAGGATGTCCTGTGGAGCAGCATTTACCCATGAATTGCACTTATTTCAACAGAATCGATACTTGTTCTAAATGCTTTGCAGATAGCTGCAGCAGTGTCAATCATTTGGAAGTAGGTATCTTTTTATAGAATACCTCTCAGGATGTCTTGAATTTTCCTTTCGATTTTACATAAAATAAATTAGTTCTTTCATCAGTGAGTAAATTAGAAGATTGAAGTGAATAGCTGTTCAAATCAACATGTTGTTAGGTACCACAGATACATACTAAAATACGGATATATTAGCTGTCTTTCCTCATCATTCCCTCATACCTAATCATAAGGCTGCCTTAGATGCACGATTTGCAGCTGAGCTGTAACAATGGCTTTGGTTTCTTCAGAGTGTTCTGAAGGCACATCTTCAGTCAGTTACTCTGGCAATGGTGTGATTGAACTAAAAGTTGGAAAAAGGCTTAATGAAATCATGTTCTGGTCAGACAAAGCAGTTCAGGAAAAAGCTATTTCCTTTTATTCTGGATGTTGTTTAATCTTCTGCCACTTAGCTTACATATAGCTTTGTACACCCAACTTTGAGCAGCTTCAAATGTGAAAGAAAGTCTGTGTGTCAGTTTCATGTCTCTCTGAGTGCTTTCCTGGTGTGCTTGAAGTGAAGCATTCACAACTTAATTTAAATGTGTATTCCCTGCATTTCAAAACTATTAACTTTTTTTTCTTTGATGCATTTATATCTGCAACATGAAGAGCCACTTCTCTAGAGATATTGCTAAAAGGGAGTTTGAGAAATGTTCAAGGCAAGGCAAGAGTTCTTACCTACTTCAAACTTAGAAGATTTACTTTTATGATTTTCTATCAGCTGTGATGACTGTTAAGGTGTCCTGGTGTTGGTTAAAAAGTCACTGCCAACAGGTGTTGTTGGTTTTAGTAACTCATCTCTTGTCTTAATAAATACAAAATTACAAAATATCCATTGAATCTCTGAGCCAAAATAGGAAATATACCAGGTAGGTAGAAAGACTTGAGTCTCCCATTTCCCAGTTGCTCATGGGTACTCTGCTCCTGTGCTTCCCTGTGACATACAGACTTTCTAAATGCCCCAGGACCAAATAATCTTTTTCTGCTGCTGAATATTCAAAAAATTTCCAGGAACACTGAGATGTTAACAGGAATGTCAGAATCAGGGGCACAGGTACAGCTGAAATATCCTCTTGAAAAGTATTGCTTTGTAACTGCTTTAGTAGTTGTCATGCAAATACTTTTGCAAGCCTCTTTGGGTACCAATATATAGAGTAATAGATGCTCTTGTGACAGGAAGGACTAGAAAAAATATTTTATTCAGGTGAGGTTTGTTCAGGACAAATAGTGAATTGGGGACATTATCAAGTTCCAAAGTTGGGATTTTGGTTTAATATGTTGTCTTTTCAACTAAAACCACAAAGGGAATATATGCATTAGAATATGAACAGTGCAAAAAGGAAACACTCTAAGACTCGAACAGTAGAGCTTTAACAGAAGAATTTTGACCTCATCTGCAATGGGAGTTCACAGTGAGTAGAAGAAAGGTGGCTTCTGGGTAGCCAGAAATGGATTGGGGTCAAGACTTTGTTTCTGCATATAATCAAACAGAAAGTCCATCCTCCATTAACAGATAATTGATTTAATGTGTTTCATCCACTAACGCTCTTTGATAGGTCAGGTACTGCTGGATTATTTATAAAACAGAGACATTTTTGATGTCAGTAAGACATTCTTCTTCCAGTCTATGAGCTGCTCAATATTTTAGACTGACTCCACTGATTGCAGTAAGGGGTGAGCTTGTGAAGGACTTTAGAATGAAGCTCAGAGAAGTGTGATCATTGTTGCCAGAAGTGTAGATACGGTTAGTCTTCTGCATTTAATTGTTATTCTTAAATACAAAGGATCTTGCTTTTGAGGCTTATGCTAAGCTTTATGTGGTATGCAAGTTTCATGACTGAGTGTCTGTATAAATTTTGTGCAAGAGAAGCCTCAGTCATTCCTCTTTAATAGTACAAGTGGTAGTACAATTGCAAGAGAGGAAAAAAGGATAATGGAGTAGATAATTCTTAATATATAAATACAGCTGAATTTAATATATAAATACAGTGAAACAGGTGTTCATGAAAATTGCTTAATAATAGGGTAAAGTAGAGTAAAAGAAAATGGTGCTATATTGTCACTGACTAGAGTAGGATGAGATGTACTAGATGTACAACTAGATGTTGTATGAGATATTTCAAACTGTCATCACAAAGGTTGAAAGACATTGGTGTTGAAACGGAATTGCTGATACAAAAAGCACTGAAATCAATGTGCTTCTGAAAGAAATTAAACCCACTGATCATTTAAAAAAACACTCCTCTTTGAAAAAAGAATAATTTTATTAGCCAAGCTTGATTTTTCAAATATTCTTAAGAGAAGATTTTATGAAAATATTCCTAATTTTGTTTCATGCTTCTTGGATAGTTGGTACAACCGTGCAGGGATGAATGCTACCTCAAGCCTCTTCAGCTCCATAAGGGAAGATTCCCAGAAGGCAGCAGTATCTTTAAAAGATGCAGAGCCCTCTGCCACACTGAAAGCTATCTCTGTGGATATATGAAGCTGTATGTTAGGATATACACTGGTGAAATTACTTTTCTATCTCTGTGCCTGTATCCCAGGCTGTATTGGCCACAATTTAGGGTTTAGCCTCTCACGTAGTTATGGAATGACTGGCCCAAACCTGCTGAAGTCAGTAAAGAAGACTCATGCTTAACATTGTGCTCAAGTGTGCCAGGACTTGCATTCTTGAGTTTTAACTGATGTGTTGATGTGTCAGAACTTAAAAATATGAAATAGTCTACAGAAAGCTTTTCAGAGTTATGTGATTTTGAGAATTGTAATCTAGCCACTAAGTCCCCCCACCTTTCTTTTTTTTTCCTTCAAGGGCTCTTCATTCAGAAACATCTTCCAGAGACTGATTTACTATGTTCAGGTAGGAGAACTGATGCATTGTCTTTCTGCAAGGTGAATATTATGAAAAACAAAACAAAACAAACAACAAACCAAATTTAAATGAACCAAACCCAAAAAAAGTAAAAAAAACCAAAAAAAACCCATCAGCTGTAATCCCAAAATCAAATATACCTAACACTAGGTGCATTTTACTAAGGAGTTTTCTTCAGCTGTTGATAGCCCTGATTGAGAATTTGCTTTTATTTTACCTATGTGAATTTAGAATGTTAGGAACTAATATTTCTTTAAAGCTATTTAGTTAAAGAGATTTTGACTCTAAGGTACAAAATTAAACAGGAAAGTGCAGTTTGTTTACTAGGGTTAACACTTAGAATGAAAATCTTGGTTTAACTTGTGTTATTTCACAGTTGGTTGAAAGAAAATGTTAAGATAGATTCAAATAAGGAGTTGGAGTATTGTGCTGCTCCTAGCATAGCAAGAGGTCTAGGTGAGCATAAAAAGCTTCTGCCAAACTGAACTGTTTTCAAATTCTTATACATTGTCAGTGTTGTTCAGCTCATGATGGCTGTGCATGGATATGCAATCAATGGCTTTGTGCCAAAACCAGCTTTGATCGAGACAATAATTGAACAGGGATTCATACGGCTCTGCTGTTAGTACTTTTAGTACTTTTAAACTATAATATATATTGGTCTATGAACCTATAGAATGCTATAAACCAAAGAAAAGAAATAGATTGAAATGGCAAGTTAGAAGATGTATCCTGCTAGAGATAGTAATTATAAATCAGCTAATATTGTAAGAAGAGTAGTAAATGTTGTCTGAACTCTGCTCCATCAAATTAATGGAAATTCTGTGATCAAATTCCATGAGGAACATGGGTAAACATTGCTGAATGCCTTGTCCTGTTAGGCCAGTTCCTTGTCTATTTGGTACTGTTTAAATCTGTAGATGCAGTTATGACCTGCCTCAGTAGCTGGATCTTCTATTTTAATCTCATACACAGACTGAGGCTTTCAAAGCAGTTCATTGATTAAACCTGATGAGAAAAAGTAACTAAATTCTCTTCATGTTTTGAAAGTTTTAGCCTTTGAGTGTAAACTTGCAGTCTTTAATCAGTCCTTAGTTGAGTTTAATTCTTACTGGGGCTTTTGTTTGAATACAAACTACATCTTCAGGCAAAAAGGTTTTACAGGAAACCAGTTTCTGCAAGCAGAAGAAAATTTATGCAAGAAAGGTTCTAAAGTACAGAAGAACAAGCTTCTCTTCCCAAGTATACATAGCTAAATGTTATTTCTGATTTGTGGTGGTGGGTTTTTGGTGAGCAAGAATACCCTAGCATGTAGTCTGAAATGCAAATAAAATGGAAATAGTTCTAGCTGATTGTTTTTGTATCACAAAAAAATTTGCATGTGTCATTCTAGTTGTACTTCACAGTTTTCACTGACTGCTTCATATAGAAAAGAGACATGGTTTTCAAGGTAAAGAAGATAACTAGTACTGCTTCTGAAGTCTGAAGAGGCATTCCTAGTGAGATGGATAACTTGATCTGCTGTCTAAGTACCATCACTTAAACTCCAAAATTATAGATATATTCCTAATATTTATATTTCTGCAAATAAATTTGTGGCTTAAACTAAAATGCAACTGTACTGCTAAGAAAAGAAGAGGTTACAGGCTTGAAAGCAAGTAACATTTTGGCAATTTCTTCTTGGCAGTTCAAATGATCACCTATTTATTTTGAAATGAGTCATAGCTGCTGTCCAGATTTTCTTTTTTAAAGCAATGAGCAAATTATATATAAAAACGGCAAGATGGTCTGCTGAGATGCAAATTCTGCTAGACAAGAATTTCCAATTTTATCTGTTGGGTTTTTTCAGAGGAGTAGTGGCAATAAAGGGCAAAACACCTTTTTTAAAATATTGAGAAAGTGTATAGGAACACTGTCATACATAATACTGTGCTGCGGGTAATATAGTTCTAAAAGTTTTATCATTTAAAGAACAGGGAAATTGCTGTCCTGTAAATTCCAACACTATGAATTTCAGGGGTGCACTGAGTTCCTTCCACTGCTCTTTTGGGCTACTTTAAGAGATTGAGTGAGGAAAATCTCATAGGAAACAAAACAAAACGCCAAAACCCAAGAAAAACCCAGACAAACAAACAAAAATAATACGAAACATCTGATTAAACAATGAAGTCTGTGCTTATATAGCCTCCTTACAAATCTGTTCTGACACTAGGAAATCGTCTCCCTGCACTCAGAAGTGGTGACGTCACGCCTCAAATACTGTGTTAGTTTTGGGCCCCTCACTAGAGGAAAGACATTGTGTCCAAAGGAGAACAACAAAGTCTCTGAAACAAGTGTCCTGGAAGGGGTTCTTAAGTTAGCAAGAGTTAGATTTTCAAAAGTTCTGTATGTTTCAATACTTACAGGTAATTTCTGATTTGTTAACTTTCCACACAATGCAGCCTTATAGTTTGACATCTTGTCTCCAGGTTACATGGTCTTTTCCTCTCTAACCTTAACCTAACTTCTGTAAAAATGAGGCCTATCCAGTCTTGGAAAACTGTAAGCAAACTTGTTCAGCTGATCATATTCATCTGACTTTCTTTGCTGTTTTTATTTGCTGTGCTATAGTTTTATCTATCCCCAAGGCATAAAAAATTTACAACTCGTTTTTACTAGATCAATAAAGAGATTTTTCACTGTGGCTTTGGTTTATTATCTGATGCCTTGAAAAAATGGGTCAGAGAGAACAGCATTTGCATCAACTGGAAAGTGTTTGTTGGGTTGTTGGGTTTTTTGTTGTTGTTTGTTTGTTTTCCTGATTTGAGATTTGTCTGATAAATTGAACAGTTGCTCTTTGTGAATTTGTCACATGATAAAGTGTGTCTGTTAAAGATGAGGAAATCCCAGCTTCCTATGGTTCACTCTATGCCACAAATTTAGTTTTTCTTGTTGTTTTCATTTGTTAATAAAAGAGTCTCTGTGATTAAAAAGTCTGTTAAGATCAACATTTCATAATGAAAGAAAATGCTGGTTGTAGTGCAGTTGCTAATATATTTAAGTAAGTAGATTGGTAGATTTTTATTATTGTGAGTTACAGAGATGATCCTCTGTGGTGGGACTTTAGGACTTTAGTGATTTTTATTTATGAAATTAATGAGCAACCTGAGCTTTTGTTTCCTTTATTGACCATTCTCCCGAGGGGTGGAAGACTCCTGTTTCTGTAGTGGTGTTCAGGTGTGCCCAGAATATTTTTCAGCTTTGTTTCAAAGCTATAATGGAAAGATTGGAATGGAAATCTTGCACTGCTGATTCTGGTTCTCAGTAAAAACTGACAGGGTTGCTGGGACAAGAGAACAATTGACACCTGTTAGCACAAAGCTGCGTTTGTTGAATGTTGAATCCCTTGTGGTTAAGACTTCAGGCTGCAAAAAGCAGACAGTCCAGCAGAAATCTTGTGGTTTTTTCCTGGTAAAGGAGTTTTGAGAATATAGTGGGAATGTTTTTAGACAATATTCTAATGGGAACTGAATCCTGTAATAGGGTGATTAATAGGATAATAAGGGGCTAAAACCTTGGGGTACCTGGTGTTCCAGGTAGGGTAGCAAAGAATTGTAGAAATGGTCAGAAATGTGAGAATTAATGAATTGTGTCACAGAGCAGAAAAAAGGCATAAAATAATTTTCTGGACACTGGCAAAACCTATGTAAGACATCTAGAGGTTTTCTTAGAAACATTCAAGAACGTAAGACTGGAAGAAGAAACGTATAAGGCAAACAAACCCCAAATAGTAGCTGAAGATCTGTTCTGAGACTGCTGGCACTCATGGACACTTTGTAGATGGTATGGGGGTGTAATTGTTCTGACTATTCTTAACATCCTGTTTATAGCATTTTATAATTTCCTGCAATTATTCTGTAAATTTTCTCATCTGATACACAGTGTGACTAAACAGTGGGCTACAGAAAGATGAGTCACTGCAAGGGTGGAGTAATTAACGTATGGAGAGCTCATTGGTCTAACTGGACAGTAGTGGATCCAGGGGTCTAGAAGACATCCCTGAGCAGCAAAGAAGATTTGTTTGATTAAAAACCTTATTGTCCACTTGATTCTTCAAGGAAAAGATTAAGGTTGATAACTGCAGATCCTTGTATGTTACACCTATTCCCTATTAAGAAATTATGTTTCAAATAACCTGCTACTTCAGGCTAGAATGCATTGTAAAAGCAGAATTATTTCCTGCAGCTGCATTATGGATGTTGAAAATTATGTGGTTCTGTGACTATCAATCCCATTAGAGGCTCTGTAGAGATCAATAATTGGTATGACAAATCATGTTTTCATGCTGGAAAACAGATGCTTCATAGATCATTAAAAAATAACAAAAGATTTTTAGAAATAGGGAAGATTTGCAACAAAAAAAGTTTTTTGTTTGCATTTTACTTAAGTAATTCACTGAACTCCATTAAGATCTGAGTTGTAAACTCTTACCTGTGCTCTTTAGTCAATATTCTTGTTTAGTTTTTTCTACCTTTCATGTAATTGGATTGAAGCATTCTTCTGAACCGTGTCCTGCCAGCAAGGATTTGTATCTAACTTCCATTTCTGTATTAAGGTAATCATTACATGGGAGGGATGTGTAACTGAAGGAAATGAATTTCAGGAGCCAGTGGACTTCCTTTGTGTTATGTTCTGCTCTGAATAACATAACACTTACCAGCATGAAGGGATTAAGTATGATTCCAGAGAGTGGTGTGTGAGCCATTGATTCCAGGAGTTAGGCTGGAATTCTGGTTCTTGCTCCAATGTCTTTTTTGCATTTTATTAAATTGTGTTGTAATTCAAACTGCTCACAGCCAGTGGAAAAAGGAGGATAACTGGGCCTGTGTGGTCTCATGCAAGTGTTTTTCTTATTCCTGTTTAGCCCTTACACCTAGAGCCCAGTAGATGTTTAGAGATTACAGGTATATCAGAACTATTTTCAGGAGGATTAGGAGCTGTGTCCTGTGATTTGAGGGGCAAAATGTGGATCTGACTGTCCCACAGAGTTGCCCAAAGAGGGCATAGGATCTCCTTCCAGGAGACACTCAAATTTTAACAGGAAAAGGCCTTCATCAAGATGATACATCCTTGAGTTTAGCCCTGCTCTGAGGAGGAGGTTGTGTTAAGGAAATGCATAAATTATGCTGTGGTTTTATAATTTCATAAATCTCATTAACATTTATGATCATTTGGGAATACTCTCCATTGGAACAAAAATCTTCCCAGCCTTCTTAGTTTTGCAGACTACAAATTGAAGTCAGGTCTGGATACTATTCTGCTATTCCTGGGACCAAGTACCAAAGTTCTTTTGTGTATCTCAAATGATTGAACATGTGACTTCTAGACAAGAAAACACTTATGTACTTTCCCTCTATCTGAGAGAAATAATGTGTGATTAAAATGACATCCTGTAGCACATGGGCATATTTTTAAAATTAAACAGATTTACAAAAAAAAAGAAGAGTTAAGACTGCCATAGAAAATAAAGCCCTGGGGCAAAGCAATCCATTATGAAATCCTTTAGTAAAAGTACTCCTTTGAAGGTATTTTTATGGAAATGTTGGTTGAAGTTCCATGTCCTTTTGTAGAAGTAGAATATGATTTTATGTTAGTTACTAAACAAGTAATTAATATTTAGTGACAAAGTCATTATTTTTACAGAAAGTAATGTAATTACATGCTGTCCAGAGAGGAAAAGTGAATATGTAGTGCATATGCTGAGAAATGTGCATGTTTATCAAGATATCAGATGTTCCTTGGTGCTGAGAATCTCATCCTGAGAATTCTCTATTCTAGTGCATTTTAATGACTGCTGCTGAAGCTATGAATGGTCTGTCAGCACTTTTATTAGGCATCCTATTATTAGGGAGTTTATGGCTTGGCTGTAAAACCTTGCTGTAGGCTTAAACTAGTTAAATAATACTTTCAGAGCAATGTTTTGTGCCAAATTTCATTCAAGATAGCTTTAGGCTTTTTTCCATGTTCATATCAGAAGGCAATATTCAAGTTCTGATTGAAATCCCTTGAAGCAGGGCAAGGCAAGATACAAATGGCCTAGACCTGCAGCTTTGCTCATAGTAGACAGTAAGATCTGTTGGTACTGTAGAATGTATGTTTCATGTAATAATGAAACACCGTGGCTGTGTTTCAGTGTGGAAGATGAAGTCCTCTTTGAAATAGAATTCTTTTTTACCTGAGTAGGGTCTTCAGAACTAGAACTGCCGTGAGACTGACTATGAAAACCATTAATGAGTGACTCTGACAGAAATAGATGGCATTGTTTAAAATGAAAACTATTTGTTTAAAACACTGCTGAAAAGTCACGTTAGTTTTTCTGTGTTGTACCTAGTGAATAGCTTAGCAGAGCAGTGAACTCGCAGGATGATCTGTTTTCCCTTTGTTCATGGAACAAATGCTCTCATTTTGTACACCAGCCATCACAGTTTGCTACAGCTGTTCTACCACATCAAAGCATGTAATTTTCAGGAGGAGATGACAAAAAGTATCACATCATTTTACTGTCACTTCGAGACCTTGGACATAGATGTGCACTGCTTTTTAACTTTCCAAAGATTGTTGACAGGGAATTGCATAAACCTGTAGCTAAAGATCTAAACTTAGAAGAAAATAATTTTATAAAAAGTTCTGTGAAAACCTAGTGAGTGCCTGGTTTATTTTAGTGCATGAAGGGGGCAGATTATCTCATGGAGTACATATTGCCTCAGTAATTCTCACAGTCTCTTTCATCACCTGTCAGTCACAGGCAAATTCCTGAGGGTGACAAATTTCCCATGTTCTTGTCATCAGTGGTAAGTCTGGAGAAACTTTTCTGAACTGATGGGCGATGCCTACCTCAGCAAGTGTGCTGAGGAAATCTCTGTTTGTTTGGATAAAAAAGCCTTGCCTTGTAGCACTGTTAACTCTGAGCACAACTTCCAGACTGTGTAGTCTGTTGGATGTTAATGGAGACAGCTGTGTGAGAAGTTGAAGCTGATATGGAAAGACCTTAGAAACACAGTTGGATTTTTTTTGTTTTCATAAGATTTGATCTCTTAGTGCATGGAATTCAAGGAAGAATGTCAGAGCCAAAGAAGTTCCTCCTTTGTACTTCTCTTTCATTTGCCTTTCTTCATTGCTGCAGCTGTGTACCAGCTAAGGCAGCTGATACGTACCCATTCCAATGTCAACCAGATACCTAAGTCACCTTGCAAATTGTTCCAGGCAGCTTCTGTAGGAATCCAGCTTCTGTGGAACACAAATTATGTACAAATCCAGCTAATGCAATTTACTACCAAAAGCTAATTTGTAAGTGTTTACTGGTTAGATAGTTGTGGTTTGTTCGGTTTTGTTGTTGTTTTTTTAAAAATTATCAGGGAGCGAATATTTATGGTGGAATGCAAGCACCTCTAAACTCAGTGAAAAGTTTAATTCTGAAAAGGTAGGTATGATTTACTGCATCAAGCTATTGGTATTGTGTTAAGTATTACAGCTGTGCAAAGTGTTGGACAATGTAAGAGTATCTTCAGTTCTTCTACTCCATTATAGTTGAAAGTACTTTTTCTGGTGGTTTTCAGTTTGAGCCGAAGGTTATTACTGTTGTTGAGTTTTTAGTAGACTTACAGGAAAAGTGGAATAGATAAAGCATTTTGAAAGATTATTTGGTCCTCTTTCCTCTCTGCAAAAATAAGAAAGATGATGCCCAAATCTTGAGAATGCCTTTAAAGTAAAGCAACAGTCACTTTGGTTTTAAACTATACATTTCACCCTGTCATGCTAAAAAACTTGTTTATCACAATCTAGAGCAGCTGCACTTGCCTTTAGGTGTTCACTTCGAGGTACCCATGCACTGAAAATCTGTGTATTGTAGCTGAATTTCATGGTTTGCAGGAGCTGCACCTACAGGTTGAGGAGTTTTACACTTTTTGGTATGTGGAAACAGGGTTGCTTGTGGTTTTTTTCTTGTCCTGTAGAATTCAGTGATTTTTATTTATTTATTTTTGTACTTTTTTTCCATGTAGTGATATTTCTCAAGAAGAGACAGTTCTAATATTTGTTTTGTTAGCTGTGTTTGCAGAAGTGCCATGCATAACGTGAGCTGCTTCTTTTTCTAGTCATATTGATGGTTTCACTTAAGTATTTAACAAAACAGATACGAAGATAGCAAGGACAGACTCACTCCACGAACTTCACATACAGACAACTAGAAATAAAAGGTACTTGCCTCTCAGGATGTAATTTAGTCTACAACATTAACCAAGACTTTTATAAAAGTTCAAGCCCTGGCTTCTGAACAACTTCTGAAACTTGGAAGATGTTTTGGATTGGGCTTCTTACTGAAAGCAATCTCTGTAGTGTTTATAAGCAGATGAGATGTGTTGCCTGAGCTGTTGAGCTAAGTGATGCTGATCTAATAAGCGTGTCTTTCTAAACTAGAGCACTGGCAACCTCTGGTCCTTCTAAGAAACCCACACACGTGGCAATGTGTTCTGCAGTTCTTCCCGCCAACTGTTGAGCTCCATGTTTCTCTCAGAAGAACCACTCGTTTATCTCTTTTCTCTGCCTGGAAAACACTTTTCCAGACTCGAGGACATGCTGTTATTTTTTATTAACACTTTTCTATCTTTGAGGAAACTGCTCAATATTTTTTAAAGCAAAGGGGCTGAAAGATGGAGGCTGGCATAGAAGGTGGTCATATTGTCTTTGCTTCCTTAGGCAACTAGGCTGAAAATGGGCAGGGAGATCTGTAGTAATGCTTATATATTCAAAGCCCAACTTTATGCAAAAGTGCTTTGATCAATTTTTAAGCAGTCTCACAGAAATTTAGGAAAAGTATTTGTACTGTCAGTTGCTTAAAAAAAGTAGTTCTTAATTAGTGCCTGGTACTTTTTCTTCAATTAATTGTTCTTCCTGATTGTAACTTCTCATGATTACACGCCTCCTTGTTTCAGACATGATGGCCAAATATAAAAAAACTTAAGTAGATGTTTAAAGAATATGTATATTCATTGAATATGTGTATATACAGTTAAATGCTTTAGTCTTGGTGTTAATAATACTGATATTAAAAAAAAATTGCTGTTGTTTTAAAAAAAATATTGAGGTATAGGCTGCATAACTTATTTACATCATTGCAGATCCTCACCATGTCTGTCTCACTTTTTTGAAGGGGTAAAACCAAATTCTGTGCCTCAGAGAAATTCTTCAGGTGGGGTGATGTAAGGAGAAAGGAAAGATTCTATTCAACATATACCCTAGTGGCTGTTAAGAACAGTTAGTCAAAGGAAATCTGAAAGAAAATTTATGAGAATACAAAAACCAAAAAAAGGTGCCAAAGAGATTTTACGTGTGAGCTGATTAGACTGTAAGAAAGAGGAAAGATGAGACAGTGATTGACAAACAAACCACAAATTTTCCTTCTTTCAGATTATGACAGTTCTGCTAATGCCTATGTTGCCTGTCTGAAAGGTTATAAGATTCATTTGTAGTTCTAAACCTGCAGTATTCTTTGTTAGCTTATGTTTAACTTGTAATACCTGTAGAGTATACAGATACATCATTTGCTAGTAGTCTGAAATGTCTCTTCTGCCTAAATATTGTTAAATAAGCATTGTAAACAGTGGTGATTAGACTGTTTTGCTTGTTATAGTTTTAAAACAAAGCAACTATTAAGTTTATCCAATATGACTTGTACATATCACAGTCCATTACATTTCTTCCAGACATCCCATTTTACAGAGGCAGATTTTGGTAAACAAGTACATTAAGCCAATTAATCTGGGGGATTTTACTTTGTACAACAGACTGAAGTGCAGGGATTAATATGCTTTTACTGTCAAGTATCTACGGCAACCAAATGATGGAGTGAGATAAGCCTAGGTGATATAAATTGCCTTTTGAAGTGTATTTCCATTGTATTCCAGTTTCCCCTTAATCGTGGCTCTTGGTTAAAGAGGGTACCTGACAGCTGGAGAGTTCTTGTATTTTTGTTATGAATAAGAATGTCTTGAAACAAAGTTGAAGTCTCCAAAATAAATAATAGTGATGATTCCTTCACTCTTTTTACTGGTCTTATGGCTTGGAGTCTGTACTTATTCCTTCAATTCTTTTGATCAATAATTTTAAAATTTATTGTAAACAGTTCTATACCACTTTCTTGCATGTCCCTTCTTCATTAGGTGTTTAACACAATTGCAACTGGCATTTTTCTCCCTGGTCTCAGCTTTTACTTGTGTCTACTTTGAGTGAGATTATGGTACAGATTTTAGCTGCATTGTCCTTGTCTCAGTTTCCTCTCATCCTTTTAGTTTCCTTGACAACTTTCAGATAAATGTCCTGTGGTAAAGGGTTTTCTGAGCCCAGCTATGAGGTAATGCTTTTAAAGGGTAAAAGCAAAATCTCCAAAAAGAGACCATACAAATGCTAAAAATCAATGCAAAATATAACTTAAATTTTTCCTAAGTATTTAAAGGAACTATCTGTTGTAGTGGCAATGCCATGAAACAATGCAGTACTGTGAAGGGAGGGTGTAGTACATGACCATCCACTCCAATCATAAGGTAGAAGATCATCAGGAGAAAAGAACAGCTGCAGGTTTACATTGAAATTTGTATTTCATTGAGGTTTGATGACAATAAGAAGGTGCTTGGTTCAGTCTTGGTTTTAAGACTTAAAATTTCCTAAGTTTTTCTTCCTAATGGTTAAATAGAAATCACAACATGCTGATGCTTGTTGTTGCTGAGCATAAGGAACATCTTTGCTTCAGTACAGACAAATACATTGAGAGAAAATAATAAATGTAAAATAATTTGATAGATAAGAAAGTTAACTTGTGTGTTTCTCCTGCTTTGTGAATGCTGGTAGATTGATATGGTCTAATCCACTGGTTACATCAACTTCCCATCTCCCTGAGCTACTCTTTATTTTAGGGAGAAAGGGGAATGGTGTGATAATACATGTCTGAGGCATAATATGATTCACATTTCAGGATCTGTGTAATATGAATATCACAAACCTTAGTAAATATCAGGTATTGAGCTGTTTGACTGCACAATAATAGACAATTATTTATTTTTGCCATATGTTTTCTGCTTGTTCACTAACAGAGTGTTCTCAATTTTGTGTGTACTGGATGAAATTTGGGAATTTAAAAGGCATTACCTTAAATTACTTTAAATACTTTTAAAGACTTGGAAGTACTTTTAACAACTGACACATAGTTTTATAATTTACAAGAAGAAAACATGACACTATGAGGATGCACTAAAGTGTTTATTTTTTATGTTAAAAATAAGTCCAATTATAATTCTTTTGAATTACACCAAGCACTTTACAGAAAACTAATTTGTGAAAACAGAGAAAAATATGCACATCAAGGGGTATATTTTAAATATCAGTATAGTGAGTAGATGTGTATACCATGATTGCATCTATTCTCTTTAGCCGTATGTTTTTATGTCCCCATTCTGTCAGTCTGCAGTTTGAAACAAACAGATCCAAATGTCACTGATATTTTTGCTTAAAAGACAGAATCTGTAACCCCTCTGAGATTATATTATTAGCTGCAGCAGTTTGCTTTACACAGTATTTCAGCATTTTCCTTATGCACACATTTTAGGAGCACTAAATCTGCTAATCCTTAACCTTTTCTTTCTAAGAGACACTGTTAAATTAAATGATGCATTATTAATAAGCATTGTTTAAAATGGAATCTAGCAAAGATAATACTCTATATAATCCCTTACAAATAATAAACTACCCTTAATTTCTCTGTCCACCTGCTCTGGTACTATAGTGTTCCCTTTTTATTGTTCACATGATTGATCCTTTTAGCTTGGCTTTCTACACTGTTTGCTTATTCCTTTGCCTATGTACACATGCAAATATGCATCTTGCACTGTTGCAGTCCAAAGGCAGTGTAAGGCTCCTCATTGTATTTCCTGTTACTTCTCTAAATACATGACTAGCTAGCTTTCTTAATGTTCCCCTGGCTTGGGGTGAAAAGGAGAGAAGTCTTGAATGGGGTTAAAGTGGGCAATGACAAAAGGATCTTTGGTTTTGCTTCTTTATAGAAGCATCAATTCAAGAAGTACGCAGGGTTGTGTATAAATACTTTCCAAGACCAGCATTGTGCCTGAGGTCACATTTACCCTGAGGCATTTTCATTGTGTCTCATGGCAGTTAAAATTTCCATTTCTTCTCTATGATTTCACTAGAGAGGGACTTCAATATATGCAGAGAGGAAATTCTGTCTGCATGTGCAGCTTCTCTGATTCTTACTGATTTTATTAGTGTTCCTAAGTGGAGGAGTTGGCTATAATGGTTGCATAAGATCCTCAGCTGTATTTTTAAGTTAGACTGTCCCAGTTTTTGAGATTAAAAACTTCAACTGTAAGTTAAATGTAGTTTTAAATATCAAAGACCAAACAGAAGAGCTCACCATTTGTTTTATAACTATTTTTATTTCATAATGAAATTACATAGATATCTTTAGTTTTCAATCCATATATTAAATCATAATAATCAAGAAAGGTTATAATATCCAGAGATACTTTTCCAATCTCCTATAGTTTTTGAGGTTATTTTAAGGAAAGAGCACTATGCAGACTTTCCCTGTTCTTAAAGTACTGCTTAGGTGTTTTATAGCCACTGTTGGAGCCTCGTACTGTCAAGCCAGAGGGGTTTTGTCCACTTTATGGTATAGTGCAGAGGTTTTGACACAAGTACTTTATTATCATATCAGTACTTTAATTACTAGAGAATATCATATGTTTAAATCTAAGGTGTTACAGGTCTTTTATCTACTTTTTTTTTTTTTTTTTTATGATCTTCAAACATTGGCACGCATGGTTATTTTTTAGCTTAGGTTCTTTCAAAAGAGGAATTTTGTCTCTCTAGTGAGATTGTAACTGAAGGGGAACTATTTAGAATGTTTTTTGGCCTTAACTATTAGTTTAAGTCACCTTGTAAAATGATTGGTTTCCCTGGAGAGTAGTGTGTGCACTAATTTATTAAATATCATCTGCTGATACATTTGGTGTACAAGTTTATACATGGAATACTTTCTTGTAGTTTGTAGACTGATCTGGGCAAATAAAGAAGTTGTTCAATGGTGCAAATGTCTCCTGGATTACACAAGAGTTACCAGTGTTCTCAATTTTGAAAAGTCTTGCCTGGGCATTAACGTCCATATTCTATGCTGATTTTCTAGGATATATACTATAGCTTGCATCTTTTAGACTCTCTCAATGACCATCACACATCAATGTGAGATCCAAAACATTGTAGAATAAGTTCAGTTTATGTTGTAAGTGAAGCATGAATATCTTTGTGAAGATACAGAGGAAAATAATTTTTAAAATACTCTTAAAAAGAAAAACAAAACAACACCCACAAACATAAAAACATTGTCGAGTTTTTGTTGTTGTTGTTTTTTTTAAAGAACACAAGATGTGCTATCTGAAATCTGTCCATGTGTGTGGATGCTTTGAAAAGGTACTAAAGAAAATGTTACATACCTAAAATATTACCAAAATATTTTTTTTGTTTAATATTTAAATGTTCAGTGGAAAGTGTATTGTTATACTAGTTGACCCTTTCCTCTAATACATAGTTCTAAATTACTGTTATTCAGGTTATCTTTCAGAAGCATTTGTAAATAGATCAGTGCTTAGTGGTAAAACTGACAATGCTGTGATTCAGCCTTATCTTTAGAGCTGTGGCTGGAGGTAATTGATAATGTGAGTGTGTGGTTACAGCAGTGGGCTCACAATGCCAGCATTTGAAGTACAAGCTGCAGAGCTGCAGAGTCTGTCAGTCCTGTGTCAGCCCTCCTGTGCAGGGGCCTGCTGCTGGTGCTCCAAGGAAGAATGGGTACGTGTCTTGCCTGCTAAGCTCCAGTTTGAAAAACTGGAGTAGGTTTGTTGGTGAGAACAGCATGATTAGCTCAATACTGGGGGATACTTGAGGCACCCTAAATCAATTACTATATTCTGGGCACTGGTCTATTTGATTCTCTAGTGATGGGTCTGATTTGAAGGAATTACATTTTAAAATATGTTACAGCTTCCTCAAGAAGTGTAGATATTTAGTTAAGAATATGTCTCTGTAGTAATGGTTATATATTTAATTAGCTAATTTCCTGATGTTCAGGATAATATATTTCTGATTTCTAAAGAAGTCTTTTCATATGCTTGTGGAATGGTAGCAATGGTAGCAGAAATTATCCATAAGGAAAGACAGAGGAACAGACTACTGTGTTTGTACTAGGTTCTGGTTTGGAAATCTTTCTTTTCACCATCACATCATGAACTCTGGAGTGAAGAGGAATTTTCTGTTTTGTTTGGAAGATGTTCATTAATTTCAAACAAAAAATTAAAAGTTAGGTGTAACTGCAGCAATTCATGCTTCTAAGGCAGAATTTTATATTAAAATAAGGGAAGGGAAGGGACCATGCTATATTCCCTTACCCCACAAAACTTAAAGTAGGCTGGGGGCTAATGTCATTCACTGAGACTTGGATATTCCAGTACAAGAGCTTGCTTTTTCCTATTCTAAGTATGAACTTTAAGCTCTTAAATCTCAATTTCCTGAGTACTCTAAACAAAATTATCTCAGCTTTGAGAATGTGGGTGGCCATTCTCTTAAGAGCTTTTAGCTAAAACCCTTAAATTATCAACTAGGATTTAATGTAATATCTCAGATGTTTGCATAAGGCAGAAAAAGCATTTCCCTTTCCATCTCATACTGAGTGTTTCTGTATTTCATCTAGCAGCATTTTGCTGTTGATGTCCAGCCGTGTGAATCTATTGTATAAAAGAAGAAACTTTGTATTCAATACTTTGACATTAAACTTTTTAAAAGTAAATGACATAATAATTGTAGCTCTAATCTCTTCTATCTCTGTCAGTTAATTCCCTTGATGAAATGGCAAATTATTTGCTTTTGTACTGAGGCGTACTTAGTACTTCCATTTTGTACTTCCATGTTTGCTGTTGGAATCTCTTCATGCAATGTTTAAAGACCTGGTTTTTCTTGTTGCCTTCTTTGAGTTTAATTCCAGTCCTGATTTTTGATCAAGAGTATACATTTGAATTTCCTAGTTGCTGAGTTCATAATAAAAAGTACCTCTAAATGCTTGACCTGGATTGCTTTTGGATTAAACTGACTGGAAAATACATTCTAGGAACAACTCAAATGCACTCTGAACAATAGCTGGATGTTCACCCTTTAGGACCAGACTGCAGTTTGTCAAAAGTAAAAGTCTCAAAATATGTAAAGTGGACATTGGGTTCTCATTGTAGTTCTGGTCCTGTTTTATTTTACTGCTTGCCAGTTAAGCTGCATCTGTAGACAAACATTGGGTATGTTGCATCTTATGTTTTCTCACTTTCTGGTAGATAATCTGTGGTTGAATGACCTTTGTTTTTTTTCCTTTTCAGTAAACGTGCAGGCAATAGGTCATTTACAGTACAGTATAATCTGTCAGTGATTAATTCTGGCTAGAATAATAGTAGATTTTATATTCATTTTTCTGTGCATGGTATAAAATACTTAAGTCATTAAAATACAACTTGAGGGGCAATGCCATTTAAATTTTCATAAAACAGCCTAGGAAACCACAGATTCTATCAGTGTTGTTTTATTTTGACATGATGCTGAGACACCAGGCTCCTGAGAATGTCCTTCCACTTCATTGAAACTTCCAGTAAATAGAATCACTTGCAAACTAATGCTTTTGTTTCTCAAACATTTGTTTTTATCAATAATTAATCTATACTTGAGAACACTCTTTCCTGAATCACTTTCATGTCAATTTGGTTTTATAAACTTTCTTCTCGATATCTGCTAAGGTCTTCTTTGATATTTTCTTATGCATTCCCAGGTGTCTCTTTTACAAATAATTTCTTCAAGCTTTCCTAAAAAAAGAAACTGAAAAGCACCACATGGACAAGTATATGAAGTACACAGGGGATGCATCAAATCAAAACCCCTAAATTACTTTTATTCTAAGAGGGAAAAAAAGTACCTTTTATCATAAGTTGTTGTTTGTTTTTTTTTTATTTATATTTTTTTTTTAGTGGAGAGGCACATTTTCCTCTTTAAATGACTGAAAAGGCTAGAAGATGAAGTGGACTTCCTCAAGGAGACTAAATCTATGTCCACGGGGTTGGGTGCTGACTTTTAAATGCAATTTCAGAAGCATTTTTGGAAAGTAGGAAATCCTTCTGCTCTTCTTCCTGAAACATTATTTTCATGTGGTATGCTTTGACTTCAGTGTATAGGAAGTATGTACCAAAAGAGAAGAAATGGCGTTTTGCCTACTACACAATATATTCAGGAGGCCTGAAATTTCAGGAAAGCTTTACAGCTTGTTTTTGCCATTATTTTTATTTTACATTAGGGGTAAAGTTCAAGGAATGTAGCAGCTTGACAGATAAGGTGGTACTACCCGGACTAGTGGAGATGGGTATTTGGAAAAGAGAATAATTTTACTGTTTGAAATCCTTGAGCTCAGTACCTAAATGGATTCAACAACTGTCATTTTTCAGAAGCATTATATTTGCTCAGGATCTAGTATCCCAATTCTTCATTTAATGTGTAATAATGCATGTTTGATAACTTCCAATAAGACATGGATTTGAAGCGAAGGAACTTTAAAAATCGTATGTAAAACCATTAAATAGTACCTGGGAAACATAATCCCCATACTTTTCCAGTCTTGGGTTGTTCAGAAGTTGGCTAATATATTTTATTTGGACTGAGCTCAAACTGTGGAATCCTTTGAGAAGAGTGTGTTTTAGGCATCAATTTATGTTGACTTTCTATTTATTTATTTTTTCTGCAGTTGAAAGTGAATTAGAATGGCAACTAGAAGGAAATTGTCTGTTTTCCAGTCTTTTCTCAAGCCTTTGTTTGCAATGATTGCTATAGATTTCAAGAATAAGTTGTCAGAACTTTTATTAACCAGCAGTATTTAAAGGACTTATAGTCAGAGGTCAATTACTCAGAACTAAAGTGCAAAAACAATACAGTGTCCTAAGGAATTTTCCTGACTATTTGATATTTGACTGTTCTGAATCATCTAATTAAATCTTCTCTATTGGCTCTTTATGTTATTTTAAAAGAACTAATTAATTTGGTTTTGTGGTTTGTTGGGGTTTTTTGTTTGTTTCTTAAATTGAAATACATCTATATAGATGTAGGAAGTTCCATCCTGTGATACACAGAATAGGCAATACATGGAATAAGCAACTAAATCTTAGCAAAAAGTTCTGCAACATTACAGTGAGTAAGGTGGATACAGAAAATTTAGAAATGTAGAAATAAAAGCCCTCCAACTGATATTTTTAGCAGCTTGTCTGGAAATGGGATCTAACTTTATTTTTTTCAAAGGGACTCCTGTCAAAATTTCAATTTTATTTAGAAAAGGTATGCTTTATCTAGTGCCTTTTTTATTATATACTAAAATGTAGCATGACAAGCATATGTGAATTTTTGAGGGAGTAATTACTCATTTAGATGATATCAGAACATCTCTCACCTTTGTTCTCTTGATCCCTCCCTTCGAATAGCTGTCTGCTCCCTAACCTCCATTTTGGTTGACTGAAAAACTGTCCTATTTGACTCTATCATGAATGAGCTCTCTCTCACTAGACATTACCCAAGAACCTTTCTTTTTAAACATTTATCTTGTCTTGTGTGTTTCTTCTTGTTTTCATCTTGGTGATTGCTTCTCTGAATAAGTGAGTTGAGGTTTTTACATTTCTTCTTGGTGACTTAGAAATTTTGTCTGACATCAGACAACATCAGTCTTTAAATATTTGTCTCCAAGAAACAGCCAGACAAACTCAGTATATTTTCTCTTCAAAGGTACAGAAGGATAGAAAATAAGAATTACTGAGCTCTACTAAAATCTTCTTAAAATTTTTGAGAAGTTCTGTACCAGGTTAATCTGTGTCAAGGGATGACAACTGAAAGACATCATCTTAGAAGAGATCTTGCACATTTTCTGTTTAAAATGTATAGATTCTATGGAGGTATTTTTGAGGTTGGAGTGAGGGAAAAAGCAGGCATAAAAAGAAAACATTTTTAGCAGGTCCCAGTATATAGCTCTAGTCACTATTTTATTTATTTATGAGCCTTTCAGACTCAAATGCATACTCACTCTTACCTGTGACAAACTGGCAAGTGGGATATAAAAATGAAAGACTTTTTCCCTTAGCTGATGGCTAAGGAATCGTTGATCTTTGCTAAACTAACATTCATCTTAAAAAGGCAGCCAGAGGCCTGTAGGTCTTTCATGCATGTTGAAGGTGGTAAATTGGAAAATAAAAAAGATCTTTTTGTCCATATTCCTTATTGTTGTGAATATTTTATAGCACTCTCATTCTAACTTCTATTTGATTAAAGTTTCATGTTTGTTGCATGACTGTGCATCCTTTAAAATAATTCACTTTGGCAGTAGTTTAAAATGTAATTGATTACAAAACTGGGCGTCTTTTGCTGCCTGTATTACTAATAGGAACACTCTGGTGATGAAATTTTAGAAAATCCTCTGAAATATGAAATACAACAATCTTTAGTGAGAAATTCCAAAGCAGTGACAGTATCTTATTTCCTTAGCACATCAGGTAATTTAAAGGAACATGAAAGTGCATGGAGTTAATTATTTTTTAGCTTTCTGAAATCAAAGTACCAGGGCTTGGGAGCAAGATACGCAGATGTTTTGGAGAGTAGGTTGGATGTTTTGGTTGCCATGTAAACCTAATTCCTTCTTCTGCATTTCCAAATCCTCAGTTCTGCATGAGTTTTTGGCCTAGCTTTTTGGTGATATGTCCGTTTGATTGTAGATTTACCTATGTTACTTAAGCCCAGCCGATCTTTTATAAATGCATACTTTAATTTTTTAAGTGCTTGAAATGGTTGTTGCTGTGAAAAAAAAAAGTCTCACCAGCTGCGAAGACTTTGCTATCTTGGTATTTTTAAGTAAAGCTTAAGAAAAGGATTTGGTTTCTGTTGTGTGTCCTGAATCAGAGGGAGAGGGTGTCTTAACTTGAAGCTGAACTACTTTGAGGTTCTGAGATGGCTGATTAAAGGGAACCAAAACCTGAACAATTGCTGAATTGAATTTTGCAAATGGAATCCAGTATTTTTTGAGAAAAGTAGAAGTTCACCGATTTGATCTGTTTTAAAAAGAGAGAAAGCAGACATAGAATTCTGTCTTTAAATGAGAGAGAAAATTTAATTTCAGGGTTGGCAAATGTTGAATGCTACCATTATTTCACTGAAGGAGGAGTACTTCAGGAGGAATATTTATGGGCTAATATCTTCAAATGGCTCCTTTACATTCAAATTTTTCATTTTCCCCATCTCTGAGACTAACCTAGTAATTAAATTTTACACTAAAATGAGCATAAAATTTGAATTAAAGTTGAAATAATTCAATGTTTACATGATTATACAGTAAATCACTCCTGAAACAATGTCTATAATGTATGTTGTAAGATATGAAGTAACGTAATCCTAATGATGAATGTAATATATCTAGCCATATAGTCATAAAGAACTAAAAATGTGTAATTATAGCATGTTTATTCAATGATATACAGTAACTCTAGAAATCTACATATTAATAGTTTCCATTGTTTGTACATGAACGAATCATTTTTAGGCTAGAGGAATTAAATTCTCAGTTGAGGAAAATTTCTGAGAGTTAATAGTATTTACTTACAATTATGAAGTATATATAAGGTTCTAAATTTGTCACGTAACTTCTGTAGAGAAAGGATGATATGGAGATTTGTCCTATAAGGCTGAAAATATACTTGGTCCTAAAACTTAATGAATTAAGACATTTATAGCAGTGTGTTTTCAGGATTTTTATTAATATGCACTTCTACCAAATTATTCTCATCTGTGTGGTATTTTAATTTCCCATGTATTTACATACACTCTTTTTCAAATATAAAACTGTGTGGAAAAAAGTTTGTTTTTTTTTTTGAGAGAGAGAAACTGAAAGGGAGAGAAAAGGATGATAGAAGTTATGTTCTTGTCTAAGGTATCAAATGACAGTCAAAGAAATTAGAAGGTTGTGCTTAATGTTTCCCTCAGATGGATTTTGTAGTTTACACAGTTGAGTGGTTCAAGACTGTATCAATGGGGAAAGCTACAGCAGATCTCCACAGAGAAAGAAAATGTCTAGCTGAGATACTGACTTGCTGGTTATTCCTATTAAAAATATTCATGTGGCTTGCAGATCAAACATCTGTCTTTTTCATAAACATCAGAGAAGCCTCCATCCTGATATTTTTTCCACAATCTTTCAGTTTTGACTGGAAACAGCTTGTCAACTCACTTCCATTTTGTCCTGTACTCTGAGAATCGCAGAATATCTTTGTGCTCCTGCTGTTCAGCGTATGAATCCTCCCAGTGAAACCAAGGGCCTGGCAGATTAAACTTGGGGATTGGTATTTTGTCTTCCCCTGTGTCACTGTAAACTATTTTTTTTTTTTCCACTTGGCTGTTCACTTAGTCCACTGACTTTGTTTTAGGTGATGGAGAATATAAACAGTTCCTGGAAACACATTCCCAATTGAAAGTGTTTATCTTTTATCTTTATGATAGTTGTTCTGATGACAGTTCATCTTTCTGCCACAACTTAATATATTGCCTTCATAAAACATCCACATTAGCTCTTCCTACAATGTGTGAGCTACAGCAGTGCTGGAATCTGTGAAAGTGATTCTGTTTCTTATTCCTCATCTCAATATGGAGCACTGTCCTGACTTGGACTAGCTGTTGTAATGACTGCTGTTCTGGGGTTGTTGGTTTTTTGGGGTTTTTTTGCTAGACTTTGGCTTTAAATTCTCCATGTCTTCTATTTCAGGTCACTTTTCTTATACATAGCTGATTCTCAGTTGCATTAAAAATGGAATCTCACTCATTATGGACAAATATATCTCTATTTCTACTCCATGTTTGAATATTTTATACTCCTAGGACTATCTGTTAATTAATGGGCTGTACAACAAGAGCAAAATAACACCTCATGGAAATACAGTGGACAAGGGAAAACAATCAATTGCATATTCTGTGATGTGAAAGGCTTTTCATGGCATTCTTTTGGAAGGGAAGAGAGGCAAAGTCAATTTACTGAATAATACGTTGCAAGTATGAGAGAACAGAACCAATCATTAAAATAAATTGCATCCATGTAGTAATTTTAAGTGTCTGGGATACAGTGAAAGACAAAGCTTTACAAACAGTTATTTGTCATTGTGCAGAGGCACAAACATACATGACACAGAGCAAACAATTATATTGAGTGATCTTTGCCTCGTGGTACAGGAGAGGACCTGCACGTCCATCAGCTGCTGAATTCTGGCAGGGTAATACAATGTCAGGTGCTCAGAAAGAGCCCTGGGAATAGCTTCTCAGAAATAAAATGCTGCCTTCAGTTCTGTAGCCTGCAGGGAACACCCTACAAGTAATGCCTGAAGAGGGAGGTGTGGAATTCCGACATGCTAATTAAGTTTTGAGATAGAGTTAGTTTGAAATATGTAAATAACCAGTGAAAGAATTAATACTTAGGTGTTGGAGAGGAATTTTTCATATTAAATGATAATGCAGTTTGGCAAATTTCTGTATTCAAAAAGCAAGTGAGTTCTGTGGGAGAGGGTTTTTTTACCACCACATTTATACCCTGGCAGGGGAGGGGGTGGAGATGGGGGAAAATAAGTGCTTATTTTAAAATAGATCTTCAAATCACATCCTGACCAGGGAGGTGGTTCAATCACCATTCCTGGAGGTATTCAAGAAACATGTGGATGTGGCACTTCAGGGCATGCTCTGGTGGCTGAGGTTGTGTTGATGGTTGGACTCAGTGATCTCAGAGGTCCTTTCCAACCATGACAATTCTGTGATCCTTTGATCCTCTAATAAAATCATGGTCCATTTTGGCCTGATATTTTCTGCACATACTTGTCAGCATTTTAATGCCTAAAGAAACAGAAAAAGTGTGGAGAAAAAGGGGAACCTACGTCAAATGACCTTGGGTTATGCATTAGGTAGTGACAAAACCAGGAATAATCCCAACATCTCTTAACTACCACTGGGTTCTCTTGATCTTGTGTATAGATGAGTGGAAACTGCTGAAATAGGTATCTATCAAATTTATGTCACAGGTATTTTCCAATTATAATAATTAACTGAACATGTATAATATGAGGATCCTTTCTTAATATGACTTTTTGTTTTGAGTACTTCTTATACACCACTTTCTACTTTTTGAGGAGTAACTGTATTTACAGATAGAAAATTTAATATTACAATTAGAGAATGCTTAGTGTTTGGCAGTGCACATTTTTCTGTTAGATATGTCATTGTGTGAACCACTTTACATAATTGGAATAAATTTTTGTGCTGCATATCATTTTTATTCTCTCTTCCTGGACTGCAACTGGAATTATAGTTATGTATGGCTGGCTATTTTGAAACAATAATTATTGCTTCTATTATGGAATACTGTGAATTAAAAATCTCAAGGGGAAAAAAGAGCTTTTTAATTGACAAGTTGCAAATCTTTTCAAGATCCACCTGTGTGACTTGGATGTTTCTGAAGCAAATTTGTAGCAATTAGAGCAATATTTGAGATGATGTATGTTGGAATTTTCTAGTTGTATAGCAATGAGGTTCAGAGAAGATAAAAGAGACCCCTAAAATGACTTAGGGTGAGTCTTGAAGACAAAACAGTTTTGGCTGCCTTGCTGTGTGATAGCTCTGTTACTGTCATAGGTGAGTTGCTAAAGCAGCCTTGAGGTTATTATCTTTAAATGGTCAGCTGGTAAACTCAGCTGGTAGTCCTACTAGTTTTTGTATCAAGTGCATTTTGTTGCTTTTTAAATGGAAAGTGGTTTGAAGATAGTTTTATGGTATTTACTGGTGACACATGTTTAACATGATAATTTTCCAGGCATGTTACTCAGAAATTGGTACAAAGATCAGGTTTCAGCCTAAACAAAACATGGCAGATTATTTTACTAAGACTTTAAAAAGAGCAAAGTCTATAAAAATCACAGAACGACATTTATACGTATAATGCAGTAATCTAACTATTCATTATTGCTATTAATTATTGCTTTGTAGCATTCTGTGGGACTTCTAGTTGCAAAAGCTTACATTCAAGACTTCTAAGAAACTAAGGAACTACCCTAGTTTATCCTGATTTTCTATAATACTTTTGTAGGAGATTTAGACAGTAATCAAATCCAGCTCTTTTATCTTTCAGAGGAAATAAAGCTTTATTTTCTAAACAAAGCTAATATTTTTGAGATGTTATTTTGATAGCTATAATCACATCTAATCATGGGCTAGACATTGTGTTTTGTGCTATGCAGACAGAACAATGGAATTCCTAAAGACAGAGAAACTGACAGTGGGGGGAAGAGAAATCCAGATAAGCAGGACTAATATCACTGGGCAGGTGGAAGGATTAGAGAAGGAGAACAGATGAGAAATCCTTCCGTGTGTTACATGAAGAATATATTACATGTGCTATGTTGAAGAAAAAATGTGGGAGAAGAAAGGGGCCAGGAGCTGAGTGCAAGTGAAGGGAACAGTTAATACATGTAATCAGTTCATGTCTGGAAGAAACATACAAAATCCTTTGCAGGATGATAAGTGGAGGAGGAATTGTTAGCAGGCAGTTTTGGAAGAGACCTTATGGCTGTGGGAGTCAGTTAAATTGGGAGAAGTGTAGCCGCTCAGCCAGAAATACAACAGAAACATGAATAGAGTAAATGTCTAAAGGGTGAGGCCACCTGGACAGGAGGAATTGGGACAAAGATGCTTTGCAGCATAACATCAAAAACAGCAGATATTTCAGGGGAGAGATGTTCAGTGGTTGACAGATAAGACAAGGGAGCAAAACAGGAAAAAAAAAAAAGAATACTTGAACTCTGGAATGACACAAACTTGTCAGGGAAGTGGAGCAGCTGAAAGGCAGCTGACACACTGTAAAACACCTCTGATGAGCAAAAGTCATGGAAAGTGACTTTGAGATGTGTGGCAGTGAGAAGAAAGCAGCAGATAGGCCACACTGAAATAGCTTTGGAGCTGGTCAAAGTAGAAGCTGAAGTAATTAAAAATTAATTAAGAAGACCTTTACAGAAAGAATAAGAGCCTGATGCTCTGATGGGACAACAACATGGCTGGAATTTGGCAAAGGTGGAAATGTCAAACCTTCATGAATACAGGGTATAATAACCTGTGCTCAGAATTGCTCTGTCCAGGCTCTCCTGGCTTCCCGCTAGCTTGAAGTATGAGTTTCATGAGCCACCAGTCTGTCCACGCCATGTGGAGAATAACAATGATAGAGAGAGCTGAGTATGTAGGAGCTGGAAGCAATATACAGGAAGAAGGAAGAATGAAAGCTTCAGAACTTCAAAAGACATACAAAGGAGAAAAGGAAGAGGAAGAACTGAAAATGACACCAGCTTGTACGGAGAACTACAGTGTGACCCCCAGGCATCCAGCAAGATAAAATGACAATAAATGATTAATTAATTCATATAATAATGCCTATCAATTGATAAAACTCATAATAGGGGTTGATTTATTTTAGGAATTAGTTTTTAAGTAGGTGATCTGATCTGACATGTACCGCTTTGTTTATTCAGTTGTTTTGAACAGCTCTCATCTAGGAAATACAGGTGTGAATTCCTTTTCTGGCTCCAGTTACAAAGCTGATTGCAAAGGCTTTTGAAAACTTGGCTTCGTCTACAAAGTATCTCAAGTTCTCTGTAATAATTCTGAATACAAGATTAATTATTTTCCTGTACTAAGGCATTATGCTGTATATAATTTCATTCTGATACCTTACTGTATGGCTTACGTATGAATGTTTACATGAAAATTAGTTCTCCTTCTAAAAGTTCATACATAATAAAGTAGTTCTGATTTCCTTGGGCTTCTAGAGGTGGAAGTCAGCCTGATTGCAGGAATTGCGGCAAAGATGTTATTTGTTTGCCTAACAGCAACAGTAGCAGTTGTGGTGGTGAAAAGACATCCAGTGTTTCAATGGTTGAATTCAGTTGAGCAAAAAAGACCACATTGCATGGGTATGCAGCAGAATTTTTTAAGGATATTAAATTCTCTCTTGCCATATGCCAAATTCCTAATTCTGTTTGTGCATCACCTGAGCTATGTGGCAAGTAATCCATTCAGTAGGAAAATCGATCTACACCTGTAAAGTCTGAGGAATCTGATAGTTTTCACCATCAGCACCAAATGTTTGGGTGTTTCCAAATGTTGAAACTAATTCCAATCAAGAAAATCTTCCTGACTTTAGTTCATTCTTCTAAAGCATTTAGGGCTATATAATATATGCACATGTATAAGCAGAGATTTTAATTTCAAACTGGAATGTTTAAAAAATGTCAAAGAGAAGACTAGTGCATATATCAGTAAATTACTGAAACACATACTTAACATAAGCATGCATATTGTCCTTAAGGAAGTGGCATTTAGGGCTGTAAGTACATGCTAAACCCTATTCCTGTATCTTTCTTTTTATTTTCTCTCTCTCTCTTTTTTTTTTTTTTTTTAAATCTGAATCTGACACTGGGTTAGTAATTGATCACCCCAGCCAAGGTTAGGACTCCACTATACATAATTATATCCCTGTTTCTCAGATAAGGAGGTGAATGAAAGGGGAATAAAATTACTTTCCTATGTTAACACAAGATGCTTATGGACTGCAGGGTGAACTGGACACAAGCTGGATGAAAGCATCTCTCCAGGAAATGGCAGTGAAAATAACCACCAAATTATTTTTGGTGTGTGTTTTGTCATATATATATAAAATGGGGAAGAGTCTTTGGGTAGTGCACAGAACTGTAACAAAATACTGTTCAAGTCCTGAATCACAGAGTCATAGATTCATAGAATCATAGAACGGTTTGGGTTGAAAGGGACCTTGAAGATCATCTAGTTCCAGCCCTTCTGCAAGAGCAAGGACACCTCCCACTAGACCAGGTTGCTCCAAGCCCTGTCCAACCTGTCTTTGAACACTTCTATGGAAGGGGCATCCACATCCTCCCTGGGCAACCTGTTCCATGTCCCAGATGGTTTCATTTACTGTTCCAAATGGAAACTAAAACCATTGTTAGCCCAGAATTTCTAAGTCAGAAAGCTCATCTCAAAAAGGAAAGTGAGAAGTGAAAAGATGGGAACTCAATTTCAGTTTCTTTGTAGATTTATCCCAGAAAGGCTCATTCAGTTTTAGAATAGCCTAGTGATAGTTCCAAATTTATGTGTTAATAGAATACATGTAGATATGAAAAGGATGAAGAAAGGGGTTATTTTTCCTATTGAAATGTTGGTTTTATTTTTCTAGTGGGAATAGGAATAAAGATATTTGAATTTTAACTCCAGACAATTTCATTATGTTTGCATGAATTAGATGCAAATAATGATACTGTAATGGCTAAAGGAGTTTCTAAAATATTCTTAGCATCTGTTGTCTTTAAACAGGATTATTTTGATTCACAATTGAGTTCTGGAATAAATACTAAGTTTGGGGCTTTTTGGGTTTCTGGGTTTTTTTAGGGGCAGGGAGTTGTTTGTTTGGGTCTTTTTTAGTTTAAATTGTTGAATGATACTTTTAAGTACAAACTGAGTTGAAAAGAAGTTTATTATTGCTAAATGTGTTTTTTAGTATTAGAATATTGTAGCCATAGCAGTTTAAGGATATCAGGTAAGGTTTGGTGCACAGAGGCAATATCTGTTGATAGACCACTGTTGGAAGAAGCAGGTAAACCTTTCCCCCACCAAACAACATGAACTGGCTTACTCAACTTGTGTTCTTACTTTCTACAGACTTGGTTTATGAAAATATTACTCTGATGTTTCCTACATAAATAATCTAGATACAGGTGGTTATTTTCATGGTACAAAATCAGAATTGTCATCTTTGCTTCCCATTGGTCTGGCATTGTCATGGATGTGAGTACCTTGGTGGCACTCTCTGGGTTTCAGAATCACACCAGCAGTGATGTGCCACGGGGTAGCTCCAGATCAGGAATGTGCAAAAGTGTGGGAAGAGGGATATTGAGGCTAGCTTGGTACTTTTTGCAGTGTTGCATTGTCTGCCAAAGATACATGCTATTTACTGTTTTCTTGTGTGGCTTGTGTTAAATGCAGCATTGTGGATTCCTTGCTTCTGAAATGTCACCTGAGATTTAGGTGCTATTATTTCCATTACATTATATGGCTTATGTGTGTGAAGCATATACCAAATTTGACTTTTATTCACAATTATTCCAAAATTAATGGCTGCCACACCTCGACCTGAAGCATATTGAGTGATAATAATTTACAATTATTTAAGTTTTTTTCATTGTATTTTGTGTAAAGAGCTAAATACTTCTTCACAAATTGTGTTCAGATCTCTGGAATGGAAATTTTCTCATTCAGAAGGTGCTGCTCTGTAGAATAGAAACAATATAAAGAATTCTGCTTAATAGCTAGGGAGTCATTATTCACATAAAAGAAAGTAAACTTTAAATTTGCAATTGATGCTATAGGTTCTAGAGGGGTGATGAACTGTGTCATGAGACTCTGAATAACTTTAAACTTAACAGCTGTGAAATTGCTTGAAAATGCATTTATTTGCACATGAACAAAATAGAAATGTTTGGATATGAGTGAAATATTTCTGTTAACAAAAATAAATTTGTACAAAAAGCATTTAAAAATGCAGTAAGACACTCTCCAGAGACATTTATGAAGACACTGAAAGTGTTATCATACTCATTGGGCTGGATTTTCTCACTTACTGGTTACTTGATTTACCTGGTAAAGATAATTGCTGGATTTTATGTAGGGAACCATTGAGGTTCAATAACAGACTGTCATTTCACTGGTTTTCAAAACAACATTATGTAAATACACAGTAATGAGTTCACACCAGGAGACAGAATTCAATTAAGTTTTTTTTCCTTGATCATATATGCATTTTCTAAATTTGAACTCCAGATTTGTTGTTGGCTTGACATATTTTTGATAAACAAGTATTAGGACTTAACGAGAAAGTATGAAGAATGTAACATCACAGGAGAAACAATGTAATAGTATCAAAATTATTCTAATGGACAGTGAAATCTTTGCAGCATAAATTTAATGTCTTACATAGAGTCTCTGCAGGTAGAATGATAATGCCCTTTGATGGTCTTAACAGTTTCTTTTCCTCAGGGATACCTAGTAAAGGAATCTTTGAAATGTTTTGTATCAATGTTTTTTTCATATCCCTTGTCAGTTTTAGATGGTTCTTTTCTGTTTAGTTAAATTAATTTCACTTTTGACAGTGAAACTAAAGCGTAGTTCTGCTCCATAAAAATGACACTATTGGGTCCTATATTTACTTTACTTCAGCAACTAAATGTCAAGTATATTTACTGTTGAAAGCATTACTTGATAAATCCCTGAAAATTCAGGCTAGATGGCAACAGCTGCATATTTTTTGTTCTTCTTTTGTCCATTTTCAGTGATGCAGGAAAAGTTCTGCAAGAACTACAAGAAATTATGCTGCTGGTCTTGCAGAAGTAGGGCTGACCAGAACTCAGTGAACAGCTGTTTTGCTGGTGCCCAAGAAGGAAAATAAATCCGTTTTCTTTCCTTTACCTGGGACAACTATATGTGGGAGTTCATTATTTAAGCTGAAATATGACTTATTGTCCACAAGGATTGGATCTATTCTGCACTTTGTCATGGTCTGTTAGAAACTGTGTGGACATATTTTCCTTCAGCTGCAGAACTGTGTCCTGCCTTGGGGTGTTACTTACTCCTGAGGTCAATTTGCTGTAGGCAGAAATCACCTGTATTTCACACTATGTGCTCTGCTGAGCTGTATGGCTTGTAGCTAGTCTTCCTTCCCCCAAAAATATCAGAATTCTCTAGATCATCACTATCTTGCAGATGCTGAAATCCAGGGCACACAGACTTTACAAACCATTTTATAAGGCAGTCACATTTTACTTGTTTTCAAAAGCAGAAAAGATGCACAGAAGAGAAAGAACAACCAACACATGCATGCAAAAACATCCCTTTACTATGCATGGCATTTGGACAAGCCTTTGGGTTTTGACCGTTCCATTCATGGGAATATTCCTTTCTCTTCTTTCATTCTTTACCTCCCCCATCTTGCCTCTTCTAAAAACACCAACCTCTCCAAAATGGAAAGGCCCAGTTACACATTAGGTGGCCTTTTTCTTGGCTTCAAATCCACTGAGTATGATTTGCTGCTTGTACCACCAGCCCGCAATCCAAATGAGCAACATTTGCTCCCAATGGTCCTGGAGTGAAACAAATACATTTTCTCTGTGGTGATTCCATTTGGATAGATGGCTGCTAGGATTAGTGATCATTACCATTCTTTCATCAGCCTAGAATATGCCAGTCTAATAGGGACATCAAAAGGCAGAAGTTAAGGGACAGTAAAAAATAATCCAATTGTTCAGAAAGCAAAATGTGGATGTATTTTTAGTCCACCTTAAAGGAAGCTTTCAAAAGAAGTTAAAGCAGCTCCAAATTCTGTTCATGTTGACTTCTGTGAATTTTCCATGTGGTTGTACAATATATGCTAAAGTTGTGTGGCCACAAATTTGTTGCTGTGGTGCTTGTGCTGCCTTGGTTATAGAATGAAATTAGTCACAATAATTAGTCACCTTTGCAGAAATTACATATTCAAAGAAATGTTTGTAAGCATGCTTCATCTGCTGATAATTAAAAACTGTACAGAATGGTTTCCTTAATAGTTATTATAATGTGACATAGTAAGAACAGATGTTTTTTTAATGGTCATACTGTGTTTTAATGTGCTCGAAAAACAAAGCCACGCAACATCTATTTGTACTTGAATGTTTTTTAAAAGGCCATTTTCATTGGGATTTTATAGCATACTTCCTACTAATGTGTAAGTTTTGTTCAAGTGAGACGTGCTGTTTGGGGTTTCCCAAATTTTATTTCCTTTCTCAGTAACAAAGCCTGATTTAAAAAAAAAAAAAAAAAATTGCAATCATAGCATTCTTTATATTTTCTCTGTTTTAAAAGTGTGTGTCAACTGCTGCCATGGTAATGTTACTCTGAATAGTACAGAACTGCAAATAACTTGAAATGCAACAGGTCATTAAAAATTAATTTGAGATTGTAACCCTTTCCAAAGGCTGTGACATTTTAATACCCTGGTCTTAATCAGACAGGTTAATTTTACTATTTATAAGACTAAATATTCCTTCAAATTAATTTACTTTGTTAGACACACTCTGGCTGTAAAAAGATTGGTTTAAAAAAAATGGTTCTGACGTGAAATTTAGATTTTAAAATGAGGTTGCCAGAGGAAAAGGTCACTGTTTTGAGTAAGCATTCCTGAAATGTAACATGAAAATAAAATTAATGTTTTTATTATCTAGAAGTAGCAAATTAAAAAAAAAAATAAAAAATAGGCAAACCCAAGTGTTTCAGCATTTCTGCCACCTGGAAAGGTTTATCTGAAAGCAGGAAAACACAGCTGCATGATGATGTTCTAAATTCACATCTTACTCTCAGATGATTCATGCTATTTCTCTGGCAAAAACTTTGTCCTGAGGCCCCTGCCTGGCCTCTGCAACCCTTCTTGAGGATCTGACTGGACTTGGGCTCTGTTCCCCATTGCTGTGTGCTTTCCAGTGATCCTTAGGTGCAGCTGGGAGCCTTTTCTGTATTTATCCAGCCTGCCAGGCCTCTCTAGGCTCTTTAGGGTCCTGAACCATCCCCTTGTCCTCCCCAGGACCCTCACAGTTAGTCAGAACCCCTCTCACCCATCTGAAAGTTTCTCATGAGACGTCTCTTTTCCAGTTTGGTGCTTCTCTGTCTGCTGGAATAACCCTTGGAACATCTCCTGAGCAAGCCCAGGCTTGTGAAACACAGGGACACACACCTGGTTGAGAGGGGAGGCCAGGTGGCTCTAATAAGCCTTAATGGCCCTGATGAGCCTCACTGGATCCTCCCCACACCCATGGAGAGAGGAGCCCATTTCAGCTCAGCTGGAAGAGGAATTCCAATATTTGATCCATGGAGTCGAGCTGTTCCTTGCTGCTTCCCGCAAAAAGGGATTTTAGGACATGGCTATCAAAGTCACAGAAGTGGTAAGTGTTTACTCTAATCTGATAGGGTTTACTCTATCTGATAGACTCCCTGTTTCCAGTGTTCCTCAAGTTAATCTGACTGCAGTGAAACTGATCCTGGTGTTTCTAAAACCCAGAAGCTAATGTTTTTCTACAGGCTACTGGCAGGTATGCTGAAAGACAGGTTAAGCTGATCAGAAGCTGAACCTTAATAACAAAATCATTCTGCTTAGATCAATAACTGTTTTGACCAACCATCCAGAACTACAGGAATGTGTCTGAATGTATTTTGTGTTGGCTATTCAAGTATAAGTTTATAAATATGTACTGGGTTTTGTGAAATCCCTTGTATAGTTAGTTATCTGATATTTTCTGTATTTATCCTTGCTTGGTGGAGGGGAGGGGTGGAAAGCTTGTTCAGCAATTTGTGAAGCTCAGTGTTTTTCCTGATCCCATACCCGCTTTACTAAATATCCTGTGAGAACAATCTGGTTTTGGCCAGGTATCATAATAAGATATTATGACAAGGGAATTATAGAATAGTTACATATTTATAGCCTTGCCAGAGGCATAGGGAATTTATCTTTTCATGTTCAGAAAAGCAACAAAATTTGTGCTTGATAGTAAAGAATTTCACTTACAGTGACCAAAAAACTAGCAAGGAATTCTCTCCTGGTATCGATGCAGTTCTCTTCTTCCTGCTTCTTTGCTTGAGTTCTCTAGTTCTCTCTTTCCAATATGAAATCCTTTGCATGCTTGTCAAACTGTTATTTAAAATGTTGTGTGCTAAATCGGATAGCAAATATACTTCAGAGGATAATCACCAGTAAAGCTGGCATATAAAAAAGATTCCTGTGACCTTACTGTTTTCTGAAAAAAGCTGTTTCACCTGGCCTAAGGTTTGGTACAGTGTTCTTAGTGGAAAATTTGAATGTTTCATACTTACAGGTGAGACTTGTAGAACTAGCTGGATGTCTTAAATTAATTTCCTTGAACACTTAGAGAGTAGCAAATCCAAATATGATTATCTTTGGATAGATTTTTACCTTTCCAGTGGAAAGTTTGCATATGAATGGTTCTGAATAATTTTGTATATCTCTTTAAGGATTTCCAGAGAGGTGTACCTCTAGGTGTTATAAAGGAAGACACCTAGAGTATTTGGCAGCATGTTGTCTAATTTCTGGCTCTCTGCTCATTGAATGGAATCCAAAAATCAGCAGGCTTTTTTGTGCAGCATGTGGAAAGTGATATGGGCCTCGAAGGGAAGAAGAGGGGAAAGAAATGTGGCTCAGTGACAGAGAAAATACCTAGGGGTAGCTAGAGAGACACTAAATACTTTATTTCTATCTTGGAAATTATTTTACTGTTTATTAAGATTTGTGCAAGATATAAAAACTGAAGCTTTTTTGCATTGGAAAGATACTGTTTGCCACGGTACTGGAGGGATCACCAAGGTCATAAAATAGTTGGGAGAGGGCTTTTCAGAACAGACCATTTGCTTCAAGAGTGAGAGCTCACCTGCTTGTCTTCAGCATAGCTACTGCTCCGTTTTTTTCCACCATCCAGTCTTGACTGATTGATGTCAGCTGGACTGAGGAAGAACCTGCTGCTGAATCAGAAAGAAAAAGCAAAATCCTTACAGCAAAAGGTTTATGCAGGATATTGAATCTTTTACATAAAGATGTTGAGCTCTTCTAGCATGGAGATCTGGTCTGAAAAGCCTGTATCTCCCATACTTTATGATCCTGGTCTTGAATTTTCTAGGATAATTTTCTCTTCTTGTTTCTGTTGTTATGAATTAAGAGTGGCTATATACCAAGAATTACTGTCTAGAGCCTATGAGATATTGCAGTTTTGCATCTCAATCTTCATTAAAGATTTTGCACTTAAAGCAAGAAAGGGCATGAGAATGGAAATGTAGAGCAGGCTGTGGATTACTGCAGTTGTTTTCTTGTCCCTTTGTGGAGTTCTTTCTCCTAGATCCAGTATTGTTTACAGTAAAAGAGGAAAATTATTTCTCTGCTATGGGAGCTGTAAATTTCCTTCTGAAGAAAATTCTTCTTAAAGATCCTATGTAAATAGTATCTCTTCCTTGAACACTTTAGCATCACTAACTGCTTCTTTATTTGCAATGTTTTGACTACATTTTGTGTTTGAACTTGATTCTCCGATGTTCAAATATTCTGGTGTATGTGGGGGCTTCACAGAATAGTAAAGTTTCCCCCACATTTAGTACTTGGAGATCTTAGAGATTTTTCCTTTTAAACTGAGCTTCCCACCCAAATTGTGAATGACTACAGGAAACTATTCTCCAGTTGTTACATAGTTGTTTATATATACATCTTCTTGGATGGAGCCCTCGATAAAACAGAATCTACACAAGCATCTTAAATGTTAAATAATCACTATGTGCATAGTAAGCGTTTTATTTTTGGATTCTGTGGTTCCTTTTGGATGTTCCATCCACACAAAGCCTTTTCTCAATCTGTTGTGTGGAAACAATCTGCTTTCTTTCTGAATTATTTGGAATATTTTTAGGTACTCCCTAGAAAACTTGTTTCCCCTCGTAGTCAATGTATGTGAACATTAAGGCTTTCTCTATGATTTCCAACTGAGGGGATACATGGACACATGGCTTTGTTCCAAAATGAATGTATGTTTGTTTAAATCTAAACAGGGTAAACAAGAAATGGGAAGAATCAGGTTGGCTGTAATTGAAGGATGTGAATGTAATAAAATTTTCATTATCTTTTTTCTTATGTGGCATTGTCTACACCTAATTTACTGTCAAGGTTGTTGAAATACAAAGATTAAACATGAGGGACCATCTGAACTTTATAGAAGTTTTCTAGAAATATTTTTAGCAAAATGTTGGTGTAACCTTTACATCAAGGTTCCTCTGAAAACAGGAAATGGCAGCAAATCTGTTTCTCTCTCTCTCACTTGTTCTTAAAACTAAACCATCTCTAAGCAGAGTCCTAACTTTTTTTTTTTTTCCCAAGTCAGTTAACTGGAATTTATAGCTAAGGTGTAGCTTTATTAAAGCAACAATGTTTTTTTGTCATTTAGATAGTAGAAAGGTAAAGTTTTTGCTGATCAAGGCAATCTCCTGTGAGTGCTTGTTTCCAGAGATGTTTCCGTAGAGACAAGGCAGGACAAGATGGCTTTTTCCCCTGTGCCTCTTAACAGTAGTTTTCTTTACATGATTCATTAATTCTTTTCTAAAAATAGTAGGAGTTGTTAAACTTTAACCTTGGTCACTAGGATGTCTAATGCTGTCTCCTAAATATACTTCAGTTACATGAAATTGTCCCACTGCACTCTTGGTTAGTTTGTTCACCCTCAGCACAAGTAAGTGCAAATGTTTCTTGTTTGTTTGTCACAGGAAAGAGAGAAATATGGGACACATGCATTAGTCATAAACATGTTACAAGATATTCCCACGTTGAATAGCAATACTTTGCCTCTAGTTGCAAGCTTTCTTTTTGTACTCTTACGGAATTTGTTATTCAGTGTCAAGAAGGCAAATCCTGCTGTGATTGTGTAGGTTGTCAGGCAAAAATAATTAACCGTCGGTGTAAAATTTTATTTCTTTCATATTGTAGCTCATTCCCAGGAAAACTTATTATATGTGAATTTTTTTATAGTCTGATGTTAAGCTACAATTTACATGCAGTAAAATGATGCAGAGAACAGGCATCACACCACCCACAGTTTTAATGCCATATAAGGAATGACGTATTTCTCATGAGGGTGAGGAAGGGAGAGGCCAGTTGTTTTAAAGCACCAAATTCAGATCCCATTAAAACCACTGGGAATCTTGCCATCAGCTTTCTTCCCTCCGAGATCTGGATTGCGAACGTTGGTAACTATTCAACTATAGAACAATAGCAAAATAATGTTAATGGTTGGTTATTTAAAAAAAAAAAAAGCCAACAAACAAAAAACCCCTCAGCAAACCAACCAAAAACTCCCCCAAACAATCAAAGCCCTCAAAAACCCGTCAGTTATATTGTTCCATATTTATTTTTGTAACAATATAAACATTCCTTCCCCCCCCAGAGTCAGAACTGAAAATGTGTATTTAAAGAGTATTTTAAAAGGTCAAGATATTTAATTAAAGTTGGGCAGAAAAAAAAGAACAACACCCATCTTATCCTGCAAACAAGACATAGATATATCTTCATATTATGTTTATTTATATAGATTAAATACTGGTCCCTAATTTAAGGAAAAGGTGCTATAACGATTCTCTATGGCCTGTGCAAGTGAAGATCAAAGAACATATCTAACAAAAACACTTGAGCTTTTAAAAAATACCATTAATTTAAACAAATGAGCAGTTCCATAGATTAAAAATAAAACAAAATTCTTGCTTCTGGTAACTATCACATTTGTGTACATGTTGTTATAGTGAATTACTGTTCCCAATGGAAAAGGCTCTTGCAAAAATCACTTACTGTCTCATTTCCCACTTTGATTTTATGCCTTTGTAATTATTTTTCTCTTGCCAGTTTGCAGTAGATGTAGCCAAGCTCTGCTGCTTTGGAAGTAGAGGTAGATTGGTTCAAAGACCTTCAAAAACAAATACTGAACTAATCAGATTGTGTATGTCTCTTATATGCTTTGGAAAAAAAATTACATTAAAGGTTTTAATAAAGAGAATAAGAGACAAAAACAAACAAAAAACCCAAACCAAAACATGAAAGAATCAAAGGTTACTAGAAGATTTCCAGTCTTCACTGTGATGAAAAACTTAGTTATTTGATTTATTTTTTTTTTAATGTTATAATCACCTGATAATAACAACATTTTCTTCTCATTCAAGATTGATATGCAGGAGACAGCATCAGTTTTGCAGTATGAATTTGCATTATGAAATTTTTTGCAACCTGAAATTATTTTATGTGAGTCAAACTGTTTCAAGAAACTGTTTTTTCCTATCGTGCAGTTGTTCGCTTGGGCGACCTCTTGAACATTTCTATGGTTCCCAAGATTTCTAAAAATCCTCTAGTTTCTTAGGAAATTTAAATCTTAAACTTCTAAACTTCAGCTTCTAGATTTTTATTTTTTTTTTTTTTGGCTTTTGAATGTTTCTAAATAAAATGGTTAGTTACCTCAAAGTAAGCTTTTCTTCTGGATTTTTTTACCCCTTGTAACTTTCTACTTTGTTAATTATTATTTTTTCTTCAAAATATTAATTTTCCAGGAAGCAGAAACAATTACTTTCTAGGCAGCATGGATACAGTGCCTCTAATGTAATATTATGTCTTCTGTAATAATTATAGGCAATTGTAAAAAAAGAAATTGGATTTGCGTGGCTTGTTTGTATTTAAATTTTGCCAGCCTTATCAAACATCACTTACAGTATTTTGTGTAGTGTTGAAGAAGTCAGTGACTGTTATTGCTATATTATTGCAAAGGCTTTCTCTGCTAAAACCGATTATTTAATAATGAGACATAATGGTTTGTGTAGAGCAAAAACTAGATGGAATCTTTCAAAGAAAAGTAAATTCCAGAATGCGATTGTATTTTATGCAGTTCTCAGAGCTTGGTGATTAAATTGTTAAGGAGAGAAAAAGTGTTTAATGTTGGAGCCTATATTTAATTAATTTGGAATAAATCAGCATAACAAAGATGTATTTGCTGCAGATTGTGTAGATGGAGATTTGCTGTAGAAGTCAAAATATGACTTGATTATGGAGCATTTGGTTTTCAGAATGTGTAGTAAAGATTATTTTCCAGTATCAAATTATCTTTGCAGCTGTTGGGATGAAAATGGTTTATGACTTTTACAGGCACAAGTAGGGAGTTATTCCACATGTATGCAGAATACACATGTAGAAACACATGATATTTATCCCTCTTAAACAATATAGCAATTTTGTTTTACCATGAAATTCAGAAAGGGTAATGAGTACTAATGTGACTAAGTCCTGTTTGATAGAATTTAATTTAGGATTTAAATTTTTTTCTTCATCATTCTGTTGTTGTGGGTTTGTTTTTTTTTAATCTGTGCTGATTTGGGTGTGTTTTTTTTTTACAAAGATTATCTAAATTGGAAACTCCAATTTAAGAGAAATAAAATAATTTACACATTGTATGCATACTGGTTATAAAAATTACTATTATTAGAGGACTAAGATGAGAAGAGCAAAATATGTCTTGTACTTCTGAAATCTAATGGCAGGCTAGTTAACAGATCAGTTTTAACGTAAAATTAAAGTGATTTTATGAGTGGAATAATTCAGGAACAGATCTGGATGTTTCTAGTATTGGCTGAAAAGGTGTGTTGATTGTCAGTTAGGCTTTAAGACTTCTATTTAGATGAGTAAAAAGAGCACAAAAGGAAAAAAATTTGTGTTTTTAATTATAAAATTACTTTGGATAACTAATGGTTTTTGCTTCATATGAATACTTGAATAACTAGGTTGTTTGAGCTCAAATTCTTGAAAAGTGATGCAAAAGGTAATTGTCATCTCAGAAAAATGAAACATTTTTTAACATCTCTTTGTGAATATTGGTTACTGTATCTTTCTGGGATAGCAGTGCATCTAGTTAATCTATGCATTGTTCATGTGATACAGTTGAATGATTTTTCTCTTCAGCTGTGTGTTCTTCACTTCTCACTGACTTTTCTGCTTTCTTGTTTCACTACTGTAACTTTCCTATTGTCAAATTTCTGGCTGCAGATTTTCAGTTTCCTATGATTCAAGGGCTACCCTTGTACTTATGTTTGGAGTAATTTTCCTTTCTGCCATTGGTTTTATGCATTGATTTCAGCAGACTTTTCCTTCATAGTTAGTCTTTTGTACAACTTCTTTTCATATTATTAAGGGGTTGTGCTCTCTCCTGTGTGTGTTACAACCAGTTAATTCTGTGTTCAGTTCTCACTCTCTTCTTACAGTTCCTTCATTTAACCAGTCCTTCTATAACATTCAGGACCGTGTCAGAACAGCCTTTCCTTCTGTGTATGTTTAACGTTGTTGAGCATCACTTATGTCATTTAAAATGCCAAAGAAATATTTTTAGACACGATGACTGTGTTTCCAGTTTAAATTGTTACACTAACCATTACTATCTTGAAATAGGCTGCCTTCCTTCAGCAGTTAATATGCAACACCTTTCTCTTGGTCAGGTTGTCAGTGATACCCTGACTTGTGCATTTTCATTCTTACAGCTTGGGGATTTCTAGTTTATGATCTAGAATAGCTTTCTTTCCATTACTGAGCTGTAACAGTTGATGTATATTTAAGAACTGCAATTGTTTGGATTTGGTTTTTTGTTGTTGCTTTTTTCCTGAGGCTCTTAATTATTTGCATTGTTGAACTATGTAATGAAAATCAGAACATTAATGGATTTTCTGTATGTGACCACTGCTTTTCATGGAACTTTATGGAAATTTAATGCAATTTATGGACTTTCACATTCAGATTTTAATCTTTTACACTTCTATTTTGCGTGCTGTACTTCAAGTAGCCAGAAAATATGAAAGGTTAGTGATGGATTTCTAAAGGAAACAGAAAAGGACATGGATTTATAGGCCTAGTATATATATAAAAGGCCATTCATTTGCCACCACAAACTCCTTTACAGTCAGCAGTACTTATGCCTGTTTAGAATTATGCCATTGTTAACTTAACTGGAGATTGTTTTTGGAAATGAGAAAACCAGTCTAGAAATGTAACAGAATAATCATATGAAGAAATGGAAAATACCTACATGTGCAGCTCTTGTCAATAGTAGATTTTTTTCCTACTACAGTGTTATAGCAGTAGTACCCAACATACATGCAGGACTTCCATAAGACCCTCTGAAGTCTCTAGCTGCAAATAGTTTGTTTCCTTATTATAAGATTATTTTATAAGATTCCTTATTATTTCATCATTATTATCTCTTATTTTCTCTTTTCAAGGTGTAAAACTTTGCAGGGTTTTCAGAACATTCGTCAGTAAAAGTCTAACACAATTTGCTACCGTTGTTTCCCACTTCACTTAGAACCAAAACAACCACTTAATTTAGTTCCATACATCTTGTCATACTTCTTTGTGTGGTGTTAAAATGTTTTACAGACCGTGGTGGCTGCTAAATTTTACAAGAGTTCAAGATGTGGTTGGGCAAATCTATATGAGAAAAACCAAATGAGAAATCTGAGCCAGAATTGGTTGGAGAATGTAATGCTGGAGTAGTAACAATGTAACTTGTTCCTTCTTGTGCTGCTCTTTCTGAGCTACCCACTGTTGAATGCTGTAATGTGGGTGGGGTCTCTGGCCTCACCCTGTATGCCTTTCCTGTGTTGTATTAATATTTCATCCTCCGGACTTTTCATGTCCATGCATCTAGAAAGGTACTTGTAGACCTGCAACGCTGCCTTGCTGCTACTACTAACTTGTTCTCCACATACACGTATATTTAAATCACTTTCTCAGATACCAGTCATAGAATTATAGAATGGTTTGGGTCAAAAAGGGCCCTCTAAGATCACCTAGTCCAGCCCCCCTGCCATGGGCAGGCACATCTTTCACTAGATCAGGTTGCTCAAAGCCCCGTCCTTTAGTTCTGCTCATCATTTTAGTCTTCATTCTCTGTTGCATTTTTATTCCTCACTGGGAAAATACTAGATAAAAATTAAAAACCAAAGAACTATATTCTTTTTGCTCTGTAACATTATTCTGCATCATCTTGTTTGCTGCCAGCAGCAACCTCTCCAAAAAAATGAGACTCCCCTGAGCAGAGGCTATGATTAGTCATAAGCAAATGTCAGCAGGTTTTAGGAAGTTTATTAGTTGATTCAACTTCTGAACTGTTTCACAGACTTTTGAAGCTTTTATCAAACAACTGTCATGTTCATCTGAAAATCAGGAAAATGACAGTGTCTTTTAATAGATGCAGGGTTGAAAAAAAGAGGTTTCGGAATTAATATAATCCCACTGAGCTCTGTGCAGTTAATCCAAACTCGTGGTGTACATGTTAATGTATCAGTTCTTAAAATGAGGTTCATAATATATGTCTCAATGTTATGAAATCTTTTTGTTTGCTCTGGGATTTTTCAGGCAGTGCAGGATGTACCCTTTAACTTGCAATGTCAACAGGCAGATAAAATGGCATGGGACACAGATAAACTAATTAAAATCTTTAAAATCAAATTAATAAGCATAATGTAATTTTTAAATTATTAACTTATTTCTAGCTGTTGCAGGAAAAAGATGTATGATCTGAGGGTTTATGGATTGTGTCTTCAAGTGTGTTTGATTTTTTTTGTCTATACCAAATCTTGAACTACCAGTAGAACTGGTGGGTGCATGGTGATGAAAGCTGGGGAACTGATAACGAGTTGCTGCAGCTGTAAAGCCATCACAATGAGAACTGTGCTGTCTTGCTGGAGTATTATGCTAACAAGGACATAGGTAAGCATTTGTATTTGTAAAACAGAATCTTTAAAGGAAAGAGCAGTGAAACACTATGAGAACTGGACAAATTACCTTTTAGAAGCACCATTTTTTTTCAGTTCTTAACCACTGAAATAGAGCAATAACCAGAAGCTTTCCTCTGGTTCAATAAGTGCTGCTTTTTGTGCAAAATACCTTTTCTGTCCTTTTTATTAGAGAAAAATTACCTTATTTCTGCATCTTCCACACAAGCAAATACTGGAAAATGCATTCTTTCCCCTGGAAGACAACCTTTCCAATGGCTCAAGGTCATTATTAGGGAAATGTTAACACTTGCTGTCCAGATATTGCTTGATATTTTTCTTCTAGGCATAGACATTACTTTGTGAATAATTATTTTAAAATCCAAATTTGTTTTGTTTTTTTTGTTTGTTTGTTTTTCAGAAAGGATAACTGTGCTTTTACACTTATGCTGGTTGATAAGGTATTCTTGGAATAAAATTTTAAAATTCTACAATCTCTCTCTTGCATCCTTTTCCAGGCTGCATAATTTTTTTGACCTTCTATGTTTATACTCCAGACTATTATGTAGAAATTTTCTTAAGAGCTTTTGAACACACTGTCTAGAGTTAATGCTTCATTCTTATGTAACATGTGAAATAAAACAAATGAGGGACACTAGCATCATTTGTATGATTGCATTTTAGTGCGAGCTAAAGCTATAAGTTCTATTGGTCAACTACAATATTTTTTAAATGACCAAGTTACTATAACTGTTTTTTTATCATTAACATACTAAAAGTGCATGAGTTCTGCTGTGTTACAGAAAGCTTATATTGCTCAGTGTAAATTATCTGGATGAACACATGAACAAAATAAGATCACTCATTTTCTAAACATCTATTTTGAGTAAACTATTTTTTGAGCTTCTATACCATATAGAATTTTTTCATTGTTTTTTATGTTTTGGTACACTTTTACTTTCAAATTTCAGTTACAACTGTCAGGATCAAAACAAAGCAAGAGTCTTAAGAATTTTTTTTCTCTTTCCATTGGGAAGACCAAGAAATTTCTCAGGTCTTATGCTTGTCAAGATCCAAAGCCTTTTGTATAGAGAACTTAAAGTAATGATCTGAAGTGTTTGCAGAATGTTAGGTGTTGGAAGGGACCTCTGGAGATGATCAAGTCCAGCCCCCCTGCCATAGCAGGACCAAATCTAGGGCTCTGTATGCTATGTAGAACCTCCAGACTAAATTTGCCAATAAATCAAAGTGTCATAAGAAACATGACACTGTCTGGTATAGTTTGTATTTCTTTTGGTGTGGCTGGTGGCCAACAGACCACTCCTAACACTTAATGGCAAAACTAGCAAGATTTTTCACACCAGATCATTCTTGTGACCTGTTATGTCTGCAGATCAGAAGTGTAGTAATGTATCAAAAGAAATGAGTGTATGACAAGATTTTTCAAAATAATTAATTCTTTAGCAATGAAAGTCAAGTAGCATGAACTTGGTACATAAGGATTTACTCTGATTTGTTAGAATTCATCAGATCTTATAAACAGACTAATAGACTAGTGTGTTCTGATATGGGTTGAATTGTGGTACAGCCTAATACACATTTATATACTTGGGTGTGTTTTGTTAATCTTGCTCACACTACCCAATATTCTCTATGAAGTCTAGGTGGCTTTTTAGGTGAAAACTGGTACAATGACAGCAGTTTTGAGGGTAGAAAATGAAAGGTAGTGTTTGAAAGTGGGGTGGAAGAGGAGTAGGCAGGAAGCTGCTGACTTACATTGGGTTGAGACAGTGTTAGTAGCAGTTTAGGACCTCTGGTTTTACCAGTGATGCAAAGGATAGCACCTTCCACATGCTCTTACCCAGTGATGATGCAGTGACATACTGATTTAGTTCAGGGAGAAAGTAATTTTCTGCAGCATTTTTTTCACTCCTCTTTTCCTGAAGGATAAATTGATTAAATCCAAGGACTAGTGGTAGGAGATTTTCAGGTCTGTAAACCACACATCTAAATGGAGAAGTAACTCTTCTTTCTTTGCAGTTATTGATTTTTTTTTTTTCCTCTATGCAAAGTACCTTGGGCATAGGAAATGTCATCCATTAGGTATTTACATATTGTATTTCCAGAGACAGAGCCTGCATGTGTGTCCCACTATTTTCTAATAAATAGTTTATAAAACCAGGTTTATATTAGCTGTGCTGACATAGAAAGGCAGCTTGTCTTTTTGTTGTTTATTTGGCCAAGTAGGAAGACAGTGTTTCAGACACTGTCTTTCCCCAAATGTATGAAGATGTAAGATTATATCCCTAATCATGCACTTCTGTAATGATGGAGAGGGCTAGAAAGAAGCAGCACCATCTGCTGACTAAAACACATCATTACCAACCCAAATGAGACAAATTACGCTGCAATCTAACCATCTGAATGTAATTCCCTTGTTTATTAGCTAATTAAATAACAATAGCTTTGGTTATGGGTTCTTAATGTATCTTCGGTTTGTATGTTTTTGGTTTTGTTTGTTGTGGGGTTTTTTTGTGTTTTGTTGTGTGTTGTTGTTTTGTTTTTTTCAAGTTACTCTCTTTTGACTTTGTATCAAAGTAGATCTTGTTGGTTCCCTGCCAATTCAATTAATGGTGAGGACTTTAGTAGCTACTTGATAATTTTAAGTGTAGTTTCTGGATTAGTTATATTGTTTGAGGGATAGGAAGCTACTCTAGTATTTTACATGAGTAAGGTACTAGATAGGATGGCAGGTAGAAACCTGAAGTTTCAGAACCTTAATGGTATTTGTGCACCTAATAAATACACTGGAAATGGGAATTGGATACCTTTGGGGAGTTGGCCTTGCACTGGGAAAGTTTCCTTTGGCTTTAATGAAGTACTTCATTAACAAAGAGAATAGATTTGGCTAAGTGCTATCCCTTGCAAGCCTGTCATGCTTGGTCAATAAAGCTGAATTGTGGAAGCTGTGTGAATAGGTTGTCTCCTATGGAAAGACTTTTATTCTTTTGTGTGCACAAACACAAATTGAATCTTGTTGGGAAAAAAAAAAAATTAAGGATGTTTCTCTTTAAAACTTTTTACAGTTGTAGAAGTTGCTTCTGTAGCCTAGTGCTACAGGTTTTTTACCACAGGAGACAGTCCTGTTGAGATGATTTGGAGTTTTCCATTAATGCTGGTAAAAACTTCCAGACCCAGGAAGGTAATAAGGATAAGATTGATTTTTTTTCAGGGTAGGACTGAAAAGCATCCCATCTAGAATACAGGTGTAATGTGCTTTAATCCAAGAGCTAACTGAAAGTAATTTTGGCAAACATACTTGTAGGTCTTGCTTACAAATTACTTGGAACTTCTATCATCCCATTGTATAGAAGACAAAAACCATTGTCTTTTGCTTGAAGGTCAATGTATACCTTTTACAGGTATAAAGTAATTAACTATTTATGTTGTTACTTAGTGATGTGGACCAGGAAAATTTTTGCAAGTCTTCCAAAAGACTTAGAATTAGTCATAAACTGTAACTGTGGAAATTCATCCAAATTTGTATCTATGCTGTAGAAATATGTTGTAACCATTAATACGTATTTTAAAAACAGCTGAAAATGGTAGTCAAGCTATTTAAAAGATGGAAAAGTTCTAAGTGGGAAGTTGAAATAATGATAGCAGTTTTATTCTTGAATGTTAGCTCTCTTGCATCCTTTTCCAGGCTGCATAATTTTTTTGACCTTCTATGTTTATACTCCAGACTATTATGTAGAAATTTTCTTAAGAGCTTTTGAACACACTGTCTAGAGTTAATGCTTCATTCTTATGTAACATGTGAAATAAAACAAATGAGGGACACTAGCATCATTTGTATGATTGCATTTTAGTGCGAGCTAAAGCTATAAGTTCTATTGGTCAACTACAATATTTTTTAAATGACCAAGTTACTATAACTGTTTTTTTATCATTAACATACTAAAAGTGCATGAGTTCTGCTGTGTTACAGAAAGCTTATATTGCTCAGTGTAAATTATCTGGATGAACACATGAACAAAATAAGATCACTCATTTTCTAAACATCTATTTTGAGTAAACTATTTTTTGAGCTTCTATACCATATAGAATTTTTTCATTGTTTTTTATGTTTTGGTACACTTTTACTTTCAAATTTCAGTTACAACTGTCAGGATCAAAACAAAGCAAGAGTCTTAAGAATTTTTTTTCTCTTTCCATTGGGAAGACCAAGAAATTTCTCAGGTCTTATGCTTGTCAAGATCCAAAGCCTTTTGTATAGAGAACTTAAAGTAATGATCTGAAGTGTTTGCAGAATGTTAGGTGTTGGAAGGGACCTCTGGAGATGATCAAGTCCAGCCCCCCTGCCATAGCAGGACCAAATCTAGGGCTCTGTATGCTATGTAGAACCTCCAGACTAAATTTGCCAATAAATCAAAGTGTCATAAGAAACATGACACTGTCTGGTACAGTTTGTATTTCTTTTGGTGTGGCTGGTGGCCAACAGACCACTCCTAACACTTAATGGCAAAACTAGCAAGATTTTTCACACCAGATCATTCTTGTGACCTGTTATGTCTGCAGATCAGAAGTGTAGTAATGTATCAAAAGAAATGAGTGTATGACAAGATTTTTCAAAATAATTAATTCTTTAGCAATGAAAGTCAAGTAGCATGAACTTGGTACATAAGGATTTACTCTGATTTGTTAGAATTCATCAGATCTTATAAACAGACTAACAGACTAGTGTGTTCTGATATGGGTTGAATTGTGGTACAGCCTAATACACATTTATATACTTGGGTGTGTTTTGTTAATCTTGCTCACACTACCCAATATTCTCTATGAAGTCTAGGTGGCTTTTTAGGTGAAAACTGGTACAATGACAGCAGTTTTGAGGGTAGAAAATGAAAGGTAGTGTTTGAAAGTGGGGTGGAAGAGGAGTAGGCAGGAAGCTGCTGACTTACATTGGGTTGAGACAGTGTTAGTAGCAGTTTAGGACCTCTGGTTTTACCAGTGATGCAAAGGATAGCACCTTCCACATGCTCTTACCCAGTGATGATGCAGTGACATACTGATTTAGTTCAGGGAGAAAGTAATTTTCTGCAGCATTTTTTTCACTCCTCTTTTCCTGAAGGATAAATTGATTAAATCCAAGGACTAGTGGTAGGAGATTTTCAGGTCTGTAAACCACACATCTAAATGGAGAAGTAACTCTTCTTTCTTTGCAGTTATTGATTTTTTTTTTTTCCTCTATGCAAAGTACCTTGGGCATAGGAAATGTCATCCATTAGGTATTTACATATTGTATTTCCAGAGACAGAGCCTGCATGTGTGTCCCACTATTTTCTAATAAATAGTTTATAAAACCAGGTTTATATTAGCTGTGCTGACATAGAAAGGCAGCTTGTCTTTTTGTTGTTTATTTGGCCAAGTAGGAAGACAGTGTTTCAGACACTGTCTTTCCCCAAATGTATGAAGATGTAAGATTATATCCCTAATCATGCACTTCTGTAATGATGGAGAGGGCTAGAAAGAAGCAGCACCATCTGCTGACTAAAACACATCATTACCAACCCAAATGAGACAAATTACGCTGCAATCTAACCATCTGAATGTAATTCCCTTGTTTATTAGCTAATTAAATAACAATAGCTTTGGTTATGGGTTCTTAATGTATCTTCGGTTTGTATGTTTTTGGTTTTGTTTGTTGTGGGGTTTTTTTGTGTTTTGTTGTGTGTTGTTGTTTTGTTTTTTTCAAGTTACTCTCTTTTGACTTTGTATCAAAGTAGATCTTGTTGGTTCCCTGCCAATTCAATTAATGGTGAGGACTTTAGTAGCTACTTGATAATTTTAAGTGTAGTTTCTGGATTAGTTATATTGTTTGAGGGATAGGAAGCTACTCTAGTATTTTACATGAGTAAGGTACTAGATAGGATGGCAGGTAGAAACCTGAAGTTTCAGAACCTTAATGGTATTTGTGCACCTAATAAATACACTGGAAATGGGAATTGGATACCTTTGGGGAGTTGGCCTTGCACTGGGAAAGTTTCCTTTGGCTTTAATGAAGTACTTCATTAACAAAGAGAATAGATTTGGCTAAGTGCTATCCCTTGCAAGCCTGTCATGCTTGGTCAATAAAGCTGAATTGTGGAAGCTGTGTGAATAGGTTGTCTCCTATGGAAAGACTTTTATTCTTTTGTGTGCACAAACACAAATTGAATCTTGTTGGGAAAAAAAAAAAATTAAGGATGTTTCTCTTTAAAACTTTTTACAGTTGTAGAAGTTGCTTCTGTAGCCTAGTGCTACAGGTTTTTTACCACAGGAGACAGTCCTGTTGAGATGATTTGGAGTTTTCCATTAATGCTGGTAAAAACTTCCAGACCCAGGAAGGTAATAAGGATAAGATTGATTTTTTTTCAGGGTAGGACTGAAAAGCATCCCATCTAGAATACAGGTGTAATGTGCTTTAATCCAAGAGCTAACTGAAAGTAATTTTGGCAAACATACTTGTAGGTCTTGCTTACAAATTACTTGGAACTTCTATCATCCCATTGTATAGAAGACAAAAAACATTGTCTTTTGCTTGAAGGTCAATGTATACCTTTTACAGGTATAAAGTAATTAACTATTTATGTTGTTACTTAGTGATGTGGACCAGGAAAATTTTTGCAAGTCTTCCAAAAGACTTAGAATTAGTCATAAACTGTAACTGTGGAAATTCATCCAAATTTGTATCTATGCTGTAGAAATATGTTGTAACCATTAATACGTATTTTAAAAACAGCTGAAAATGGTAGTCAAGCTATTTAAAAGATGGAAAAGTTCTAAGTGGGAAGTTGAAATAATGATAGCAGTTTTATTCTTGAATGTTAGCATAACTAAATTCTCAAAATATTCCCTTTTGAAATACTGTACTTGCATTTTAATTCATCTTTCAGTATTTTGTGGGGAGAGTTGTTGAAATGGTTCCTGTTAGGTTGCTTAATTATTTGATTTCATGAGTACAATGTGTTAAGGCATCATGGAAAAAATTCCAACTGCAAATAACCAGTTTCTGGTTGTTACATCACTAAAATACATTTATGTAATAGATAACTGGTTATCTCTGTTGAACAGAAAGTTAGAGCCTCTGGAGACTGCCAGGTTCTGGAGCACTATGCTCTGGCCTGGAATAAAGAATTGCTTTGGAAGCACTGAATTCCTCAAGCTGTAACATTAGTGGACTTCATCTCTTTCAGCAGATTTGAGGCTGGTAGAACTATTGCCACTGTACACTACAGTTCATGTCTTAACTTTTGAGAAGCCTTTTAGTATTCTGTCAGGTTACAGCCGATTAACCTTGTGAGTCTCTACAGAGGTACTTCTTCTGGTTTTTGTTCCACTCTAACTTTGAAAAAAGAAAAATACTAAAACATGAGGTCTGAAATCAGATGAAGATCAGATTAAACGAAGTCGGTCAGGACTGAAAAAGGTAGATATGGCTATAAGGTTGAGGAAAAAAATGGTAACAAGCTGGTATCTGTGATAAAACCGTGTTTTTGCTGTGAATGAAACAAACATGCAAATATTCTACAAGAAGTGTGTGTGACTTCATGTTACTTGCTTAAATATTGTTGGTTTTATGCTTCAGTAATATTTTTTCTATCCCAGTTACTCAATTCACAATGACAATTTTTCTATGTTGGTCTTAAGGAAGTATAGTTTATTCCTGTCCTGAGTGGCTGAATTGGAATTTGTGGATTTTCAGTATCCTTTGGAGAAGCTTTATATGTCCCTGGAGAAATCTTAGTGAGGATGATCATTGCCTCACCCTGGGGTAGGGGGAAAGACCTGTTTTGGTTTTTCTTCAATGTCTTAGAAACTGCAGACACTAGTCCTAATTGTTCAGAAAATGCCTTTTGTAACATCTGCCTAAAAGAGCAAGTTAGGACTACCTGCTACATTCTGCTCCATAAATTATTAGTTAAGATACTTTCTGCTAGGCCTCCATATTTATTGAGGTCTAGATGCTGAAACTTCAGAGTAATTTTTTTTCATTTAAAGTTTGGGGGTGAGGGGAAGGTTGTGAGGTTTGGGGGAGGTGGTTGTTCTTGTGGGGGTGTTTTGTGTGTGTGTTTTTGTTTAAAATTTAATTAGAATTAGTATATATAATTTCTAAAGCTGTAAAATCCCCAGAGAGTTAGATTTCCAAGCAATTTGAAATTCTTTGATTGTGTTCCATTTTTTTGCAAGTTTAAATTTGAGCTTGGTTTTTAATCTCTGAAGTCTACACAAAACCCAGCATTTGAATGTTTTTAGGAATGTTTGTGATCTAGAGCTGTACTTTATCTCTAGAAGAAGTTATTTGCAAACCCAAGTACTGGAAGCTGAAATCCAAACATTGTCCTTGATTTCTTTGTTCCTTATGCTTTCTTAAAGTGCTAAACAGATTCAGACACTTCTCAAGCTGCAACCTAGACTTTGCTGAAAGCATTAGGAGATGTAACAAACTTTTCAACAGTTTTTGGTATGCAAATAAGATGCTGCTTAATTCTCAGGTTTTACTATTTTGATGTAACAGTTAAGGAAAAATTACTTCATCACCTCCTGAATAAATACCTTTCCTAGGAATTGGAAAAGTCAGAGAAGTTACATCCTAAACCAGTAGGCAATTTATGCTAAATACTGAATACTAATATCACTGTTGGAGTTTAGTGTCTCTCTTGTTCTCCAACCAAAAGAAGAATACTTAAAACTTAAATGTCATTGAAGTAGTATTTGTCCTTTGATATTTCATATATACTTTGACAATCAAAATATAAGTAATTTGACAGATTACACAAATCTTAAATTCTTCAAGTAACAACTCCCTAGATAGATTTTTCTCTTAGAATTTTCTCAAAAAGTGGCATAACATTGATGTAATCAATCCAGCAAACTTGAGTTGTTATATCTTATTAAAAAATCTGGCACGTGTAAATTTCATTGAAATGTGCATGAGTAATTCTGTAGATTTAGGAAGACTGGACTATTTTTGCTTAGATTGAACTAAACCACTTGTTCTGCTGTTTTCTGAGGCATGTAACCAGAAGACTGTAGAACACAGAGTCCAAATAACTGGAAGTGATTATCTGGGAGAAGATTTACTACCCGTAAGAAATTACATTATTCATATAATAACATTAATTGTTACTACATATTATGCCAATACTTCAGTGAGCCAAACATTTAGAGGTGGATGAGTCTTCCAATAGCAGACGTAGATCCTCATTTTAAAGTGAAACATGCCATGTAGATAAAAATATGTTTTAAAATTAAAATGCCACTATGTTTATATGTTTATTTCCTTCCTGACAGTTGGCCAGGTTCTGTGGTTCAGTCTGGCAAAAGATTTATCTGAACGAAACCTACAGAATTTATTATTTTCCCACTGCCAGTGCAGAATCTCATTTGTCCACCTTACACTATGAGGTCATTGGCTCTGTGAACTGAGCTCTGCTTCCCTTAGGATCAATTAAAAAATCCTGTTCCACTATGGCAAAAATAGACAAGAACTCTTGGAATGGAGTTACACTGCATTTATATTCAAGTATTTCAGACAAATGCATGACAAGGAAAAAAAAGATAAATGGTGTTTTGAAAGAATATAACTTAGTGAGACAAACAGATCTGATAAAATGTTGCTTTGCTGTATTTTATATATGAAATTACTCCTCTGATCTTTACAGTATAGTTTAATATATATAATATTGTTTGCTTTATTACAAATACACAAGTTACTTTATCTGTGCTTTTTTTATGTGATATTTGTTTGATTATTTTGAGTCCTTGGGTCTTTGATCATAGTTTCTATTTAATGTTCCTATGTATAAAGTAGAGACAGTATGTACCTGAGCAAAAATTGGAAATCAATACAATGGGCATGACTCAGAATTAGTTTGTATTAACCTATTGATTTGGGTTTTATTTGAACTTGGGTAGCTTATTATACCATTATCCAGATTTTTAACAGTGTTCTGATGCTGGCTTGCACAAGTAATTTCTTCTAAACTTTAATATAATTTCTAAAAATGTTTGTGAAATACTCGATTTTAGTAACTGACATGTAATAGACATCTTCAGAGGTCCCTTCCAACCTCTAACATTCTGTGATTCTCTGATTGCCAGGACTTCCCTTGTCAGCCAAATCACATAAAAATTTGGAATAAACAGTATAGAACTGTGCACAATTCTGAGTGCCACTGAGCATCTCTTTTGCATTAAGGCAACTTTGGAGGGAGAAAAAGCAATGATAAGGGTTTAAAAGAAAATAAAATGCTAATTTCATTAATGTCTCTGGAATAACTTTAATTGACTTCCAGCTTTGAAGCTGGCATGTGCTTGTCTAAAGACTGATCTATATCTGAAAACTGAATAACCATTGCTTTTTTTCTGATTATTTTTTTCATTGCCTACCTGTGACTGGAACTACAAATGCTAAAATGCTGTGCTGTGAAAGATCTTAATCTTGTGAATATTATGATCCTGAACAAAAAATGGGCTTGTTTAAAAGCATATTCACACAAATGGTGTAGTTAATTTTACAGACTGCAGGGTCAGATGAGCTAGAGAAGTGTTCTTTATTGCATCTCTCTCTCCTTCCATAATATTATCTATCAACTTAATACATTTTATATTCATAATCTGAATGAGCCAAATAATGGTCTGCTTCACTCTGCTCTCTCTGAGCACAGATATCCTTTAGCACCATGCTGATACTGCCATTTCATTGAACAGATTCTGTGCTGGGTGAATCAATGCAAAGGGAATTCTAGTTCTGCCTTTCGTGAAAAATGGAGTCAGACCAAAATAAAATACTATGGTGATAATCTGGCATTTGAGTATTTTTGCCTTTGATTTAAATGTTCTTGCATATAGTTAATACTCGTTGAAGTGGGTTATGACTGCCAAAGCATATTTGGTGATCAGGGAAAAATAAATTGTTGTTCTCATAACATCATAAAACTACACATTCTGGCAGTGAGAATAAATGCAATTAAAAGTAACAGTAGAAGTGCAAAAAAAAATTATTACCTAATTTCTTTAAAATTATGCCCACAATCTTTTCTGGAAATACTTTCTTCTGAGACAAACATGTTAAAATTGTCATAAAATATTTCTAAATTACTGTATATATAAGCTAGCTACTACATAGTATCCCCTTCTAATGTTCAAAGAATTAGAACACAAAGAAGACTTTGGCACCAAAGTTACCTTGTGGATGTAGCGCATTATTTGTATAGGAGCCTTAAGTGACAGAGCCCGTAAATAATGTACAAAACTGTTCATTACAACAGAAGGATAAGAAGTTACACCTCCTGTTAGTATGTAGTCATTCTGCTGTTTATCAAAAGAAACAATGAGCCGTGTAAAATGTGCAATCATTAGAGACTGTATTATTTCTACTTAGCTATCACCTAAGGTACCTTCCAAAGGGTATAGTTAATATATTTTTTAAGTCTGGTTATAGAAGGTAGACTTTTTTGAATTAATAAATTAAACTTAATGTTATAAAAGTTAATATTTCCTCTTGAACTAGACATATTTGGGTCTAGTTCAGCTTTCTCTGGTTAGTCAGGCACTGCTTACTGCCGAAGAACTTGGATCGTTTAAGAGGATCTGTCTCAATGACTCTCTTGGAGGTGCCACGATCATCAGAAGTCTCTAAGCTTTGACTAACACCTCGTAATGCTTTTTTTAATTGTTGTTGAGACAGCCATGTCTTACAAGAGTAACTGTGCTTGAACAGACCAGTCATTGCTCTGTCATTAAGTGGCAGGCATGGAAACTCCAGTGTCCAGCTAACTGGGCAATGCTGTGCAATGGGACAGCTAATTTGCTGTTTTGTTTTTGAGTGTCTATCTGAGTATTTAGTTGTTTCAGTCTGTCACAAAGATGAACAGAGATACCTATTATTTTTTCAAACCAGAAAGACAGTGCCTTTGACTGAAGGGATGAGAGCTCTGACCCCACATCTTAGCTTTCCAGGTAGGCACACAGGAGACTCAAAATGCTGAGCAGATCCCTTTGACTAGCTAGATACAATACTTTTAGACTGTAGTTTACTATAAATAGTTTTATTAGTGTCTCTTGCACATACCTTTTGGAACAAAAATATCTAATCCTTTCCAAAATTCTGTTAATTTACTGTTTCTACAACATTCAGTGTTTTTCACATTTGGTGTACATTAAACATTCAGTATGCACTTCAAGTTCTGTTTGCAAAAAGACAAATCATTTCAAGAACTAATTTATGTAATGTAACATTTGCCTACCGTTAAAAAAAGACAAATCATTTCAAGAATTTATGTAATGTAACATTTGCCTACCGTTACAGTGCAAAATAAAACTTCATCTGCATTTGGCAGAACATGTGTTTTGTGGGAGAGACAATGATAAAGACCAAATGAAATCTAAACACATAAACAAGAAGTAAAACAAAGAAAGGCAATTTGTTAATTAAAAAAAAAAAACATTTGGGGCACCAGTTAGTCTGATTTCCTTCTACTTTAGACAGTTGTAATCCCAGAGAAAGCTTTCCCTGGCAGCACCTTGGGTTAAGACTGGTATTTTCATTATGAGGAAATTTTGTTGAAAACTATCCTTAATTAGGTCAGAACTCACCAAGGTTTATTTAATGCAGACCACCAATGTCTCTTTTTTGTCACGTAAAAATTAGAAGGCGGCTGCTAACATAGAAGGAGTGGTGATTTGGAAATGGGTTTCTTTACCTGCTCTACTGAGTCATAGTTATTTTCTGCCCTTTAGCTTTCATCTTTTCTAAAAGGAATTACTTCCCTCATCTTTGGAAATGGTCAGTAGCAGAAGATACGTTTTGTAGCTCAAAAATGCACAATTTTGCAGCATTTGAAACATCAATCTTTTTAAAAGTGAAGATGGGATTTCTACTGGGATTATTTTTATACCAAGGCCTATGTCTGCAGACCAGTTGCTTTAAGTACAATTCTCTGTTTGCTCGTAATTTTGCAAGTAAAATGTTTTAAGCCATCTTCTAGAAAGTAAGGAGTAACCAAGAAGTTACCTCTTAGGGAACATATTTACTTAACTTGAAAGGGTTTCTAGTTTTTTCTCAGGTATTTTCTGGTGGTTTTGAATTTTTAATAGTTGAATAGCTTGTTGTGTGTTGGTGAAATCATATAGTATGTGACATTTCTGTCTTCGTGAAAAAATTGGAATTACAAAACAAAACCAGACTATTTCTAAATGCTAAATATACCAACTTGTTGGTAATTATATGAACACTTAGACATTAGTGATCAGCTCTTCTAATGTTCTGCAGTTGCTGTAGTAATTGCTGATGTCTCTACAAAGTGAATGTAAAGTTCTGTTGTATGCTTTCACAAAAGCATTAAGAATTTGTGGATGTAAAAGTTTTTTACTTTTAGCCTCTGTGTCAGATTGCTCAAAGAAAATAATGAAAAGTGAGATTAGGGAAAAAAATCCACAGCTCGGTTCTTAATTGGTGTTTTTGCAGCTTTAGGCAGTGAAGTTTTATCTTGGTACCTTTTACTATCATGCTGTTATGGACAGTTTGTATAAAAATGTGTTTTCCCATTTTTTTATGTTGTACCTCCTTATGTATCATCTGTAATTCAGCTTTGAAAAGCTGCAACTCTTTCAAAATGGAATTTTAAAGGTAATTTTGAGCCTGTGTTCACTTATGGTCCCAAACACCAAATATAAGATATGTTACTTGGAGTTAGTTTTTTGTTTTGTTTTTTTTTTTTTTTTTTTTTTTAAATGAGCTATTCTTCAGAAATTTTGAAGTTATTTTTTTTTTATGATTCTGGAAAAATACTGCTTACATTGGTCTTCAGTATGTTTTAATAGTTGTAATTCAGCAGCCTGTATTCTAATTATTTGCTATGTGCCCTCATATGTTGCATAAATTAGCTAAATTGCAAGGGCTTATATGCGATCATAAACTCTTGCAATTAGTACAGCAAAGGAATGTTTTAAGACATTTCCACTCCAAGCTGTAATTTTATTTCTACTTTTCTTACAGAAAAGCATTTTGAACTGACCTGTTTTGTCTCCAGCAGTCCCCCATGGTACAAGATACCTACCTTTACAAAATGCCTCATGAATTATGTCTTTGAAGGAAGATTGTATTTCTAAATGATCCACAATCATTTTTCCAAAATGTCATCCCTTATTGAATATTATTCAGATTTTCCATGAGCACAATCTATTTTGGCTTGAATAATGTATTTTTAAAGACAGCTTTCCTGTTACAGTGGGACAATATATAAGATACAGGAGTGTCTTCGTCATTTCGACTCAGGTAGAACAGACCCAACCAAACAAATCACAAGTTCCTTCTATGAATCTTTTCACTTGCCAGTATGAATGAAGAAGCTCAAATGAAGGTATTGAATTTGCACAAAGGGCATGGCTCTGACCCTTCAGCTGAAATTTGAGTGTCTGAAAAGCTAGTTCAGAAAGTTTTTGAGTCCCCAAATGCTCTCCCATAGGATAACCTCTTTTGCAGGATGTAGGTCAGGTTTTTCTTCAGAGACTTTTCTAATTCCGGATCTTTGTTCTTTAGTGAGGATTAGTTATGGACAGACTCCATATATGGTTATGCTTGTCCTTTGATGAAATGTCCAGGCAATTAAAAAAATTTAAAAATAGCTTATTTCATTGGAGGATTATTTTTCTCTCAATTTCAATGAAGTCAGGCTATGGCATTTTTGAAAGACTATGCTGTTTCCATAGTTGCATGTGTAAATGACATTTGATGCCATTACCTTTGTGTACACATCTACAAAAATATCTTGCTTTTTTAGGGAGTTCCAACCTTCAAATAATTTCTGAGAACAAGTACAGTTTTCAAAAGCTCTTGCCTGTCTAGAACTTACAAAAAATCTGATTTTAAGAATATAAGTTTTCCTCATCAAACAGTAGAAGGCAATAAGGTAGCCATAAGCTAGTCAGGATTTCGTTAGTGACAGAGCAACAGAAGTGCTTCTGTCTGTGTCATTACATACCTTAACAATTTATAAAAAATCTGCTGAAAGTTTTATGGCCTACATAGTGCAGTCTTTGCTGTAAAGTTTCATGGGATTATTCCAGTGATTAAATCACAGTAATAAAGAACACATTTGTCAATAGTTGTATTGTGACTAATTTTTCCTAAATGGGGTCATCTGTGGAACTGAGTGAGTAGCAACATCCTGTATTTCAATACATGAAAGAACATAAATGCTTCCTTATTAGAAAATACTAAAACTGCACTTTACAGCTTCCAGAATAAAGTCTCAGGTCATTAATAGTGTACATAAGAAACTGAGGATAATCATGAGTTCTCAACAATTAATCTAACAAATTTAAGTGGGCATAAAAAAGAAATAGAGATGTGTTTATGTACCTCTATGTACTGCTAAAAGATAATTAATTAAACTCTAAAGTGTGAAAAGACTTTCCTACACACACATTTTGCTAATAAAGTTGTTTGACTGTAGATGTATTTACTCCTTTAAGTTAAAAACATCAGTTCAGGATTTTCAAGGCCTTCCTTTAAATACTTTGAACACATGTTATTTTATAGTTTGTTGTAGTACAAATTTACTTAACCTGTAAGTCTGGATCAGGTTCCAAAGAATTATAGAACCTTAAAGGTGCAGTCTGTACAGTTACTGATACAGACCCATTCCCATCAAGTTTGTTCTAAAATTCTAAAACAAGTGAACTAATCAGAACCTCTTATTTCTAATCTTAACTGCAATCATGCTGAAAACATTCAGGTGGATCTGTTTCTTGCAGGGGAGAAGTCTGTTCTATACTGAATTTTTAAGAATATTGCTGTGAACTAATAATTTCACTAAAATGTGATTTGTTGTTGTGCAGCTCCCCAATAAAGTGAACGAGGGATAAATGAATAATGAGTGTATTTCACTGTCAGTGCTTTTCAAAAGTTACTCCACAGTTTTTACAAAGAACACTTTTTTCATAGTAACAAAGTAAAATTTTCAAGGAATAGTATTCCGGTTTTGATCAACAGTGGTCCAGGAATAATGTATTCAATTGAAATGCTTCTGACCTATTCAAATTGCTTTAAAAGTGAAAGTGATAGCTTTGTATGCAAGATGAGTGGTGAGGCTGGATTTGAAACTGGGTAGCATTTCTGAGACTCATGTACAGGAAAACACCATTTTTTCCAACCGGATAAATTTGTTTGGAAACGTGTGCATAGATGCATGCTTATGTTCATATTATTTTCTGTAATTTATGAATAAAATCTATAGATTGCAATTACAATAGACTATGTAATCAGTACGTGCTGTTAGAATTATAAGACCAGATCATTGTTTAGATACTTTTATTTCTCTTATTTTCATACTTAATACATGTTCCATACCGTATAAGTTTTTCATGACTGGAATTGGATATTTGTTAAAAATTTGTATTGGATCAACTGAAATATTTTGGAATGCTGAGATTGTTTTGATAAGCTTCGTTCCACAATTTAATTGCCTCATATCATTACACAGAAGAGCAATCAACTACTTACTACTTATATAGACCTTCATCATAACCTCATTTTGGATTTGTTTTATTGTCAGAAACTCTAACTTAAAAAAAACAAACCCAAACAACAAGCAACTAAAGTCATTTTCATTTGTTATTAGGGAGAATACAATGCTTAAGAGAGTTATCCATTGACATTATATAAGAGATTAAAAGTAAATTGAAACAGAATATTTTGACAAATAGCAAATGAAGCCAAATATTACACTGTTCCTATATTAGAATTTTTCTGTGAATTAATTTCTGCACACCTCCAAATCTAGAATCCTACCTGGGATGAATAGACTACAAAGCAGATTTCTGCAAGAATGGAAACTGGATTTCAACTAGCTTGACTAAATGGCCTGACAGCATCATATGCTTGTTTTTGGTTGCTTTTTTTCCACAGAACAAAAGCAAAAGCTTCTTCTTTTTTTGCCTTCCCCCCCTCCCTCCCCCTTCCCTACAGGAATTGCATTATTTTGCATTTGAGTTATGAATATTCCTCTTGGACAAACAGAAGGTGATTCCTGATTTATCAGTCTTACCTCCTTTGATCATACTCAGTTGCAAATGGTTATTGGTTATTGCAAATGCTTTGAGTGTTCTTTAGGAAAGCTGCGTTAAGGTGCAGTAGAGCCAGTACAGGGTAGAAACTCAGAACCTCATGTTAAAGTCCCCAGCTTGATATAGAAGTATGATGTATCAGGAGAACTAAATGGCTCAAAATAAATTTTGCAGTAAGGTCACAGGAAGCAAATTACCCTTTAATAAAGTGGTAAAATAATCACAGGAGTAGAGAAAAAAAACACAACAGGTTTTTGTATTCTCAGCTAGGCTTATTGAGCCCAGGATTTAACCTCATTTCCTTTCTTTACTCATAGAATGTTACTTCCTACACTACAGGACAAAAAGCAGAGTATTGAGGGAATGGGTGTAGAAGTTGCCATCTGTGAGGACTAAATACAAGGGGGGCAGTGATTTTGCCAGCCATGCCAGTGTAAATTGATTCACTGTTCAGGCTTAAATTCTTTTTCTCTTAATGTTTGTTCTGTGGCAGTTTGGGTTATTCAGCTATTTTATGGCACTTCTCTTGCAGTTCAAGCAATCTGATTCACCTCCATGTGCTACTTACACAGCCAGCTTTCACAATAATATCCAGTAGCCTGTAAATTTAACTTTTTGGACTCCAAGGTCTTTGGAAGATGCATATGATTATTTTTTTTTTTGTAAGACATTTATTTTTAGTGTAATTTACCTACTTACTGAATATATTAAACTTTTTAATACAAACTTATTTTGGCCATTGATACTTAGATGTGGGCAATTTTTATTTCTATTGACTGGGTTTTTTTCTCTTTGCTCATCAGTTATACAGTTCTTGAAGACTGTTAGTAGGAGTGAATGTGTTCTACGTGATTAGCTGCAGCTATTGCAATGAGGTCATACGTTTATTTTCATGTTACAGTAAAGTAGGTTACAAATTCTGTGTATGATGTTCTGTGCTTTCGTTTCTTGTGTTATGGAGACATAAGCTAATCTTGAGACAAATTCTTTTGAATTTTACAGTCTTGTACTGTGTTGTGGTTTATGTATTACCATTGTTTTCTGTCCCAGTGCCTGATTATGTCCATTGGAGGTCATTTGAGTCAACATTACATTCTTCAACAATAAGATTAATTATTTTTCCAATAACATCTAAAATTACAAACTTACACTTTTTAGACATAAGTGTGAGTGTGTTTGCAAGCCCCGTAGTAGTGAAAACTAAAACTTGTTTTGATGGATTTTTATTACCCGAATTAATTAGGAAAGAGAAATTATATGAAGTAAGTAGAATGTAAATTTTTAAGGATGGGTGGAACGTGACAGATAGGAAGAATCAGCTGTACTGGTAAAATGACTAGTGAGGGGAATGTCTAGGGAGGCTTCAGTTCTGTTGAAGGAGGATGCGATGGGTACAAGGAACATAAATATGAACATGACAAAAATGTCACTATTGCCAAAGCAGCAGACACTTTCCTGAGTATAAGGATATGAATTGGTCAGAAATAGTTTTGAAAATTATGATCCTGTTTCAGTATATTTCAAAGACCTTTTCAGGCTGGTTTTCTATGCTTTCCAAAGTTTCACTTTAAAGATGTCACAAACTAATATATGCTCTTCTTTGCACTACGAAAGCACATTAATAATTACCCATTGCATGACTGCAGCAGGTCAGGAAAACAAACTGACTTCTCTTCCTGCTTACCCCATATGCCTTGCTTATTTGTGTTATGATTATTTCAAATGGTATGTTCATCTTTAATTTCAGCTTCTCAATTTGATCATGTTTGTGTTGTGAATTACCTTGAGGAGAAAATTTTGACCAGGATCATATGCTCCCAGTCAGATTGATAGGAACTGCAGGGACTCAAAATACTGGAGAATGTATTTTAGCTTCTGATGTTTGTCTAAGGGATGTAATAGAATTGTTTTGAGCTGTTTGGAACTAAAAGCATCTATTGTTTTTTAACCTGAAATTAGAGGGGACTGAACTTAATGATGAAGTAATTCTCTCTAGTTACATGTCTTTCTCCCAGCACAGCTCATCAAGTTTATGGCCTTCCATTATTCACAGTCTGTGGCATTAATTATTTTTTGTCAAAGAAATGAAAACTCATCTCCTCAGGTATTCTTGAAATTCTTGAGTGCACAGCCTATTTAAGAGCTTAATCAGTCATGTTTTCAGTTTTCTTGTGGGGGCTGGAACTTTTCCAAGGGTAAGCTACTGTCTCCAGATACCTTTGTGTTGCCGTGCATTTTCCAGCTTATGCATTGCAGTCATCTAGACTTTGTCTCATGTGCTTTTTCTATTTTGGATTTATGAAAATCATCACAGAACTCCTTTCTATACTATTAGTCTTTTGAGATCATTATGGCCTATATAACACATTCTGCCATTCTTGCTTGCAGCACTTAGAAACTGTTGTGAACGTGCATTAAGCTTTGTAAAATAGCTTTTTCAGAACTGCAGAAGGGCTGGAGTGTTTGAAAGCTTTTATTTATTTATTTTCAGCTATACCAGCTGGTCTGGAAAAAGCTATTTCCTCCTCCCACAAACCCTGTTTTGCATTACCAGCTTGCAAGTTTAACCTCATATGCTGATGACAAAATAAAGTGATGAGTCCATAAAACTTGCAGTTTAGTAGTGTGTAAGCATGGTACCTTTGCTGACTTGGTCTTCCCTTTGTTTACCATGAAAGATATATTAACTTCTAACACACTTTTTCCAGGTATTTGAAAGTTTTTAATACATCGGTATTTGGGTTTTTTTTTGTTTTGTGGGGTTTTTTGTTTGCTTGGTTTTGTTTTTTGCTTTGTTTGGTTTGTTTTTGTGCTGGTGTTTGTTGTTTTTTTTTCCCGTTTGCTTTCAAATAGTTTAAATTCCTCTCTAAATAGTAGATGAGAAGCTGGATACAAGCCACCAGTGTGTGCTCACAGCCTGGAGAGCCGCTGTGTCCTGGATGGCTTCAAAAGCTGTGTGGCAAGCAGAGCCAGGGAGGGGATTCTGCCCCTCTGCTCTGCTCTGGTGAGACTCCACCTGAAGTGCTGTGTACAGCTCTGGAGACTGCAGCCCAGGAAAGACACAAACCTGTTGGAAAGGGTCCAGAGAAGGGCCACCAAGGTGATCAAAGGGCTGGACCAGCTCTGCTGTGAAGACAGGCTGAGAGATTTGGGGCTGTTCAGCTTGGAGAAGAAAAGGCTCTGGGAAGACCCTATATAGCACCTACCAGTGCCTGAAGGGGCTACAGGAAAGCTGTGAAGGTGCTTTTCACCAGAGAGGGTAGTGATAGGACAAGGGGTAATGGTTTTAAACTAAAAGAGGGAACATTTAGGTTAGACATCAGGAGGAAATTCTTCACTGTGAGGGTAGTAAGGTGCTGGAATAGGTTGCCCAGGGAGTTTGTATAAGCCCCCTCCCTGAAGGTGTTTAAGGCCAGGCTGGATGAGGCTTTTGCAGCCTGGTCTAGTGTGAGGTGTCACTGCTCATAGCAGAGAGGTTGGAACCTGATGATATTTAAGGTCCTTTCCAACCTTAACCATTCTATGATTCTAGATTGCAGGCAGAAAACTTATTTTGATATGAAAAAGAAATAGGTTTGTAAAATTTTGAAATATTTTGCAAAGTTCCTTTAATATTTGAACTGCAAATCTGATAGATAAGAAACTTTGGAGACCCATAGTTCCATTGTGGTTGCTTGTTTTGTTGTTGTTTTCTCCTGTTATGCTTCACTGCAGAATCTCTACAGAGCTTCTGTGGGTAGTGACTATCTGTTCTTCATCTGCAATCCTAGTGACCCACGTGAATATCTAGCAGTACTTCACTGAATTGCACAAATACACTGAAATAAAACTTTCTAAAAATCTTTCAGTTGCCCAAAACATCTTTGAAACCATGGTCTGGTACTTGTGGAGCTTTAGCCATTGCATACAGTAGTAACACACAGGTATTAAGCTATTCTCGGTTCTGTTTTGTATCCACAGATGTCATAGCTTCGTGAAGATATCCTTCTGTCCTATGTGATAGGGAACTGATCTACAGAGAGACATGGTGAGCTCAATTCAGCCCAGCTGTTCAGTGGCAGAATAAATTCTGACATGCAAGACTTAGTCCTGCACTTCCAATTTGGCCATGCCCTCTCCTCAGTAGTAGGTTGCTGATGTCAGATTAACACACGTGATGGCACACACCCCAACTCCCCCCTTTAGAATTCATTGTGCTTCCACACATTTAGCTTGCATTTGGTTGAAGATAAAAGTAGCTGATTGAGATTCCTTGGGACAATGGGTCTTGTACTGGAAGTGTCCACAATTTGTAAATGACAGAAGTACTGCAGTTGACAATCTGAGGCTCAGAGATAAACCTGCCATCTAATGATATATGAAAAAAAAGATGCATCAGTCCAACACACTACAGCAAGTATTTTCTTTAAAAGTAGGAAAGGCTACTGAATTCAACAGGGGAACATGTACAAAATGAATTTGTAACATGTAGCAGGAGGTTGTTGTAAAAAGCTTGTTCTGGGAGATTATTCTATTCTGCAAACACCAGCTTGCTTGAATTATAGTTCCAGTTTGTAAATGTGTTGCTGAGTTCACTGATGGTATCACCCTATATTTGTTTTCTTCTGTCTTGCTTGCATGGTCAGTGGCAGAAATTCTAAATAATTTTTCATCCTCCCCCTATCTGTTTGGTTGGGGTTCATTGTTGTTGTTTTTGGATTGCTTTTTGTTTGTTTCTTTGTTTTTTCACCTTTGAAGATTATGTAATTCTTGGGTTCAGGTCTTTTGTATCAACAGGATGTGTTACTTCACAGAGAGCATTTTCTTTCCACATTTGAGATTTAATTGCTCCTGTACTCTTTGCAATTATTTATGTAATTATGCCTTATTCTTATCAGAGTTGATTGAAGGTTTAATTGCTTACTATATTGCTATAAAAATACTTTTTTTAAAAAGAAGGTGGATTGATTGAATAACTATTAGGTGTAGAGAGAGCTTGATGAATGTTTTTTATAAATTACTTGTTCAGATAAAAAACAAGTATTGTCTTTGACTGCATAAGCTGTTTATGTTCTTCCTGGAGAAACAGCCAGCTGGGAATCAGTAAAAAATGGCATTTGTATTAATGCCCTGAATTTTTATCCTAGCCATTCTTGAAAGATCCTTACAGCTTTCAGAGTTCATCTACTGAAAAAAAAACAGAAGCCTTATGATGCATCACGTCTTAGGAGAATAAAAATGCAGGGTGAGCAAGTCAAAACAATAGCCAATCTGCAGGTGTTGAGCCATTCAAAAGCTAAGGCATGGTCATAAGAAAACACTGAATAGCAACTCTAAATAGCAAAGATGCTGAGAAGCTGAGTTCAGTTTGACTATTGTTCACTAGCATTTTAGCCAGATTTTGTCAAGGTGGAGATACTGAGGTCAAGGCTGATATAAAAGAACAAGCAAGCATGTACAATCAGTGACAGGTAATTAAATAAATCACCTAGATGCTGATTTTTGTGTTGGGATTAAGATCTTAAATTAACACAAACCCATACCAGTTTATTGGTGTGTGGTTTAGCTTGGAAGGAGTGTAGATGAACTTAGGTTTTCTGGTTTGTTGGTTTTGTTTTTGTGGAGGTTTAGGGGTCTGGGTTTTGTTGTGTTTTTTTTTGTTTGTTTGTTTGTTTTTTTTTTAGAGCTGAACTTTTACTCTGTGGTAAAAGGTCCTGGCCAAAGTGACAATGGACATGGTGGTGAGACCATGGCAAGTGCACCTAGGTGAGGTACAGCACAAACGCTAGAGGGGAACACCAGGGAACATGTCCCATCCCCCACTGCCATGGAAATTGGGAAGTCTTAAAGGCAGGGACTGGTAAGGGAGACAGGTGTAATTAGAGGAGATGTGACCTAGAAATTGCTGGTGCTCCAGGTTTGCAGCAATGCATTTCCTTATGGCTAAATGAAGCCTCAGGCTGGACTTGGAGAAACTGGTTCAGTTTAATCTCCTCTTGGGAGTTTTCAGGGATTCCCAAGATAGCTTTTAAGTCATTGTGTGGGATTAAGGGAGAATTTTTTTAAGAACATATTTACACTATTGGAAGGAATCCTGAGTTTAAATATTCCAAGAAATCTGGGTCTTTCCTTAGCAAACCACCTTCCCAAAATAGACTGAGTGGAACATGAGTTTGTGTCAACATTTGATCTTGAAAGATTCATTCAAGAGCAGATTTAGTTTAAATCCCATTCTGTCTGTGTTACTCAGGGTGCTGCTAAGACTTCTAGACCTTCAGCACCCTCTGTGCTGTTTTAAACACACATCTTGTCCTGTGGTTTTGCAGCTTAATTTAGTTTTTGCTCCAGTTAAGTCCAAAATAAACCCTAACAGAGCTTCTCTCCCTCTGTTTCTCTCAGCACTGCAGTGTTTCTCTAATGGGTATGATGCTATTCTCCTAATGTCAGGAAAAAATGTATCTAATGTATTAGAAGTGATAGCTCTCTGTGTTGTCCATCTAAAAATCTGCTCACGACATGCATGGTGAAGCAGGCAAATGTAATTGGGCTTCTGGAAAGTTGAATATAATTGGAGATGCATTGTATTGACTGACAGCAGTATGAATGGTGAACAGACCTTTGCAAACATTTACTGCCATTACTCTTTACTACTTAGATTCCTAAGAGAAAGAAAATTGAGAACAGTGCTACAGATCCATAAGAAAACTTCTTAAGTGTCTCCTAAGCCCTTTCCTTTGTTGTCTAATATGACAACAGATATCTCCAGATTTTTTTCTAAACAGCTTCAAAGAGCATGGAGCAATTGATATTAAAAAACCTCTATTCTTACTGTAAGCAGAGGGTAATTGTAGTAGCAATGGGATTATTATTCCATCTAAACCAATAGAGGAAGTTTCTATCTTATTTAAGAAAAACAGACTGTGACTGCTGGGGGATGTGAAAGGAGGAAGAGATGCAAATTAGACTAATAGCTAGATCTACAGTAAGACACAAAGGCCTAAAAATGGGATAGGCATATTTGAAATTGCAATCTTCACATTCTCTTCTTACCTTCCCAGTCACCAAAGATTTTCTTGCAAAGTGTTTTGCAGTGTTATTTGTCAGTCATCCCATGCACTCTTTCTTGGTCTATACTTGGTATCCTCTGTCATGGCAGTGATGAGCAACTAAACATTTAGCTCATTAGGAAAAATATCTTTGGGGGGCTTTCCTCAACCTGTCTTTTAATTTGGTAGCTATATTCAGAATGCACTTACTGAAAACTTCCAAGATTTGGTAATCACCCAAACACTGAATAGTTGTTGATTGCCAATACAATTAATGTTTTCTGATAAAGAAAAGGCACTCTACATCTCAGTCTGCTGGAAAATCTGTCAAAATTGATACAGAATCCTCACTTGCCTTTCTCTCTGGCTGTTCATTTGATCTTCAGTTCAACTTCAGTAGTCTAACATTTCCATGAGGGACTGAGGGTACTTCCAGAACACTTAAAGCTGCATGGTTTGAAGCTTCCTGAGAAGTGAGAGATGACACTTTGGATACCTGCAAACCAAGCAAGGAATTGAACCCCCTGTCTCTGTCATCCTGAAGGAACACTTTAATCACCAGCTCTTGTGTGAAAAAGTAGGCATTATTCTTTCCAGACATCTTTTAAAAGACGTGGATTCCTCTGTTGTTATTAGTTTATTTATTTAATATATTAAAGCTGGGTTTAAGCTTCCAGGTTTGGGTTTGGGAAGGTGAATCCTACAGCCCAGTAAAGTTATCAAGCTCCTTGTGGCCATGAGTTTTAGGCCACCTGCCACCTTGATGTTTCTTATTGGCTAGTTTTGTTGGTCTCTGCTCTGTGAACTTACTCTTCTAGGGGCTCTAATAATCTTACAATCAGTTTAGACATGTACCTGAGGCACTCTTTTACTTTAAGAGCTAGGGATCTCGGAAATCAGGTGTTGTAAAAATCAGGTGTTATATAGCCAAACATTGCATTGCACACATCACCTTTTAGATAATTCCCAAGACTTCAAATAGCTACTTGAAATCATAGAAGCAGAAGGACAAACATTTTAAAATGCCACCTATGATATCTTCCGGTCAAGACGGGGATATTCTGCAGTAGTTAGTGCAGTTTTCTCAAATGTCATTTAAAAATGAGCTGCTTATCAGAAAAGCAAAACTTAGCAAGACTGCGGATCTTGTTAAATGCTTTTGTTTGTTAGGAAAGCTTACTTTGTGGGGAGGGGGAGAGTAGAGACTTCCCTCCAACCATTACAGCTCCATCAAATGCAGTATTACTCCAGTAATGATTGTTATGCCTAATAGTCATGGACAGCAACTTTATTCATCCCAGAAAGTACACAAAGAAAAGCACCAGTGCAGTCTCTAAGATACAAAGCTTTTTCTGTTAAATTTGTCATGGATGGTTGGATTCATCAGTTTGCATGCGTCTTTGACTGATACATCATGCTGGATGCTTTAGGCAAACATGCACTAATTAGTAGAACAAATAGAAAACCCTGAGGATGCCCATGCTTAATGACATTGCCCATATTCTAAACCACCTCTACAACAAATTACTCATTTCATGCCTGTAGGCAGCGCAAGTTAATTTATCTGTATCAGTTGCAAAGTTGAAGCATTCACTTTTAACGAGACCCTGTATTATACCTTCCTAGGAAACTTTCCGACACTTCAGATTTTATACAAAAAAGAAACTAGAAGTAACAGACCAGGTGAATTCAGGGATAAAAGTAGGAGATATAGGATTCATTGTAAGTTTAAAGAGTCAGTAGTTGAAATAATTACCTTTTAATTAGTTTGATAACATGCAGAAACAAAAAAAATGTGAACAAGACTTGAAACTAAATCTTTGGAGGAGCTTTGAGTTTGAACCTAGAACTCTGGCTCAGAACAAGGGCAAACTGTACAGAAGTGCATGTGGTTCCTCCCATCAAGTAATGTTAACAATCAACCTTGGCAAAATAATTTAGAAGAATGGAGAATGAAGCAAATTCACAGGCATCTTATACCAGTATGGTTATAGTTGGCGTTTTCAGTTGTGTGTTGCTTTGCTTTTCTATACTGATATATTTGACTAAGAACTTGGATAGAGTGAACATTGTTCTCCTGAAATGAATGAGCTGAACATAGTGGTCAAAAGATACCCAAAAGTCTATGACATGGATGAACTGGAGTTAATTACGTAAATGAACATGGGTCTTTGGAAGTATGCAACTAAATATCTTGCATAACCAAGCCAACTCAAATCTTCAGTAGCAAAAAGAAACTGAATATTGTTGCCCTAAAGATGATGGGACAAGTTGCCCTTGTTCTGGCAGGTTGGATGGGAGGGGAACAGTTAAGGGAGAGGACTGAGTGGAGACAGATGATCTGTCAGATTACACAGGAAAGTCAGGATTTCTTTTTCTGCCTCATTCAGCAGG
>NW_009954406.1:3271308-3273405 GCF_000747805.2 Chaetura pelagica
GGATGAGGGAAACGGAAAAAGCAACCTATACTGTTATCCTTTCATAGGTGAACTATTCCCTCAGCTGTGCAAGTCTCTATGGTCAGCCTGGAACTCCAAGTGTCCAGCAGAAACAATGTAGATGTTACACCGTGGGCACTTTTGCAGATGCCTAAGTAAGCATGTGCCCAAGTCTTAGATGCTACCACAGAGCACAGCTGCAAAAGCTTTGACTGCCACCTCTTCAGGAGCATTGTCAATAACTATATATGCAGTAAAGGCTAGAATCTCATCCATCTATTAACACTGGCTTTCTTTAATGAATGTGTACGTTGAAGCTATGTTGGTTTATACTTGTTATAAACATAAAACTTGAAGATAAAAATATATACGAGCTTACAGTAATAAAGCTCCTAGCAAGTAACCTTCCAGAAAGTAAGATGTTCAACATCCTCACAGAGACCTTGATGAAAAATATCTTTATGTGGCATGTAACACTGTTGCTAAACAGCTTCCAAGGGGCAGTTTGGAAGCTAAAAATTTACAAGTCTGATATTGGCAAATGACTTAGTAGGTACCAGGTGGGCTTCCAGCTGCTTGCTATTTTCCATTCTCTTTTGAAAGCTGTGTTTATGCAGCTGTATTCATCACTCTGGTACAGTCTTGTCTGAAAGAAAGTGGTTAGAAAAAAGATTTTATGCCCCTGTACATCTAGCATCCTGGCAGTATTCAGGTCCTAACTGAGGACATACCTTTCTGAGTTTCCCCTCCTCTTACAAAGCAGTGGAGGGAGGGAGAGAAGATCAGCATTTGGGGGTCAAAACACTGGAGTTAGGGACCTCAGGGGTCTAGGTTCACTTGTTTTCCTCTGCTGTAAACGTCTTGTGCAGCTTTAGCTAAGTCATTAAGTGTCTTTGTGCTTCTGTATGCCTTGGATAAAGGCAAAATAATGAGACCTGCTCTCTCGTTGCTTTCTTCTTTTTTCCTCTGGGTTCTGCGAGTGATGGAGCAGACCTCCCACGTTCACTTTGGTGCACTGTGTTCACGGCTGCCGTGTATCCGTGGTGTCTGAACGTACCCAGCCACAGCCTGCAACTCCGAGAGGCACAGCTGCAGATGATGTAGAAATTAATCTCCTTTCTGACACATCTACCTCTCTGCATCTCTCTCCTCTGTGGTACTCGAGGTACTGCAGCCGATGCTCTTTGCTTGCCAAGTGTGCAGAAAGCAAGTGCTTGTCTTGGTCCATCTGCACCGATGTAGTTGCTAATGTTTACCGTGTCTGTTGGTTTGGAGAAAGATGGGAGGGGGGAGGCTGGCGGGTGTCGGGAATTTCTTTGAGCCTTGTTATCCCTACAGTAACTATAGACTTTGGCAGGAATGTGGGTGATTAATTTCAGGTCTGTGTGCTTAGCCCGAGCGGCAGCAGCTCTCCCGGCCGCTCCGCTGGGTGTCTGGGCGACAGCCGCGTCCCCGCTGCTCCGCTCTTTCACCAAGCCCTGTGAATTCAGCTCGGCTAAATAAACATCACCGAGCTGCTAATCACACGCTCTGAAACAAAACAGCACTTCACTTCGGGATCTGGGCAAGATCAGACTTCCCTCCCTCTCTCTCTCTCTCTCTCTCTCTTTCCCCTCTTTCTGTATTTTTATAGACAGATTTTGAAAAGGACGTTGACCTGGCGTGTCAGACAGGTGAGGTGTCCCCTGCCTCCCGTGCTGGGGACAGGGACATCACCACACTGCACCTGGGGAGGGACAGGCAGTGTGTGCTGGGGTGGGCATGATGCCACTGCTCAGGAGGTCGGTCTGGCCTCCTCATCCTCCCATGGGACCCCCGGGGCTGGTTCTGCTCCTCGGGGATGGCTCTGACCCCCCTCCCTGCCCACAGTGCTGTTTAAGGAGGTGAACACCTGCAACCCTGCCACCATCACGGGCACCTTGTCTCGCATCTCCCTGGATGGGGATGAAGATCCCAAGCTCAACACCACTTCAGAAGGCGGCCTGGGCTTCTCTAGCCTGCCGGGGAACATCCCTCCCTCCAGCATCCTGGTCCAGGTCCCCAAGATGACACCCAACGTGGTGGCGGGCTTGGGTGAGCTGGGAAAGCCACCAGCAC
>NW_009954406.1:3273628-3275010 GCF_000747805.2 Chaetura pelagica
GGTGTGGGGGGAGCTGGGGGACCCACCGGCCCAGCCGCTGAGCCTGGAGGCACCGGGTCCTGTCTACCTGTGCACGGAGAGCAGCCTGAGGCCCCTGGAGTACGGGTGGCTGCGGGCCCCCGAGCCCCCCAGGGAGAGTGACTACATGGTGCTGCCCCGCCGCACCGGCAGCCTCAAGCCCTTCCCGCGGGAAGAGAGCACCCTTGGTCCCAGAGCTGAGGAGGGGGTGCCTGGTGGGACAGGGCGCCCAGCAGCTGAAGGGGATGCCTACCCCAGCTTCGTGGCAGTGGACCACGTCAACGTGAACTTGAACCAGCCCTACGCAACGGTGAAGGCCCCCTATGGCCTGCAGTTCAAGCAGCATCCCACCGTGAGGCAGATCCTGGCCTCGGAGCTGTCGGAGCGCAGCCGCACCATGCCCCGCACCGTCCCCGGCTCTGCCATGAAAGTGGGCTCCCTGGAGGTGAGCAGGGGGCTGGCATGCCCCACACGGGTGGGAAGGGAGGTGGGTGAGTGTGCAAGAGCCCACCTGAGTGTGTGCAGGTCCCTGTGCTCCCTGCCCAGCATCACACCCTCCTGCCTGGGGCTGACCTTGCCCTGGTAGCTCAGCTGGGAGCCCCGTGTCTCCAGCTGGACTCTGTCCCCTGCTTGTGGCATGGCTTGGGGCTGGCATGAGCTCCCCCCCTGCTCTGCTTTCCCGACATCCTGGACCTGCAAAGACCTTTCCCTTTTCTTTTCCGCCTCCTCCCCCTGCTCCGGGCCCTGCCTGTCCCCCCTGCCAGAGGAAGAGGTTGCGATACTCTGACCTGGATTTTGAGGTAAGTCCCCCCACAGGGCTCCCCACCAGTGCCCACTGTGGTGTCAGGTGCCATCCTGGGACAGAACCACCTTGTTCCTGGTCCCCTCCGGGTCGCTGTCAGCAAAGCAGCAGCCGAGCTTGGAGGAGTTTCCTAGCAGGCAGTAAGGAGCACTGGCTCCCCTCTCGCCCTGCAGAAGGTGATGCACACACGGAAGCGTCACTCCGAGCTCTACCATGAGCTCAACCAGAAGTTTCACACCTTGGACCGGTACCGGGCCCCGGCTGCCGGCTCCTCCAAGGTGAGATCCTGGAGATCCCACCCTGCCCACGCTCCTCCACCTTCCCGCTGCATGGACCGGGGTACCTAGGGAGGATGGAGGGAGCTGGAGCGTCCCCAGGAGGATGCTGGAGCTGAGTGCTGTAGTTTTCTCCGCAGCGAGAAAAGCGGTGGAGCGTCTCATCGGGCGGCGGGGAGAAGAGCATGGCCAGTGTAAGTGCCCGCAGTCCCCTGGGGCTGAGCCAGCCCAGCCCGAGAGGGGTGGGAAGGTGGAGGTGGGTGGCTGTGCTGGTGGGACACAGCCAT
>NW_009954407.1:0-22631 GCF_000747805.2 Chaetura pelagica
CCACCCCTTCGTGTCTAAAGTTTCAGCTGTTCCTGAGAATGAGACAGAAGGAAAATATATAAAAAAAATTTTTGGCAAATTTTTCTTCTGACCAGGTCTTGCATCTGAAGTTTTGACTAGGACTTGGCATGGGACAGCTGGCAGTATTTGTGGCCAGAATGGCCTTGCTGTGCCACTGCAGATCCATCATCTTTCTGAAAGGTCTCAGTTTGTATCTGCTTGGCAGAAACTTGGAGAGCCAAAACTTCTCAATAGAACAGTCTACACAAATCCTGTCTGATCAGAGTCCATAAGCACCTAAATTTACCTGCAAGATTTTCTTGTTCCTAAATTTCTGCTACTGCACAATTTCTGCCTGGGGCTCACCTCCTGCCTGAGACCACACAAGATACACAGACTAAGCATCAGCAGGCCCAGTTCCTATGGGAGGCATGAAGTCCAGCATCTGTCCCCAAACCTGTTTGCACAATTCTACGGACAACCTGCAGCAGAAACATCCCCAGAGCCCTGGTCTTCCTTGATGTTCTACAAGACAGACTACTCACCAGGAAAGTACTCTAAAAATTCAATATCACGTTGCATGATGGGTCCATGTCCCATCATGCCGGTAATGACCGGCAGCGTGGCGGAGGAGGAGAAGATGACCTTCCCTTCCTGTCCTGCTGCTCTGCCACTGCCACCCAGGTGCTGGGAGTCCTGAGGAGGGAGCAATGGGTGGCTTATTGTGGTCATGGCTGTGAGAGGCTGTGTTGGTGTGCTGAAACTAATGTGGTGTGATTTGCTGGAACACACGGTGATGTATATAATAGGAAAAGCCATTCCCTTGATGTTGCCTTGTGCCATGGTTGGTTCCTGCTACGCTACCCCACACATGGCTGTACATTGCATGATGTAATGAGGAAAACAGTGCTGCAAGTTTAGTTTCTGGGTTAATTTCAAAAGCAAGTAAAACTGGGTGCAGAAGGATTCTATATTGCTGTGGTATTAACTGACTGTTGCATCTTTTTTTTCCTGTGTTCAGTTCTCTAATTCCTTTCTATCCATTTTCATATCAAATAACAGTTCTGAAGATAAGAAGCTAAGTTTATATATTTTTTTTCCATTTGGTTCTTCTTTGTATATTTGGTGAATTCTCCATTTGTTTCTTTCATTCATATATTCATTTATTCATTCTCTCATTAATTTTTCCATTGCAAAGACAAGTCCACCTGAAAAGTCCAGACATGTGTTAATAACCTGTTTTTAGAATAATTTGTACATTTTAAACCCCCATTTCCATTGGCTTTTCTGTCCAAAGCCTCTTTGGACAGTGGTGACTACTTTCCTTGTTGCTTAGGCTACTCTAGTTTAAAGGGGGAAAACTTTGTATTTTGTGGTATTCTAGAATTTTTTGTAATATTTTTGGATACAATTAATTCTGATTTAATATCTGTTACAAAACTGTGACTGTTTTCTTAAAGTTTTCCAATTCTGAAATTCTTGTAGAGCAGCAAGGTGTGTGTGAGAGAGAGGCAGCATGCATTACTGGCATTGCAAGTCACATGTGGGTATAATAGAATTACTTAATCCTCTGCTTCCTTTACAGGAGGTATGCTGTGAAAGGCAGAAGCTCACAGCTTGGGCTGCCTGCCAGCCCCCAAGGACACACTTCCTTCCATGGGTGTGTGCCCTGACTTCAGTGGAACTAATGGCATTACACTAGGAAAATATGTACTAGTGTGAGAAAAATTAAAAAATTCATAATTACCATGTGCCTCTTAGCAAGGTAGAAATTTATGTATAATTATAGACTGCATAATTCCACAAAGATTCATCTAAACATACTGGAAAAAAATTAATGAGAATGATCCTTTGGAAGAATCATGCAGTGATTGCATGGTGAGTATTTCTGCAGTGGTCCCCACAAGCCCTCAGGTCATTTGCTTTAACTGCTTTTGGAGGCTATTTGGGAGCTGCTCCAAATGAGAAGATTGCAGAGATAGAGATTAAACTGAGGTTTTCTGAGGGAAAAAATAAATAAATAAAAAAAATTAGCATAGAGAATCTGGGATCATTCCTGTTCAACTTTTAGAAAATGGGTTCATGCACATCAAAAACAATATTTTTTTGTTTTTAAATGATAAAGACAAAATGCCAGAAGTAGTATATTATTTGATTTTCTGGTGGTTCATCTTGCATTGGAAGACAGTGATAAAACTGGATAAGATTGATAAGTGATAAGACTGGATGTGTTGATAAAACAACATTATTTTGCAAAGGCAGTGTCAAAATTATGCCCTTTTACATCAAATACCATTTTTAGAACTATTAAATGGCAGTGCATAATTTTTAAACCCTGGAAGATTTATTATGTTTTCAGGTACATGAGTAAATCATTGACATGTTTGTTGATATAATGTCCAAAATGGATTAACTTCAGTAATTTATTTCATCATTACAGTAGTAATAACATATTCATTTATCAAATCACAACTGTTAAAGCATAGGAAGAGAATAATAGTAACAGTTAAAGAAGGTTGTTCAAAATTTGTCATTTCTGCTTCACATGATGAGAGACAAGTTTGTGTTTGGCGTTCTGGCTGCTCAGGATTGCATGGCTACTGTGGAGGCTGCGGGATGTGTTTCCCCACAACTTTGGGCAGGATGGTGGCTAAACACACAACTTGGAATTGGTTTCACAGAGGACAAGTGGGAGGCCAGAGCTCCTAGCTTCAGCCCCCGGTACTATGGGCTTGTATGAAAAAGGCAGGTTTTTTTGTTTAAAATCTCAAAGTTCCTCAGTATGATGTTCCCCAAATTCTGCCTGCCTCAAAAACCAAAGAAAAAACCTGCAATAACATCAAAGTGGCATCTGGGGACTCTAAAACCCATAAGGTGGAAAAAATTCTTGACTGCTTTGTGAAGTCTGGAAGTCTGAAATTGTTGAAGGATGGAAGCTGTCAGGTGATTCTGGAGTCTGAATGGAAAATACTGAGCAAGTGGTATTTCATAGAATACTCGCACTGTCCTGGAGAGCTGCTGGCATATTTGGAAGGTCGTATGGTGGGGTCAGCAGAAGAAAAGGAGAACATCAGCCTGACTGATGAATATCAATTCAGGGTGATATGTCCAGCACCAATGTCAAAGTTACTGTCCCTGAAGTTGTTATGAATGGGCAGGACACACCTCCTGTGCACAAGAGAAAGTTCATAGGAAAGGCTTGGCTATCAGTGTAAAGGGCACAAAGACTAATTTCCATGTTATTTCTCAGATTTCCTTCAAGTCTTCACCATCCTTATTCCTCCATCTTTTAAAAGGTGTTAAGATCTGATTACACTGCAGTCAATAGCTAAGCTCCAGCTACTGGTGATCCTGTTCCTGAAGGAGTTAATTCTATTTATTTGTTTTAATTTTGCAGAAAGTGTAAAATTGCCTTAGCTGCAATTCCCACCAGCACATTTTGCAGTTGCTACAGTGTCTGTACTTGCAGGGTTGTTTGGCCCTAGGACAGAATCTTCAGGTAACCTGTTCTGCAGTATGTTATCTGGATTTTCCAGATTTCCTAGTTCTCGAGTGGCTGCATAATTAAGTACTTTGTACTGAAAAATCGATGTTTATCTCTGATTAAACTATTTTTTTTGGTAATACAGTTTTGGGTCAGCTATGCTTCTTTTTATTTCCCAGGTGCCAAAATTTAACCACAACAATATCCCTGTTTGCCTAAGCAATTCAATTTGTAGTATGTGTGTTGTTTGATATTGGAATTGAAAGTATCTTTTTTTTTTTTTCTTTTACAAGCCTGAAATAGAGAGATTTTGTGACTTACTATTGTGTTAAATTTGAGGCATTTAAAATTAGTTTGTCAGATTTATGAAGCACGTCCTTTCTTTTTAGAAGGACTGTAGGTGTTATAATGTGAAATAATACAGTTCTCACAGCAGCAGCAAGTTTCATTGTTCTAGTTAGTGACTGAAGTGTTAGCTCTTTAGCTGCTGTGCAGTGGCATCTTTACGTTTAATCCTGTAAAGCAGAGTGTTCTGCAGAAGCTAAGACTCTGTCCTGAGATGGACGTGACCTGGGAGTATCTTAGAGGAGATGTATGAAGCAGAGAGATGTTGGATATGATGGCTACACAGGAAAAAAGAGTAAAACTAGGTCTCATTAGGGTAAAGTGAACTTAAGCAGGACTAAAGCTGCAAAAACTAATTTGTGATTCTGATCATTTAGCTGTAGCCTCACAAAAGAAGAATCACCATAAACAGGCTTTGGGTGATCTCACTATAGGAACAGAAGTTTTACCTGTCCCAAAGGTACATCTGCAGTGGGATTTATGGTATGTATGTTGCATAGTAGCTCTGTTGTGTGGAGAATAATACCCTTGTTTTAGTGAGCTGCTACATTTGCAATAACAGAGTATGTCAGAATAGTGGTTTTTAATACTTGTTGTCTTGTTTCAGTCTTGTAGGGCTTTTATTACACTAAATTTGTCCTGGTGTGATTGACAGCTGCATCTTAGGAATATAGCTCACTACAGCAAAATTAGATCAGTTAATATAATAAACAATACTGAATTTAGAGGCTCAGATCATACTGAGCTACAAGTAATCTATCTTATGAAGATATTAAATTATCTTATGCTTGCACATTGTATTAAGCATACTAAAAACTGACCTGTGAGATTTTTTAAAATACAATGATATATTTTAGTAGGTAATAGAAAGGAAAGGCTGAAGTTCCTGAGTTTTTTACCCACATAACCCTTATAAATAGATTTTATCCTCAGTGATCAGTATTTCTGAAATAATGAGTTACTTCTGGATCCAGGCAGTATACTTGGAATCTTTAAAATTATGTAATTATGAAATTATGTCTGCCACTAATGTTAGGTTGATATTACAAGAGTCTGAGAACTATTAAATATATTGTGCATTTACAGAATTGGGGGTGCTTGGCACTTTCTCGGATTGAATCTTTTCAGTGAAATCATGTTCTCCCCACTCTTTGTGACCAGTCTACTAATGTCAATAAAATAATACATGTGGAAATGGATTCTTGTTCATGCTTTTGTTTCCAGAATCTATCTGTGATGCATTTACAGTTATTGACTGAACACACTTAAAACGGTAGGTTTGCATTGGCTTTGCAGTTCTTCTGTAATCTTACTCACTTTTTTTAAAATGTTTTTTTCCCTCCAAGGGAGTAAATTGATTTATATGAGCATGCTGTTAATATTATAACTCCTTGTCTAGCCCCTTGGGTTCTAATGTTTTTTAAACACAGTACAATTATGGGAAACATTATATTGGAATGACAACATAAATCATCCCCATAGGAGTCTGAGCAGTCTGGGGAGCAATCATATAGAGTCCTGCTGAGGTAAATAAGAACAGTAATCTGAAATAAATAAAAGACCAATGGTTCTAATGTGGATGTCTCAAGAATATCATAAATTTGTAATGACAGTGTTTACTTGGTGTAATGATATTGGATGTAGTGTAAAGTTGTTGCTTAAATCATACTTCATAGTTCTTGATCCCATCTCTTCAGAGATCTCTTCAGTTGGCTGTGTTTCCACATCTATCCTCCAAACACCAGCCTTTTTTGGAAGAGCATAAGCACATGTGAAATGTGGTAAGATTCTCTAGAACTTTGGCTAAATTTAGTCAACAAATACTGAAATTCCAGGTACAAAAATATGCTTATTGGGGATGATTTTGTTCTTTTTTTCTTTTTTATTGCCATCGTCAGAATGTTAGAAAGAGCAGGGAAATAGGGTAATAAAAATACTTCCATTTTCACGTTCATGTACACACAGCAGTCATGTTGTTTGGGTCCAAAAGGGGTCTTAGACCACTTTGCACTTGTGCACAGTGGGAAATTGGCAGCTGGGCAGCCTAGTGGGTTTCCTCTCTTTTGCAATAACTTCCTTAGCAGTACTTAATTCTCATTGATACTCCAAGATATTGTTCCTCCCTTGACCTGCAGGGGAAATAAAATATGAGTTTAAGGTACCAAATGAAAACAATTAATCTGAAAGGGAACTACTCCAGGGATTGTTGTCAATTTATGTATTTCCAACATGTACAAATTACATAGTAGAAAATAGTTTAAAAATATGATCTTTTAATAGAAAATGTATTTCCCCAGACCAAATTCAGCAATATTGTGTAAATAAAATGATAATAAAATGGATTTTTAAAAAAGAAAATACATTTTAAAGTAGAAATTAATTTTCCATGAGATTTTATGGCAGATGCTGGGGAACATGCATGTCATGTTTGTCAATTTGTGTAATTGAAAGCATGCTGTGTTTGTGCACAAAATGAACATGAGACATTCATTGCATAAATGCAGCCAAATCTTTGGAACACATTTAAAAAATGTAGATGGCATTAACTTTTAAAATAATTTCTGACACAATCTTGGAGCAAGATTAGACTTTGTGCAGTCTAACACAGATTTCTGTGCTTGAAGTGTGAATATGACACTACTTTTCAGTGATAAGTCTAAAAGTTTCTGGGATAAATGCTTCCGACAGCAGGGATTTCAGTGCAGCTTGGACAGATCAAACTGGCACGGGTGCCTTTTGAAGGTGAAAGTCACTTGTGCTTAGTTTTGCTATTTCTTTTTAAACAGCAATAAAACTTTAAAATACTTTATATGAGAAACTTGTTGAACAGATGTTTTCTAAGTTATGTATTAAAATGTTGATAATGGATTATAAAGGAGAATTAAAGAAATCAAGGATGTCTCCAGAAAAAAGCACACAAGCTCTCAGTCGGTCTCTGACTTCATCCTCCCTTACAGGTATAAACTTTTGTTACTGTGTATGTCCATAGCAGCTGTTTTATGAAATATCTTGTGGAAATATTGACTGACTGATTGCCTGCAGTTTTTTCTCATTTGTAAAGACAATCATTGCATTTATCAAAAGTGGTCACAAGTGGCAAAACTTCTTCCTTAGTGGATTTTGAGTGATTTCTGCTCTCTTCTCTCTGAATACGTGTATAACAATGCAGTTTGATTTTGAAATACCGAAGTAAAGATTCAACATTCAGCATATAGATAATGCAATAGACTTGATTTTGAGACACAGTTTTCCATGTTTTCCAATGAGGTCAAATGGATTTTAAAAGTCCCAGCTTTAAATACTCATATACTCATACACATATACAGTAATGCCTGCATGTTTTTGGAATTTGCTTGTGCTTTTGGGACTCAAAACTACAGGTATGAAAACAAAACTAACATTTGCAGTCATAGTTAATCTTGTTAAGAATGTTTATTTGGCTGGCTCCAGATATTAATTTGCAGGATTATTTAGGTCAGAGGGTCAATACAAGTGAAGCATTTTGTGCTATTCACAAAACCTTTGATGTTACAGTGGTGAAGAGTCTATCAGTATTCATACATCTGTGTTTCCTGAAGATAGCAGGCCATTTCAGAAAGGCATTATGTGACTTTATGACTAAACTGTGCAAATAATTTACTAAAAATGTCTGCATTTTAATATTTCTTCCATATTGTTTCATAATCAAATATATATATATGTGTATTTGCTCTGTTTGATAACATATTCATGTAACAGATCTTAGATGTTATTATCTTAATTTTATTCATGATGTAATGTTTGCTGACCATATTCAGCATGTCATTCAGATGCTTTTAATTAAATTAAAATACTGTATAAATCTACCTGTCTTTTTATGAATTGCATTTTAAAAAATCGAAAACAAATAGTAGTGGCAATAGTATCTGCTAAAACCAGGTAAAAGAGAAAATGAAAGGTGAGATTTGTTGTATAATTTGGCTTTATAAGAAGTCAGGGCAGATGTGCAGAGGGTGCAAAGAGGAGAGAGAAGGGAGTACTCGCCTTTTCGGAACCTTTTCAGTAGCTGGATAGGTGGTCAGGGACAACAATGCATCAGTAAAAATACTCCATTGCAACACCAGCCATTCTTTCCAAAGACTTGGAACTCTGGGCTTTTAAGTTCTGCACTTGGGTCTGTTTCAATTTGTTTTCTGTCCATGAAGGTGTACCTGCATTTTCTGGGTCTCTTGTTTTATTTCCAGCTGTTTGCTTTTTGTATTTGAACTGTAAGCTCTATTGGTAAGAGTGATGTGCATTTTCACTGTGTGTTTTCCCATAACTTTGATGCAGTGGACCAAGTATTTATTTAGCCACACTGATGGCTGGAGGTCACAACTAATTAAAAAACTGCAGTTTATAAGTTTGGCTCAAACATGCCTGATTTTTTACTTCTGGATTTTACTCTCCAGTGAGCAAACCCACCATGAATACTGTCTAGGAAGTATTATTTGAAATATTAATTCAGTAATAATTTGCTGCGAGTCTATATAATGCCATCTTGTTGAAGCCACGGTGTGTCTGATGGGGGTATAAGTGAAAATTGGACATCTTCTGTTCTAGCATGTACAAGTTCTGCTGTGGGCTGTTCTGTCAGTGTTGTACATAAGCTGGTACCAATATTGCAGAAGGTAGCATGACTGATGTCTGTCACTCATGATTCATTCATTTTCTGTCTCCTTAGGGTACCTGCAGCTTTTCCAAAAGGAGAAGCAGCTTGTGCAATTACATTTCAGATCTCACCCCAGATCAATTTGACAAAGTCAGTGTCAGAAACTCAGAGATACTCAGTTCCCAAAAATTTTATGAAAATAGGCTGGTAGAATTAAAAGGGACCCCAAGGCAGCGATGTCAGTGTAACCTTTGTTAGGCATGGAAGAAAGACATGAGTACATAACTTCAACAGAAGTTGCACTGCAGAGTTTGGGTTTTGCACACCATAAAATCTGTCTTTCAGCCAAAACTTGATTTCTGTGTGCATCTTCTGCTGTCTAACATGGTATGAGCTATGGTTGCAACATTTCCTGCATTTGTAATATCACTTCTCAGTCTGGGACTTCCTATTGTCTTTTAAGGATTAAACTCACTTAGCAGACTTGGTAAGCTTCAGTTAAAGAAGTCAACCAGTTGCAATAGATGAGTTAACTGGAGACCAGGTATGGAAGTGAGAGAACGTGATGAGAATGGGACCTTGCTTGTTGGTGACAGCAAATTGTTAAGTCATTTGGAATCTACCATACAACTTAGTTTGGGTGAGGAAATGTCATCTGGAAGGACTCTGTTAGACACTAGCTGGGAGTGTCTTAGAGGAGGTGCTTGAAATAGACAGATATTTAGATACAATGGCTGCACAAGAAAAAGCAGAAAGGTAATTTCCATTAGGGTAAAGCAAACAAGATTTTCAGAAGAGGACTACCAAGAAAACATTACTGTAAAAAATGGGTATTGCATACTCATTCTGTATGTAGTAAATGCTCTGATTTCATTGTGAAAAGCATCTAATCACATGAAAAATGTCCACAGTTTTATTTCTTTCTCTCACTTAATCTTCCTCGGTGACAGGAACTTGGAAAGAAGCAATAGGTGATGATCATAAGGCTGTCCAGTTGGACCCTGCAAACCCTGCAAGTAGTCATGGTATGAACTGTATGTTCTAACATTTAATTTCTATTAGTGCTTGAGTTTATTCGTTTAGCTATTACCGATTTTCTAGATATTACTGATGCAGTCTGCTGTATTTGTTGTAGGATAGCACCACTTCAACTAGCATTTAAATAATGTCACTCTAATAAAAATAAACCTAGTGATATTAATATAAAATATTTTATGATGTAAGATATTTTGAAGTGGGGAAAATGTTTTGTTTTTTTTTCATAGAGAAATATTTGCAGATTGAAATTCTTATATTTCAAATTTTCCATGTAAATGGAAGATTTTCCTCTTACATATATCAACATGGTTAGGTAGAGTAGATCTGCCAAAGCCACCTTCAAGCTACTGAGCTGGGTACTGGAAAAGGCGTGAAAATCCAGGATTTATCGTAGGCTCAGAAGATTAGTATATTTTTGTATCACCAGCCTATAGTGAGGTCTGAGTTGCACAGTTTATCTCCTTCCAGCACTAGAGGAACCCGGAGAGGTATGTGTACAAAGTCAAAAGAGTTTGTGGTGCAGACATGCTCTGAGTGACACCATCATGTAAGAAATGGGCTTAGGGATGTAGATTTACAGTGGCTCAGTCACACAGCAAGCATGAGAAATATATGAAACACACTAAAGGGAAATTTGCTGAGTCCCTCAGGAAAATTTCAAGCCAGTTTTCTGAAGATTACACTTATTTTACTACATGAACAACTTATTTTTAAAATAGTTTTTATAAGCAGACCTTTTGGTGAAACTGGTTATCAAAATATCTTCTAAGAGCAAGTAGATATTAATGATGAAGCAATGAATCAAAGGAGTAGAAACCTAGCTCTATATGACTCTCATCAACTCCAGTGGAAGTGGATATTCTGTTAATTGCTTCTGAGCTGACATATAGTGATTTCTCAACATTTCTTCTGTCCCTGAAAAAGATTCATGTTGCTTCTGAATTAGTAGTATCCTTTACCTAACTTCAGTTTTATGCTGCTGTATTTTTTCAAAGCTTTTTGAAAGTACCAGTCCCATCAAATCTGATTTCAGTCCAAAGATATGAAAATACATGCTATAATCAGGAACTAAATTAAAAAAAAACTGTCTTGGATGTCATAATAAGTGATGTCTGTTTTAATTATAAAAGTTTTCATTTTAACTTACCACCTGTGAGCTGATGTGATGAATTTTTCTAACATTAATGTGGTTATATCGAGATGTGCATTGGCTTGATTTTTTTTAGTTTGCTTCTTAAGGAGTTTGACCCATCACATACGTGTATTGTGATAAGAAATACAAAAAGGAAGGATGAGAAAAACTAAGTTGCTGGTCTGCTAATAGCCTACTGCTTTTTCCATGTGGCTGCACTCTGTATTTCAATAATCTCCTGAGACCATTAGATAAACAAATGTAGTAAGTACTGAAATAACTGATGCTGTCAGCATCTTCACTTCTTCTAACAGGCCAGAACTGATCTTTCAGTCTCTGAGCTATTGAGTCCTGATTCAGAGACAGGTTTCTATATAGCTGGCTAGCTTGGTAAAATGCATTATTTCTTTGAGAACAAACATACTCTGACTAAAAGCTGCTTAATCAGTGTAAATAGAAGTTCAGTAAGGGAATGATTGTTAATAGCCTTGTAACTCCTTTGTTGTGTTAAAAGGCCATAAATGAGAGTGGAAAACGGACCAATGGATAGTTCTGATCTCCCATAAGAATAGCCAGGCCAGGCTAGCAAGGTTTTAAGAACCCATTGGTCTTTTGCTTATGTCAAAGAGAAATAAAAGTAATTTTATATAGGTAGGTAATAATACTGTTGTTTTGTGCCTTGAGAACAGTCTTGGAGACTACTCTGTTTAAGATGAAAAATTTCTGATCAGGAAACTGAATGTTTACAATAAAACTGCACCTACCACCGTGTTATCCTTAAACATAGTCATATCTCACTGAAATTGAAATTGCAGCACTTGTTTATTGAGAGCAGAAGTAGGTAAAGCCAGTTTTGTTTTATGGATTTTTAAAAATATATAGCCACACTGAGGTTGAGTTAGTATGTCTTATTTTATGTATATCTGACAGTGTTTTTATGTAAGTAAAATTACTTTTTAGTAAAATGGTCTCTTGGTGGAGACAGATGCTGTTTTGTCCTGCAGGGAAGCTCTGTACTTCAGCTGTTACCTTTTATTGCTGAGTGTTGTTCTCAGGTCTAACTTTTGATTATCAGAGTAACGTGTTGCAACAGTTCCTTACACATAAAACATAATCTGCTGAGGTCATGCATATGAATTTATCTTCTCAGTATGACAAATTTTATGCATGAATATTCCTCTATTGTTTTTTCTTAGCTCTATCCTAATTTTTTTGTATATGGTGGATGGATTTAATACTGATTTCTATCTGATACATGGTATGTAGTTACTATGGCTACCATTTTATCTAGAAAATATTGCAAGATTGTGAACAATTAAAATAAACCTAAATTAGGAATGCATAATCTGTGGTTTTAATTTTGATCCAAGTAAGTACACTTTTTCCTCTTCCTGTATGTGAGAAGAGCTTATAAATAATGCTCTTCTGGAAAAAAAAACACAAAAACAACATTGGATCACCATCATTAACATACAATTTGTTTTGCAAAACATCATACAATACATATGAAAGCCTGGAATACTCCTCTTTCACAGTTTAGCTGTATCAATATGTGACTCATCTCTATTACTTAGATATTGATCTCCTGGTTTACCATCAGGTTCTGGTTGTAGTTATAACACAAATGTTTTGTGCTATTAATAAAACATATTTGGCAACTTGGTAATTATTTCTTGACATAGAACCTTAACAGTGCTCTCCTCTTTCTTGACTTTGAACTCACAGATAACTCATTTACTCAGTGATGGCTCCAGTGAATGCTGGGTCTTTACACACAGAAGAATCTCCTAGTCCCTTTGAATTCATGACTTGGAGGAAAATGCAGATTGCCCAAATGCCTTTTGTATCTTACTTGTATTTTACTGTTAGAAAGTCAAGCCTCAGACAGATTGATTGACTGTTCTCTGGCATTGCCTGACTATGGAAGCAAATGAAATGAAGTATTTTTATTCCTCTACCTTGGTTTACAAAGTTTCAGTGCCATGGGATGGCTGCGAGAGTAAGCCTGGAGGCATTCTGATGTGGGAAGCAGTGACACAGGTCCTCTCTGAGATCTCGTATGATTTAATAACAGGCAGCAAAACAACTGAATTCCATCTAACTGGCTAATTCAATCTAAAACCAGTCAGCTCAGTCCATTTCTTGCTTAGCATGCATTGACATCAGTGCAAACCTCATCAGTCCTGATGGCTTTTAAAAAGAAACCTAATTCTGTGGCCTTGAGGTAAAGTTACTCATGCTGAGAAGGATTATCTCTAAGGTGTTTCTCCTGTGTGTTCTAAAGAGGCTGCTCATGCACTTTTCCATTTAATAGCCATAGGAACCAAGGGCCCAACCCTGACCCTGGGATTCTTCCTTCAGATTCTTCCTTCTTTTCCAGCCGTAACAAAAATCACTCATTGGCCTCAACTGCTTGATTTTCACAAGTACTGAGTTAAAATACACACAACAGGGGAATATTAAACAAATAGCACATCAAAGGCATTTTAATTAACATTCAACTTCAGGACCAATGCACGCTGTCAGATAAGACATATTCTTTTTGATCTTCATGGTATCACTTTGGAGGTTATGTTCAATGCTTCTGGTGTATTTTTAGTTACAGAAATACCCATCAGCAGGCCATTCAGGATCTAGTGATTTAGTTATTCCATTAAGTGTGGAAAATTTTCTACAGGGGCCTTGTCTGTTGTTTTCTTTACTTTTACTATACTGGAGATTTAGTAATTTAACAGCTTAATTATAATGATACTTTTTGTTGTTGTTTAGATAAGACCTTCAACAAGAGTGATAGTTTGATCATCAATGTTTCTCATAGTATAGATCATTATAGTTACTTAGGGTCAATACCGCAATAAAATTAATTTGTCCTGCAAATATTAAGTCTTTAGGGAGAGCTGCAACTTCTTATCCCAATGAAGAAAACCTACTTTTCAGTTGCCTTCATTGAAACTTAGGAATACTGAGGGATACTAATTTCTAGACCTGTACAAGCTGCTCTGGGGAAACGTGATACATTCCTTGCACAGTCCTCAGCATGATGTCACTGCAAAACTCCTGTCCTATGCTAGTCCAGACCACAGGGCTATGTCTGTATTACTAAACAAAATACACCTGAACTTGTTCTCTGGCTCTTAAGGAAGTGTCATGTTATGACTTCAGTTCATATGACCAACCTTTCTCTTCTTTATCTGCATTAAATGTGGCCATATCAGACTGTCTGTTGGGAGTATGTCCCTGGCTCATGATGTCCTGGCAATACGGCACGACTTGGGAGAGTGGTGGCTGACACAGCAAAGGAGCACACTCAAAGATAAATATGTTAAACAGTGTGAAGAACTGCAAGACAGTGCTTGAGCCTGTCCAGGCCCTGTCTAATTCTCTAACATAGACTGAGCTTTTGAAACTTTCTCTTAGTCAGAGAATGCTGGCTGGGAATAAAGCTTATGTCCATTCTCGGACTTCTCACCATCAGGTACTGATTACAAATAACATAAATATGGACTTAATCAGACCCTTTTTTCCTAATTCTTTCAATGCTGTTATTACTTAAAATGGTGAAATATTCCGCATGGATTATTAACTTTGACTTTAATAAATCATTCAATCAGTTAATTTTCTTCCATTGAAGAAGCAGAGCTGGTTCCTATGCCCCCTGTCCTAGGCTACAGGATGTATGGCTTACAAATAAAGCAGAAATCATTTAAATATACCTTTCAAAAAACCAACCACAATAAATAGTCATTTCCTGACCTTCCTTTTCCTTTTTAGGACCTTCTTTTCCTTTTTGTGCAATAAACTTTAAGCCAAAGGTAAAAAATGCTGTGTATGCCTTGTGATTTTTAACACCTGATTCTATAAAATTTAGAGGAACAAGTTAGACTGATTTTGCAAAGCTTGGGTTTTTGTTTGCTTGACCATGAAATAGAACCAGATACTATAAAAATATGAACTTAAGACTAGAGGGGGATGTCTTGGGTTTTTGAATCAGGATCCTTGCAATTACAAGTGTCCACGACATGTAACCTTGTGGTTTGTCTCAAAAATTTTTGGCAGGCCTCAAAATAGAGATTTTTCTTAAAAAGATTACTTTAAAGAAGAATTGCTTCCTTCCTTTGAAGGTGAACCTCCTTCTTTTTTTTTTTAATATTATTTTTTTCCCCCTCTCTCTAGAGAACACTCCCTTACTACTTTAAATTCAGTATTTCTACTGTGTATAGCCAGACCTCATTATTCCAATTAGGTTGTGCATTGTACTTGTAGACCTTTTATTGTGTAAGTTACCTTCCTTCTGTGATTGCAGAGTCACTTTGTTCAGGCACCTTTTACCATGAGCTAAGAGCATGCTGCATACAGAACAGCTCCAAGTCAAATGCAGAAATCAGTTTCTTATTGGCTAAAACACACAAAAGGTCACTAGGACTAACGAGCTACCCACCTAAGCATTAGCATTCTCCCCAGCCCAAAAAGACACCTGAAGAGCATTTGCTGGCCAGGCAGGTGTCAGTCAAATGGGGGAAAGTTGACTTCTGCTCCTTCTTGAAACAGATCCTTGATGATGCTGAATTGTCATCCTATGATTTCCTGTTTTTTTCCAGAAATTTTGTATAGCTTTCTATGTTGTTTTTCTTTTCCCCTTAGACTGCAAAGTTTCCCTATACCAGCAGTCCTCCGTTTGCACTTCTACCTTTTTTATCTTGCTTGACTTCACTCTGCAAATCTCATTGCTTTCTAACCTTGCAATTTGCTTGGCAGTCAGAGCTAAGGTTACACAGCTGGTTGTATCAGAGCTGGGCCTTGAACCCTCGTCACAGGCAGCTCTGGAGGTAGGAAAAGGCTTTCAGGAATGGTTAGAGAGGGAGACTGACTACTGTACCTGTATAAATAAAATTTATTTAAATTAATTAATATTTCCATACATACCAGTGTGTTCGTGTTCCCAGGTCTACCAGTATTTACATACAGGCCATTGTTCTGAACACATGAAAGATTCTATTGCATACTTTTAATGAAACATGTTTCTGACCCATGAAACTTTTTCTACTAAAATATTGAAATAGTTTCGGTTTTTGAGAAAGTCTATTTTCTTTCAGTGAAGTATTAAGGAAAGAGCATGAAACTGAATCACTTCCACATTAAGAAGGGCAGCCATTGTGGTGTGGTACTCCAACTAAACATCCAGGAAACACTGCCTTTTTAAGGAGGGTATGAGATGTGGACACAATGAAGGAGCTGGCTGCAATATCAGAAGGTAACAGTGTATCTGTTCTTATTGATTGAAAATCTATCCCAGAGTCCTTTTTCTCATTCTAGAATGTTTTGTTTTTGCAGAGTGACTTTTCAGCAAGTTTGCTGATTACACGAAGCTGGGAGGATTGGTTGATTCACCTGAAGGCTGTGTGGCTGTTCAGTGAGATTTGGACAGGCTGGGGAGCTGGGCAAAGAGGAACCTAATGAGATTCAACAAGAGCAAGTGCAGAGTCCTGCACCTGGGAAGGAATAACAAAATGCACCAGGACAGGCTAGGAGGTGATGTGCTAGAGAGCAGCTCTGTGGAGAAGGATCTTAGCATGAGGAAGAACTTCTTTACTGTGAGGGTTACAGAGCACTGGAACAGGCTGCCCAGAGAGGTTGTGGGGTTTTCTTCTCTGGAGACTTCCAAGACCTGTCTGGATGCCTTTCTAAGTGATCTACCCTAGTTGTGTGTGGTTTTTTTGGTCCTGCTCTGGCAGGGGGTTTGGACTCGATGATCTTCAGAGGTTCCTTCCAACACCTAACATTCTGTGATTCTGTGATTATTTTTATTGAGAAGCATTTTTATGGAAATACAGAAACAAACAGTTCTTTTATGGAACATAAATCAGAGTAGTCCCTACTCAAAGTATAGGCTGTTTTTTTGTCTGTGTGTTGTCTTGGTAGTGTTTGGGTTTTTTGTTTGTGGTTTTGTTTGTTTGTTTGGTTTTTTTTAATTGGCAATATGGAAAAAAATTGACAGGTTAAGAATGAATGGTGTAGACTGATGGAGTTTGAAGACAGGTAGGTAGATTACATTTGCTGATTAATCTTTAAAACAAAATACATGCAAAACTTTGTAAATGAAATAATTGCAGGGAAATGACCAAGTTATGACTTTTTAAATCTAGGCATAGATTTTTATTTTATTGTTAGAAACACCTAATTAATGCTTTTCAGCAATACTTGCCAGTGATACTGTGTTGATGACTAGAAGGGGTAGAGGTTCTTATTAAGTTTCTGAGAAAATTTTTTTTTTCCTAATTGATTAAACTGAATTAAAACTTTTAAAGAATAGTAACACTTTTTTTTTTTTTTAGTTGCAGGGACAAGGAAGAAGTATTATGCCTGCAGGGAAGGTTCAAAATAGGTTTTGATTTTTGAAAAAAAAAAAATAGAGAGTATATTTGCATATGTAGGTCAAACAACACAGGGAAAAAATTAAAAACTAATTGCAGTGCAAATGAAAACATATTTCTGGTTGGTTTTTTTTCAGGGAAGATCCTGTGAATCACCAAGAGTGCTTTGGAATGGCCAGGAGAGAAGGAAGCCTTTAGCTCCAAGAAGAAAAAAACCAGAGATGGTAACAGCAGTAGAAGTGTCATCTCAGGGATAACGTACCAGTTATTCTGCATGGCAGACATTAGTTCCAGATCTGTGAATCAAAGACTTATTTGTTATATTGTAGTGATGAGTGTGTGTATATATGTGTGTGTATACATATATATATACACACACACACGCACATACATATGTGTGTAGGGACAAATCTGTGTTGCTTCATTAACAAGGAAAAAGCCCCACCCCAGAAGAAAGAAGTTTTTAAAATTTATAAGCCAGACAAGTGATGGCAAAACATTGTTGCTTGTGCTACTGTCAGTAGTGACAGATTTTGGTTGTCACCAACAGCTGTGAGCTACGTGCTTTTGAATAATACTTTCGATCCAGAAATCAGGAAGAGCTTCTTGATTTTAAACTTATTCTTCATCTTCTTTACTTCTTCCAGCCATGGTACACACTTGAAGGGAAATAAACCAAATGAGGATGGTCTTGCAACTTTTTAACACTAGTGAAGGAACTGGAAGCTAATTAGAATATAATTTGTATGAAATACCTCCTGTGAATCTTTCCTGTGTAGTGCATTTCAGTGTATTATTTTTTGTATTTGCAAAATAGCTAATAGTCTTCTACCCATGTTTTTTTTTTTGGCAGAGATACTGCAGAGTTCAGAAGCTGCATTGGCAAATCCTGCCTGGTTGTTGCAGCCCTTAACTTTACCGGTTATTGTTAAGAGCACAGGTGCCAAACAGCAGAGAAAATGAAACACCTTAGAAGGGATTTCAAAGAAGCTGCAAAGATGAGTGGAGAAATGTAGTGGAGAGAAATAAGGTCTGAATTCCATTTCTTAAAGGTGCTTTGCCTCTGATTGGGCTTCTTAGATTTCAGCTTTCTCTCTGCTGAAGTAGCTTCACTTTAGTGTAGCTGAAAAAACTGAAAGGTATCCCTGAAGATGGTACTGGTTTAGTTACAATTTGCTGTGTAATGCAAACTGCAGTTCATTTTCTCTAGTTAAAAAATAATTAAAAGGACTTGGTATTTCTCCAGGGACAAGCATGTTCAAGAATACATGCTGGTTTTCAATTTTTCACATGGAATCATAACATTATGTGTTGGAATGCATCTTTGTAAGTTCAGCCTCCTACTTGTAGCAAGGCTCTTGCTGAAACCTACTGGCTCCCTTTCAGTTAGTTCTTTTAGGCTGCAGCTAGTTCCTCTCAGCCTTCATCTCCTTGTCAAACTTAACAAGACTTTTCCCCTCAGCCTCTTCTTTCAGGCCATCTGTCCTCTGCCTCAAGAGCCCTCTCCTGTATTTTGTCCAGCTATCTTTTTTCTCCTCAAACTAGGTGGCAGAAAGCTAGATACCCTACTCCACGTGCCCATCAACAATGCTGAGTAGAAAGAGCTGTAGAAACTTCCTGCAGTTTGCTGGCCATAACCCTCCTAATGTGTGTGTTGTTTCTTTATATGAGGGCACTTTCGTGGCTAATATGCAACCTGAGCTTTGCCATGACAATCCCAGAAGCTTTTCAGCAGTGTTGCTCTTCAGCCTGTTGGGTCCCAGTCTGTCACAATGCATCAGAGTTTTCTGCCTCAGGTGCTGAATTTTGCACTTCTCACGGACTTCACTAAGTTTCTGTTGGCTTGATCCCAAATATCTTGTTGAACTGGAAGTGTTATTTTTCAGAACTGAGTTTTTCATTCATGGACTGTAACGCTGCAGAATTAATCTAGTGTGATACTCAAAAAGTTTGAAATGCTTCAGTGGCAAATAACTTTGTAATAAGTGTTATGTTTGGCCAGAATGTACCATTTTGCTGTAATTGTTCTATTGCTGTAGAAGTTAGCCAGGTTTCATTTGCAGAAAGGTGTAATGTAGGAATGAACAAAACCTGTGCCTTCCCTGTAACCTTGTATTCTCTAATCTTTGAGCCACTGGGTTTGAATTAGCTTGTGGTCTAATTTTATAGCAGATATGGATCCTAAATGAAATTTTGAAGAGACCTGAATTGGCTCAAGGTGCCTCAGGGTGAGACCTGGAATTGTTAATAGTGACAGATGTTTGCAGATCCCTGAAGGGAGTCTATATAAATCGAGAATATCTACATTAAGATTTGCAAATGAAATCTCTGTTCATTTCATGTGGGTTCAACTACTTGAGGAGGAGGAGGGGAGAATAATATAACCTTATCCCTTGTTTAGGAGTGTACCAGTATTGATCGAATTATACCTTTATTGCAATCAAATGCTGTTTATCAGCTGGTAGGATAGTATGCCTAAGACTTTGCCTATTGCTCTTTCACAGCATGGTTACAACTTTACAACAAAATCACAAATTGATAGAGGCAAGAACACAGCTGTTTAAGCTGTAAAATAAGTGGTTTGCAAGAAAGAGCATAATCAGTAGTATAAAGTATTTTGTCAATTATACTAGCAACAGAAAAATAGAAAACTATGCCTATTTGACAAGAGACTTTTTAAAGAGATCATATTTGCATAATGCTTGTCTTTTCATACTGTAGAAAGCAACAAGAAATCATAAAACAGTTATATCCATTATTCATGAATTAAAATAATCTGACTTGCATGTCAAAGATAAGACTGAACTAGATTTTATATTTCTATAGTGTTTTTTTTTGTTTTTGTTTTAAATACAGGCAATTATTGTTTGTTGTTTTTTAACTAATACAATTTCTTCAGAGGCTGATTCATTGTATGATGCTGCAGTTAGTAAATTAAATATTTTGTTATTAACTTCAGTATAATTGACACATATGACTCAGAGTGCTGAGAGTAAACAACTTGGGCAGAATTATCCTGTCACATCTGTGGGGTTGGCTAGACATAAACATCAGTCACAACAATTTAGGGCTGCTGTCATGCATGAGGCTTCTCCAGATGCCCCTGCACTGTAAGCATGGATGTTGACTGAGACTGCTTACCAGGTCTATGTTGGTTTCAAACAGCAAAAGTAATTTGGAAAAAGAGTGAAGTTTTTCTCTTGATCCTTCTTGTTTTTTAGGCAAGAACTGTTTATCTTAACACAGAATTAGTGACTAGGTATAATCGTCAAAGGAAGATGCATAGACTAGTTCATATTGGTTTACCCAAATAACATATGGAAAACTGTGCTACAAAAAATAACACCTGCAATTTAGTTAGCTCAGGACCCCTGGAATTCTGTTGTTTTTCAGCTCTGCTGCATATGTCCCAGGTACCTATTTCCTGAACATAAATTGCAAACTTGCAATGAAGCATCTCTGTTGTTCCATGCAGCAGCTCTGCAGCTGTGATGTGAAGCCCTCAAATGCAGATGAGATTCTGTTGTGTCAGTTCTAAAGCTCCATCATCTCCCTCCCCCAGCCACCCCAGGGAGATGTTAGAGCATCTCATTCTCTATATATTCAGGCTTTTTCTTTCCACCTCTTGAAGCAGTTTCAATTTAAACAAACTCCCTTTGTATTTCTGACTTCATGACTCATAACTCTTTAAAAATAATGGTGTATTTTGTAGAGAGTGGGTTATCTAGAACTAATGTTACTGTAGCTGTGATAGCCTGATGATGTATGAATGTGAAGCTTTAGAAGTATAAGTAACATTTTAGAATTATTTTATTAGTTGAAACATTCTATGGAGCAATGAAGACTTCTCTGACATTGGTCAGAGGCAAAATTAGGGATGCTAAGACTTCCTTAATATATTAAAGGAGGAAAATATAATGATAATTAATTCATAGGAAAAAACGAACATGTTAGTTGCAAAACTAACTAGTTTAATAGTTTTGCATCTTACCAAATATATTACTTAATCTTTACTTTCTCTGTTGATTAACTTTCTCATTTTCCTTTGACCAAACTCAACTTGAACCAGGAAAATGCTGAATTTCTATCAACTTATGTGATTGGGAATATTTAAGACAACCTTGACAGGACAGAACCCTTCAGAACTCATTTTGGCTTTGTGGTCTATTACAAATGGATGAGAGGTCAAGATTTTAATATTTAATTATGTTTAAATGTGTATCTTACTGTGTTAGAAACTATTATGAGACAACCAGCTGATCTCATTATGCACACTTGAGCCTGTTCCATTGTTAATCAAACTCCTATTGTAGATTCATTAAGAGAACAAAATTTTAAGATCTGTTTTGCAAATCTCCAGACCTGAACAGCAGTTTTGTAGCTGTTGTCTGCTGATCTTGTCATCCATGCAGGAACTCACTTGAAAAAGAACGAACAGGTATTTACTTTACAGAAAGGATGATGATTCAGGTCATGCTGTCAATATGGATTCCATGACCAGACCAGCTTCCCATTATAATTCTGTAGAGCATTACATACTGCAAGAGGAACAGATCCAACAGCAGGTATAAGGACAATCAGAATTCAGTTGAGACCCCTCATGATTGCTGCAAGCCAAACAGGGTATGATGCTAAGAACCTGGGGTACCTTAAATTGGAATGGAAAGCCTTGTAGATTATATGTATTAAAAATATATGTGTTTTCTTGTATTTTTAAGTGGGTAGAAGCATTCATTCAGTTTTTCTTCTTTGTATCATTATTTCTTGTAATTCTATACTATTTTTCCTCTTCTCTGAATTAATGTATTACAGTCTTTTGGTTGTCTTCTCATATAGATGCCTTCCCATCTTTGCTTTGTAATAATTCTCCTGGCTGTCTTTGCATATGTTCTTTATGTTTTCTTTCACTTAGTGAGTCCAGGATACTATCATAGGACACCTCAGTGATTTATAAAAAATGTTGAAATACTCTTATTTTCACTTGGCATCTTTACTGTTTCTAACATTGCTTGCATTATCTGCCACAGCACATTGAACTGTCATTTTAACATAAAGACTTTTTTTTTTGGTGAGAGATACAGTTAGTTTAGAACTCATCACATTGTTCCTCTGTGCGTGCATTGCCTTGTATTTGCCAGCACTTCATGTTGCCTGCTGACATGCAGACTTACTCTCATTCACTCCCTCAGGTCCTCTAGACCTCTTTCCACTGTCCCACACTAGCAGGAGATTTCATTCTGTTTCTCAGTCTAAATTAAATGAAAGCTGTGGCACTTATTTTAACGTAGCTTTGATGTTTCTGCAGGAAGAATGCTAACCCTAAACTGACTCAGTTTGGAAGAACTGAGTGGTGTTTTTGAAGACTGTACATTCTGATTATGGATAAATGCTTGTAACCTTATATTTACTTGAAGTATTTTTCACTGAAAGTGAGAAATTGGTATTTTGACAACACTCTTAGAAAAGCTATGGTAAGCAATCCTTCTTAAGAATGTCAAATGTTTTATTTCACAGCTCAGGCCACTTACTTCAGATATTGGAGAACTGTTTCAGTTCTTCTCCTTTCCTGAAGAGAATTTGATCCCATAGGACTTAAGTTCTGAAGCTGGTAATTTTAGCTCAATGAAAGAG
>NW_009954407.1:22759-36075 GCF_000747805.2 Chaetura pelagica
AAAGAGTGTTCTCAAGCTCCACTTTTAAATGGCATACTTAAATAGTCTTTGGGCTGGAAGGAGTGAATGTCTGTAGTAAGGTGAGACTTTGGATTCAATTCCCAATAATTTGATTGTTTCAGTGTTTTCTTTCACAAACTGTGTGCATCTTCTCTACTGTTGAAAGTGTTAGGGCCTGTTGTTTTGACTGTCACTAGTGGATTTAAGTGCATATATTTCATTTAATTCCACTTTGGACACTTACATCCTTCTTTGAAACTAAAGTTAAATGCTTCCTGAGTTAGGCAACAGATGAACACAGATTTTAGAACCTAAATTTTGGACTTTTTCACTGGGGATGCTTACAGGAGGTGCATAATCCTGCGATGGTTTGTCTTGCACACATGTAAGAACTTTGGGACTACTTATAAGCTTAAACTGCTTTTCCATTTAGCTGAAGTGTCTGATTTGATTAGTCAGTGTTAGACATTTTTATTCATTTACTGAACTTCAAGTTTGAGAAAGCTATTGTGAACTCACACCCTTTCAGCACACATACACCTTGTATTTCAGCCTTACTGTCTTATTTCTATTTGAATCAATGGCTGCAGGAATAGGAATGTTCAAATGTTTTGTTTGAATTAAAAAAAATATGTTTCTGTAATGTTAAAGAAGAAGTTTCTTGACCTTTAAATTGATCATGTTTTGGTGGTTTTCCAAACTATTTTTCAAATTACTTATTTAAAGGCTAATAGACTAAACTCTTAGGAAGTATCCTCTAACAGGAAGTCTTTGTTATTCCACCATAAAATATGCTTCCTGCAGCTTGGGGTTAGGTAGCACTCCATGAATCTCATCAAGTCAATGTTTTAATTTAGATCCATTTGGTTACACAAAGAGGAAAATATGTTGCCGTGTGTGCAATGCGGTTCAGGCAGTGAGTTTAAGGAAAATGATCATGTGATTCTTTTAGAGAACCAATTCCTGGATTAGTGCCATGGATTATTTGGTGAAGATTATTAAAATATTATGGAATTGTAGAGTTATAAATGATTAAACTTTACTGATTAAATAGTTTATTTTCTTAGTAATATACTTTCTGTATGTGCATATCAGTTTTAGTTCTGGACTGGGATTATTTTGTTTAGTTACATAACAGTTTGAAACGCAGTTTAATGAGACTAATGCCTTCCAAATTTGAGGACTTCTGATACATTCAGATTTCTGCAAAAACAGTGGTCTGAATTCCGTGGCCTGTGGTTAGAACTAGGACTGAAGTGATGTGGAGTATCAAAAATTCGTCTGAAACCTCTCAGTACTATGTGGAGTTGGAATTACAAGCATGTGCCCCTGCACTGAGGGACCGTGTTTCCCAATTTAAGATACAGGTGTCAAATAATTGAAGAAGGATTACTGTCCTTGGTGGAACCTTGTGCCTTGCTTTTGCTGAGTTTAGCAGAGGTCTGGCTGTCTGCTGTAGCTGTTTAGAACAACTTTGCACCCAGGTAGACATTCAGACAGTTGCACTTCCCAGAGTAGTCAGCAGCAGTCTTGCAGTGGAGAAGGAGCATTGCATCTTGGAAATGGAAACAGTCTAAGAAATGGTAGCATGTATCTTCAAGAAGTGTGCTGTATTTAGGACCCTGATTGACATTCCTTTTGGCAGCATTTGCACAACTTGTCCTGGCTGAAGATTAGCTTAAACTATGTCACTGCTTTTCATGTCCAGGCTCATCTAATCATCAGAGCATCATTGCCAGTATTTATTCATTTTTTGAGGAAGCCAAAACCACTTCAGCAAAAATTTACCATCATAAGAAGTTTCTCTAAATACAGTATTTTTAACTAAAGTATCAAAAAGGTTGTGTTTGTTTCAAGTCACTTTGCAATATTTGACAAGAGACTTTGTGTAATGGATTTTCAAAATAATATTGCCCTATCCTGCTTGCACACTTTATAGCAAATACAGTAGAATGGAGGAATGCATTTTTTTGCATTATTTTTCTTTGAGTTTCAAGGCATTGATGCCTAAATTATATTTCCTCTCTGTAATCTAATACAAAATGTTTGATTAAGCAGTGTATAAAAATACTTCTATTTGAAAAATATTCTCTGATTCTGGGTTAATGACTTTTTCTATTCTCTGCATATCATTTTTTTACCAATGACCTTCCCTATGTTTATTTAGTGAACACTTCTGTTCAGGGAGTTGGAATCTGTTCCTCTCCTTGCTTTTTGAAGGACAGGAAATCTATTACATTCTTACTTACCAAAAGGGAATAATAATTCAATTGGTGCTTTTTTTACTTTCTCTGTGGCAATGATGGTTGTGTAGACAGCAGAGACCATGTCTAGATGCTACTGAAAGCCAGGAAACTCCTTCTGATGGAGAGCGGATCAGATTTCCTGAGAATGGATGACAGCTTTTAGATGAAAGGTACCAGTATGTTTCTGTGTGATGAAGCTGTATCTGAACACTCTGTCCTGTCCACCCCTTGAATGAAGAGCACTGCTGTAATGTATTATAAGCCAGTGCTGCAGCTTCAGTCTGCAGAGCTTATGCTGCTACAAATAATCAAAACTGAGAATTCCTGATAATGCTGAGATTTCAACAAGTTTGTTTTCCCATTTCCATGTTTCTAGAGTTCTTTTCTATTTAAAATTTAATTTAAAACACTTGCCATCTAGAAAGCGAAACTGTCTGCATTCATAATCCTGATTCCAAACTGAGCTGAATGCCCCATATTCTACAGCTCTTCAGTCTTGTTCTTCACACAGAAGATCTCAGTTTCACCAGGAGATCATCCACTGGCTGTGACTGAAGGCAGGATGGCTGTAACGTGTGTGAGGACTTCGGCTGAGGACTGCCTGTGTATTATTTGCAAGGTATCTGGCATCTTAACTCACACCTGTATCAACATCTGCACCCCTAAAATGAGACTACTAGCTGGGAGAAAAGACCATTCGGAGTGCTGCAGGGCTGCTGCCAAGCAGCGTCCTCCGGGAGGTGCTGGTGCTTTACAGAATTGCATTCCCAGCCTCTACATTGTGGGGTGTATCATCCCAAGGAGGCACAGACTACTATTTCTTCTTACTGAACTTGGGGAAGATGAGGAGGAGCAGTCTTGAAAAGCATTATACTAATTATATTCAGAGCATTAAAGCCATTTTTGATCAGTTCTCTGTGTGGCACTGTTAGATATTAGAATTCAGAATTACTGCTAATTGAAAAAAAAAAAATAATCTTTGCAAATTCCCCTTTCCAGTAAAGAATGAAAGATTTTAACCAGAGAATCAGAACATTAACTCTGCACTGAACAGTCCCTGTGACAGCATATTCCTCTACAATGACACTAAACAAGAAACCATCTCTGTCACTTTTATCCACATCTACTTGCACACACGTACTTTGTTTTAACTGGTGGAATTATGACCATAATACATCAAAATCTGGAGGTGATCCTCTGTTCCTTCAGAGGACAAATAACGTAAAGAGAACAGATTCACCAAGCCCATATAAATAAAGTAAATACCTTCATCATTTTCTTGTGACCCTTTCACATGCTTCCTAGTTATTTAAGCTTGCTGAAAAGAGCCCTTGCTGTAGCATCATAGTATTTGGCTTTCATTTTCTCCGTGTAAATAATTCAGATAACTGTGGCTACCTTGATACCTGTTTTGGATCCTGCAGGGACAGCTTCTATTTGCAGGTCTTGAAGACAGGTGAGCTCTTTCTTTGCTCTCCCTGCTCTTGCTCTGGAGAGCTCTCCCTTAATGCCTTTGCTCCAGCTAGAATGGCTTCTGCAGCTATGCTGATGTCTCTCACCTCTATAGTAGAAAAAACAGAAAAAAAAAAAAGGTTAAATTGAATTTTGTCATAGCTCTGTTTTTCATGCTTTTTTAATATTTCAGAAATTAGCAGACCTATTGTATCATCTCAATCAATTTCAAGTGTTTAGCTACTTTTTAAAGCAGTACTAAAGTACTCTTACCACTTCATAGTAAGAGGACTTTATCTTAGTATTATTTTTGAGTTTCATGGTTTAATCAAACTTGTCATAGCATCAAATATTGTACTTCAAAAACATTCTCAAAAGGCATTTTTAGTTTACATTGAAGTTCCTTTTGTCTTTTAGTAGTACAACATATTAATGCCAAGATTTGGGGGGTTTTTCAACAATGGCTATCTGAAGAAGAGCTAAGGAATATTGCTAGATGGCTGCAGTGCCCAGGAAACCCAGGACCTCAGAGATTGGTTCAAAGCCTAAATTTAAATGGATCTATTAGCCCAGAAATTTTCCAGAGTTCTTGAGGTAGAGCTAAGCTAATTTTTTATGAAAACAAAAGACATGCAACTCTCAGACCAACTAGTGCCTGCATGCCAGCTTTCATTCTGGGAATATAAATAGCAGTTGAAGTAGGAAGAAGCATTTGACCAGCTGCATGGCCTTATGCAATTGCATGACACCACATTACTGAACCTTCTGAGCAGAGCAAAATGCTTCAGACAGAGGCATCACACTAACTGCAGGTCTTGGTCTCCACATCTGATTACATGGCTTTGCACTGTGCCCCTTTGCTGGCAGCTTTACTGCCCTGGTTCACTGGATCAGTAGTTTTTGCTACAGTCAGAGTGGCATTTTACCTGCTGAGGCCTGCCAAGCAGTCAGGCACCTCTGAATTTAGCCACAAGACATCTACATCTTCTCATCTAAGATCCATCTAACAGTGTTTTAGCAGTGCTCCTCTGCAGCATGCCCTCTTTGACTTGTGATTAAATCCCCTCTTATCTCCTGTTGATTTGCTCAGATGATGAGCTTTGAACACTAAGGATTTTCTCTCTGCTCCCTGAATGTGTAGAAAGGCCATTTACACTGGGGTGTCTCCAAAACCAAAAGTAATACAAAAAATGCTGGTCTCTACTGTTTGGGTCAGTTTTTTGTAACTCTCAAAATACAGGCCTTGACTCTAAGAAGGATCAGATTCCCAAATGGTAAGACAAAGTGTTACTAAGCCAGAATCAAATACATCTTGATGTTTGAAGTGTATTTCAGACAATGTTTGTAAAACAATTGGGATCTGAATGCCCCTGAGACTATGAGATAAAAATAAAGAGAACAAAGGTCATCCTGCAGCACTTGATTTTAGGCAATTTACAGCTGAATCCACAACCTGAAACTCTGACTTGCCCTGGGTCCAAGAAGGAATTAGTGTGCCTGCAACTTGGTTAAGCCTAAAGTTTGCTGTCTTGTTCCCCAGAGCTTAATCCAGAACCTTGTAGCTACAAGCTCTGGTTCCCCTGGCAATGCACACATATGTTACTCAGACTTAGCCAGCACAATCAAGGAGCTCCTGTGGATCTGAAGGATCACTTCCCTTCACTCAGGGTGTCCTCACATTCACTTGGAATTTAGAGAGCATTTAATCTTGAATAGTGAGGTACCTGGGAAATAGCTACAGTGTGCAGTGGAGCTTGCTGCAGAACTTCTGAAGTCTTTCAGGCAAGATAAGTAAGATGAACTTTATAGAGAGATTTTTAAGCAGTTATTCTGTATTATTACAGAAATCACAAGGGACATTCAGAGCTATGCAAAATAAAAGAATTTACACATCTCATTTCCTCTTGAGTGTTTTTGGGGGATATGTTCTAGACCTGGACTATTTTGACAATCAAGGTGGTCCTCCCTGAGAAGGTATGTCCTTTATCTCTGTGGACAATGTAAGGGGAAGCTATTTCCCAACCTACTCGCTGCACAACTTTGTCAGCTATTGATTGTCTCATAAGGAGAAGATCTGGTTTCCAATTTCCTACCCTGAAGCACACTGATTCTGATTTTAAATAACCAAAAATTACAAACTTAGGTTTGCACATGTAACAGAGGGTTTATAACATGCAAATTTCATTGTTTTCAACATATGGAAACAGCATGTCTGAACTTTGCTGTAGATAAAGCATTGGATTCAGTACTGGATGGATAAAACCAAAACAGCAAGCTAATTTTAATTTCCATCAATAAACAAAGTGGTAGGCATGAGGTATTTTTTTCCTTTACATGCATTATTGCCTTATTTGATGAAATCAGGAAGAGAAAGGTCTAACTCTACTAGAGGTCTTGGGTATCACAATGCAAAGTTAGTCTAGATGCCTTTTTGCAGGTGGCACTTAATGCTTAAGCATGTTACCTGGTATGTCCTGTTGGTGCACACATACCTCCTACTCAGCTTCACCTGTTCCAGAGGGAATCTCAGAGATAGAGCTGGGAAATTTTAAACTATATTGCAGCAATTTTGGTCAGAATCCTGAGTCATCCTGTTTTCAAAAAACACATTGAGAGAACATGGTCTTCAGACAGTAGGTCTGTGCTGGGTTTGTCTAGCATAAGAAGGAAAATCTTCATGGCTAATTGAAGTTAAACTGATGCTATTTGCATTCTTAAATTGAGTCACTAAAACATGTGGCTTAATTTTCAGAGATTTTGCAGAGCCAATTGTTTCTTATTAAGAAAATACTGATTATATTTGTGATGTAAAAGAGGCATTTAAAGGAACATTGATTGCAGTATTTCTTCCCTCTTTAGTGCAAAAGCTGTGTTTCAACTTAGATGCTCTGTATGGCCATAACAAGAGACCTGCGTGCCTCACATGTGCATACAACTGAGTCCTTACAGGAAAGCCCTCTGAAAGTTGGGGGGGGATGCTACTGATAGAAACAAAGTACATTAAAAGAGTACAGACAAAAGAGGATAGCAAAATCCTGTTTAGTCAGACACAGCAAGGAGAAATTAGACCTCTTGTGACTAATAAGTCAGGAGCAGCTTTGACTCTGCAAATTACTAAAACCTCATTTTAACCCAAGGTATTGAAGAGTTAATAGCAGCACAAATTACCTTATCAGCTTCAACAGATAGTGATGTACACTCCAGAACAGTCTGTGACTGCTACTTCACTGAAGTGACTTGTTGAACCTTTAACAAAAAGAAATAACAGACCATGATGAGCTCAAGCAGAACTGCTCACACTGCACTGTGCCAGCTTCACAAGAAGACCAATTTGAAATGCAGGTATTGCTTTGGTCAGTATAATCCAGTTTTTCATTGTCATGCAGAGGAATTCTTATGCTCCTGTTTCTTCCCTGCTTCTTCCATTTTTATTGGAGTTGCGTATGTGTGTTTCACAGCAACAGAACCATTGCAGTTTATGGGTAATCTTTGTAAATGCCTGATATTTTAGCAGCTGTTGCAGGAAGAGCAGAGGCATACCTGAATCAGGGGTAGGATTTTCTGAGAGATTAAGGTCACTACAACAGGAACTCCTAGGTAATAATCTCTGTGCATTCATACAGCCAGCAACTGCATATGGGGATCATATTATGTGCTGGCATTGCTAGTGTGAAGTTAATACGACCTTCAAATGTGAAGACTGCCTCCACTGAAGTCTAAATGACACACATGCACTCAATATTTCAGGGTAATCTGGCATGTCCTGTGCTGATGTGGACTAGCACTTGTGACTCAAATTCAGGCAGGAATCTTGAAATACATTTTCTGTTTCATACAATGGGGCTTTTTGAGTGCTAGCAAGTGAAGGTCACATCTTTTGGGAAGATGTGAGCTGCAAATCTTATATCTCAAATGTTCTTAGTTATTCAACTCTTATTCTAGTCAGAGCAAAGCACGTTATGCACCTCTGAGGACCTGTATGGAGAGTTTAATTCTCTCTCTAGGGAGGGTGGAGGAGACTCCAGTGCCATTAAGATGTGGCCTCGTGAACTTGCTGTTTGTGAATGACTGGTGCAGACAGACTGCAGCCACCGAACTGCAACCCCATGCAGTCTTTGTAAAGTTCAGTCTTGTCATTGATAGAAATTGGTGTTGAATTTAGAAATTACTCCTGGAGGAAACTGTTTTTCTGTTTTTTTACCTTAAAGAAAATATGAAATTGTCTACTTTACTTGGGTTACAATTCAGCTAGTTTAGAAACGAACTGAAGTGTGAATGTTTGTGAGGGGCAGTGACTACAAGATTAAAAGCTTGGGAGGAAAGAACTTGGGGTTGCAATGAAGAAAAAGGGAAATTGTGGGAAAAAGTGAAGTGTTGGGGCAACTCTGGTTGAAATGGCTGGGGCAGGAGGAACTGGGGAAGCAGTAAGAACTGGGTTTATAGAAGATAGAGGTCAGTTGCCTCTTACCATATTCTGTTGCAGACCAGGATCTTGGAGGAATTTATCTCTCCTTAGCCTTGGGAACCTGAGGTCCTTTTGCAAGACCTGAGATTAGGAGAGCCACTTAGCCCCTAATCACCTCAGTCTTCTTGTCCCGGTCTCCATCTTGAGCAAGCTGTGGAGAAGGGCACAAGACACCACAAAACACTCTTTAACTTTTGCCAGCCACTTTTTGTTTTGTTAGTAAAGAATAATGCTGGCAGGCTCCAGCTTCCTGCTTCCTCTGCAGGTGCTCAGCACAAAAGCAGCCAGCCAGCGTGGAGGCAGAGGGCAGGGGTCTGCTGCTGAGTTATGGGGGGCTGTTCTGGGCTCTCCTGAGCTTGGACATGGATACTGTGTTACCCACTCAGTGAAAATTCCCCATCTGATAGTAGCCGTTTGGTTTTGGCTGAGTTGCTTCACTGGATATCAGCAACTGCCCCACAAGAGCGTCATCAAGATTACTTTACAAAACAGTTCACTAAAGTGGTATAGAGAATGAATGTTTAAAAATAGCTGTTTTCCTGTGGAACTGCAGCAGTTTGGATGAGATGAGAAGTCCAAAACTAAATATATGTCTTCACAGGGGTATTTACTTCACATTAAGCTTATCTGCTGCTCATGAAAGCAGCTGCAGCTAGCAAGTAACAATGCAATATAATTAGAGTGCACTGAGTGCCAAGACAGTGTTTGTTCCTCAGTCTCTTTTGAAGGTGCTCTAAGTTCACTGCTTATTGATGTAGTACAGACAAAGATACACTTTTAACATATGGCAGTCCTGCCATTGTGTTTCACACCAGGACCAAGGAGTCTTTTTTGCCTTCAGGCCTTATCCAGCTGTGGAGAAAATTGTGGGCATTTTTACCTGCGTATCCCTGGCATCATCATCATCAGAATATGGCCTTGGTACTCCAATGTTGTGTCAGACAGCAAGGGACAGATCTCTGTGACTTTGGGGAAGAAGGAAAGGTTCAGGATGAGCTTGACAAGTACCCCACAAGGGGTACCTGATCCAGGAGGTGTCTGGGCTAGTCTGTTCTATTAACACAGTAAGGTAAAAGCAAATTGTAGAAGACCCAAGGAACAAACAACAGGTTTCATAAGTAGCAAAACCCAAAGGAAATTAGTAATCTGTGGATTTGAATCTGTTAGCTGGAGTCTCTGGTGTGTTTGATGGCACTAACTGTGATTTACACTGTAGCTATAAGGACATCCATGATCTATTCACCCCTGATGCACCAGCTAGTGCCTGAAGTGAGTTCAGCTGTTCATTCAAGAGGGACGCTTGCGGGAGGGCCCTCTCCATCTCCTCTGCACCCTTTAATGAAACTTGTAGGAACCTAATGTCTGTAACATCTCTAGCCTGACATGAAATGAGATTTATTTTGATGACTATATTAAAGAGTTACTGGGAACATATGTGTATACGCACAGGGTTATTATGTGTCATCTTCATAGGAAACTGGGCAAAACTCAGACCTCCAGCAGTATTTTTGTCATATTCATGTTCTGACAAGCTGGGTGGTGTTTTGTCAGAGAGCAGCCCGCAGTGAGCCTCTCTCAGCTGCCAACAAAGCCAGGCCCTTCCAGGTAAGGATAGTTTCTGGTTCAAAGGGCTGACAAGAGAGGGAACCAAGAGGATTCTGGCACCAGCAACCAACCTGTCTGCATTGGTGGTGATTTTATTGTGCCACATAGCAGATTTAGGGTATTACAGTAAAGTAAGTTTCTGAACCAGTCTAGAGGTGAGGCATAATTTCAAGCATTTGGATTCACTTTTATCATTGGATTGTTGAGATGACACGACAGATGACTCATAGAATTATGTCATGGTGACAGAGCATTTAATGGCCTAACAAGACAGTTCTACAAGGAAATCCTACAGGGGCTATTATAACCAGTGAACAAACTTTGTACCTATCTACAAGATACACTGAAGGTACAGCTGTAACACTGCCAGGCAGCATTCCCTTCTCATCTGCTCCACTACATCAAGCTACACCCTTCCATGCCAGCAACACTGTGTGAGGGAATCAATCTGCCTGTGTCTTGCTGAGTTTCCATTTACCTTCTTAAACAAGTACATCTGTGCTTTCTAATACTAGGTGCAGTCTGCCAGTGAAAGCCACTGCACAATTGTTAGCTTAATTTCTGCAGGCATTCAAAGCCTGACATTTCTTTCATGGCTTTCCTAAGTATTTTCCTGTCAAGATCCCCTGAACACCCTTTTACCCTTTCCCACTGCAGTGATGGGAACCTGATGCAACCTGATCCACAGTCCACAGCGAAAATATCACCCACCTACCTGCACTGGCCACAACTCACAGGGTTTCACAGAGAGGACCCATGACTAGATGGTGTCATACTTGGGGAAAAAACAGGTGGGAAACAACTTTTTGTCTCCAGTCTGCGGAAGATGCAACTGTCTCTTTACTGAAGGGTGTGGGAGGCTGCATATTTTCAGTCATCCAAGTTCATATGAATTTGCCTGCCTTCCACAGGGATGGTACAGGAACCATTGGTGCCATCAAGACAGTTTCTACCTTCCTTACAAAGCTGAACAAGAAGGAGAGAAAAATCAAAGGAGGAAGTGCTTGAGCAACACCAAGTTGTTACAGAAGGCTGACAGCAGGTGTTTTCAGGACTGTTTCCAGAATCTCTCAAGCTTAAAAAGAGGTGAGGGGTAAGCTATATCATAACTGAATAAAATCTCTCTAGAAACAACAAGACTTGGTAAAACAGGAATGAGTGAGTACCACTTCTGCAGGTGAGGAATAGGTAAATGGCTTCAATGGAAAGCAGACTGAAAGAAGTCTTTGTTCTTCACACACACCCCCAATCACAGTTTATTTTCTGCGCAGCTCATAGCACAGGGCATGAAGAGCATTAGTAACTGAAGTTTGTTTTCATGGCCATGCTGAAATAAGACATGCAGCTAAGGGCTCTCTCTCACACAAGATCCTGATCCTCAAGGTACCTGAAACAAAGTGGGCAACTAATTGTAAAGTTGTGAACTTGTAGTCTCTTGGACTTTGACAAATTCACACCATAGTTTCTGTAAGCATCAAAATTTAATTGCTTACTCCTTTTAAGTTTACAAGCTTTCCCCTTTGGTGTAATTTATTACAGCAACATGATTTTTTAATTTTTTACATCTATATAATTGAAAAAAAGTTCTATAAAAGAGGAACTTCCAGCCAAAGAAGTTCTACTTTCATATTCAGCAATTTTCATGAAATATCTAAAGCATTTAAAATAGACTCCCTGGTGTTTTCATGAAATACAGATGCCAGCATATAAAGAAAATAATTAAGATCCCAGTAAAATATGTTTTAAGTTGGGCAAACTCCAAGACAACACATGCCCAGTTTTCATTAAATTGTATGTTGCATTTCATGAATTGTTCAGACTCCATATTTTACAATATTCTTTAAGTTTCACAGCAATATTCATGACATTTAATAGAAATGTTCATATAATATTAAACAAAGCATAGAAAAACCATCATATTCACAAACTTCATGTATCATAGGAGTATAAACTTCCTTCCAAGCTATAAGAGAACAGTCATCTTGCTTAATTTTTCTTATATTTTGTTAGAGGAAGACAAGCAGTGTTTCATGGTAGATTCACAAAGTCTTAAAATTCTTACCAGCCATTTCAAATTACACAAAGCATGAAGACAGCACAGCTACAGCTTCACTGGAATTGATTTTAAATTAATAATAATAAAAAAATACCTCCCTCCTGTCATAGCAGAGATGCTGCTCTGACAGACCTTCAGCAGAGGCTGCATAATGTTCTCCTGGAGAGCTCAGCTTTCCAGTTGCTCATAATTTCTACCTCTGTATCCTGAAGTATATAATCTTAACACTAAGAATCTGCCCAGTTGAAGCCTCCAGCCTTGCAGCTTGACTTTCAGTTTTCCAAATTCATACTTCAACCTTAGCTTGCAACTAATTAGGCATTAGTTCACTAGCCATTCAGTAAAAGGCTTTGTTGGTCAGGGAAGCAGAGGATAAGGTGGGTCTCCAGAGGGGAGACCATCAATTCTACCAATTATAGTAGCTGTGAGAAGTGGATGCTTTACAGCACAATGCGTTAGTGCGGACAAACCTATCACTGTCTCAGCCACACTTTGGAGAAGGGACTCCACTAACAAAGAGAGACACATAATGTAGCAGCAAGGAGGTGTAGCTAAGGTTCTTTAATCAGTTCCTCTCTGCTGAAAATCTATCATGTCCTGCCTGCAGCAGCTGTCCTTTATTTACAGTAGCAGAGCAAAATCCCATCACCAGCCAGGACAGAACCTGCTCAGGCCTAATTGATGGCTGGCGAGCAGAGGCAGCTGGTTTCCAGCTGGTGCTGGTGACTGGTTTATTCAGAGATCAGAAGAGTGGTATCGGTGTGCTGCTTCCCCAGCTTTGCCAGTGGTTTGGCATATCTCTAGAGACATGATCTGTCTCATGATGAAGTTCTTCACTCAGGGCAGGTCATCCCACACCTGAGCAACTGATTTCTTCCTCCTTGTGCGTTTACACCTTTTCACACTCCATTAAGGGCATCCAGGAAAACTTGTTACTGGACACTGCTCCTTGCTTATGACCTGCTGGAGCTGTCAACAAAGCTGCTTGTTGTTGATGAACAGAGTGGAGGCTGTAAAGAGCAGGCTATCAGGTGTGTCACTGCAAGGCTGTGTGAATGTCAGGCTGTGGAGTGCATCACTGTGTCTGATACACACACTGCTAGTGACCTAGAGATGACTGGCTACCTCAGGAGGATAGAGGTCCTGGAGATGTGCCAGCAGCTTTTGAAAACCACAGTTTGGTGCTAACCAGATCTCCAAGCAAGTAATCCCTTAGGTAAGAAGTTAAGATTTCTCTTCTGGGTTGTATATATACATATATTTTTAATTTTTAAAAACGTGCTTTTCTGTACTCAGCTATCAGTGCCTGGGGATGGCAATAAGTACAAAACACCGATTAATGTGTGTGACTATGCCTGAATCACAAATATTCTACCTGTCATGTTAAAGCACTCAGTATGTTTTGCTACTGCAGGGATGTGTTTTGTGTGCTGGGCAATGGGGAGAAACACTAGCATTTTTTCCGTAGTTTCTTCAGTTACTTTGTAGGGAA
>NW_009954407.1:36230-60068 GCF_000747805.2 Chaetura pelagica
AACTTCCTCTAATGGGAGTTTGTAAGAAACTAGCTTATAATTTGGCTCATGATGATTAAATTAGTAGAGAGAAGACAGTGCTTTGATCTAATTTTTTGGTTCCTCCTGAGAGGAACATGCTTATTTGTCAAGAGAGGCCTTAAAATATTCTCATATCCTCAGCTCCCACTGTGCCAGTAAGTGAAACCTTCAGCTTTTCCACAAGCAAAGTCTCATGTAAGCATTTGACACAATTGAATCCCACATAGAGATTTTCTCCTGCTTATGTAAGAATGAGAGAGATACTGTTGACATTTGTGATTCAGACTCTGACACTGACCACTTCCTCTATTGGTAACAGAACTGCTTCACTATATAAATATTTAATAGTAATTTTTAGTATTTCCAGACCTGACAGAGCTGAAGTACAATATACTGAAGAGACCTGCTTTTTAAATTTACGTGGTGGTTGAGAGAGGAAATTCTCCTGCTTACTGTTTGGAGAAGGGTAGAACAAACTGACAACCACATCAGGAAAAAAAGAGTTGTCAGAAGGTACTGGTAATGCCTGGAAAGCACTGCTCACAGTAGGATGTTCCTGTGAAGCTGTTTGGTGCCAGATCATTAGAGGGCTTTGGCAAAGATATTTGGCATAAAATAGATTTTATTTAGAATTAGGGACTCTGCTGCTTTGCTCTTGGCACGGAATGAACTTGCAAATTAAGCTGTCTTGTAATATAATGATATTACCTTGTGTTATGAATAATTTTAGAATTAGAAACATTGATCTGAATAAGAAATGAAGAGTTCTTAAGAAGTGGAGAAACATGTACAGCTGACGTTCAGGGCTGTATGCAGAGGGATGTAAGAAATGCTCTGCTCACTCTCCCAGTGCTGTGGCAGTGGCTGCTCCTGAGCCTGTGGGCAACACCTGGGTCCTTTTTTGCTGAGGTTTCCAGTGGCTGCTTCAGTGGTTCTCTTTTTATTATGTTCAATTTCTTTAAAAACTTTCCTTCTTCACTGGACATCTCAAGTGGCTTAATATTAAAATTTTATACTTGCCAGGGGCTTACTTTTCAATTAGGACAAATTTGAAAATGCTAGGTTAGGTGGAAGAAAGCTTTAAATACAGGGAGATGGTGGCTGAGCATGTGATGCCTCTGTAAATGTTTGATGAAGCACAGGGCTCTGTTCTTGCTGCCCATACTCTGCATGGGGCAAAAAACCCAGGGATGGTTGTGCGTTTTTGGAGCAACTCACTAAGTATAAGTTTGGCTTGCTTCCTAAAGTAAATTCAATACTGAATAAGCAAAGCAAAACAAAACCCTAAACCAGTCTTCGGGGTTGGTGTACTCCTTATAAAAAATGGATACATTTTGGTATGATCAGCTTATTTCCCTCCACATGCCTCGAACTCACAAAATCTCAAGTGGAGAGACCTTGCTTGGCATTTCCTTGCAAATACCTCTCCCTCAGATCAAAGATGCCATCAAGTCATCTGAAGAAAACTAAGTTATGGAGCACTACAGCTATTTTCCTCTAGCCTGAGCATACAGAAATGCAACATGCTTTCCTCTATGTGTTGTGCTTTAGCACTCATGAGTGCACTTATGGAGGCAAGTTTTGAATCACATGCTGTGTCACACTACAGGGAAGAGTATCAATTATAACCCTGTGAGGAAATGGATTTGACTAACTGAATATGCAAATGCAAATTCAAAATAAAATTATGAGCTCTTCCTGATTTGCAAAATGCCACTGGTGAGAACATTTTAATATATGAGTGCTTCACTTTAAGACAGTGCAGTTTATGAAGGAAAGAAAAAAACATACGCAAGTTAGTTTCTTCTTGTATTGTTCTTGAGGCTGTTGGTATTCTTCTAGCTTGGAAAAGCATAGTCATCATGAAACTTTTAAAGCATTTTTTGACATTTAAAATGCAGCTTCCTGTGCTCGTGTTTATGCACAGTTTCCTGAGATGAAGGGTTTTAAGTAAATACCACCGGTTTCCCTGCAAACACCATGAGGCTGTGCAGGATGGGATTTGTTGGACACAAAGACAAGCTGCTTCTGGAACCTTGCACCCTCTTGCCCTAATAAATCAACAGCTGTTTGGCCAGGTGACAGGAATTTTCTTATTTACCCAAACCTTGGTATTTACAGTTATTCCCCTGTGGCGTGGGTGGTCACAGTTCACTTCCTAAGGCTCCTCAGTGAGAACAGCACCTCCCACCTGCTGTTATAGTAGTCCCTGGTGGAGCAGTTCTTCAGTCTTCACTTCAGAAGAGTTTCACTTCATGTGGCGTGGTGGGCTGGCTTGGAGATGTGCTGTACTCTAAGAGAATCACACTCTCCTGAATGGGGAAACCTAATCCCAGATAGCTTTAAATATCATGTAAATTACCTGGAGTGTTGCCAATTGAGCCTGGGCTTCCTATACCCTCCCTGAGCTCTGTAACCAGGCATCTAGTTAAATGGGAAAGTCTCTTTCCTCTCTTACCATCTCTTGTTTAGAGCACTTGTTCGGAGGTCTTGTTGAATCATACCCACAAAGTCAAGCCATCCAAAGACATGAACAGGAAAAATGCTTATGGACTCAGAGGTGCTCGTAACCCTGAGCTGGGTGGTTTGCTACACACCACCCCTGTGGACTGAAGGCTTCCAGCCAGACACAGAAGAAAACTGAGGGGGCACAGACACAGCCAGACACAGAAGAAAACTGAGGGGGCACTGGCATTTCATTGACACCTGTAGGCACTGGTGCAGAGTTCAGCCCTTGGGGCTCTGCGTACATGAAGCATAAGCACTGGAATTACCTCAGGGATCTGACCCTTGTACCTGTTCCCTGCAAACTGGTCTGATCACAGCCTTAGTGCCAAACAACAACCTTACTGCTGGTAGTGTCAACTGGGCTTCTTCCCTTCTCTTTTCCTGTTTAAAACACCATTCTAATGGTTAAACAAGATTCCAGAAATTAACATTTTATTCCAGAATGGATGTCACAGTTCCCAGCCCCAAGCTGCTTACCCATCTGCAGCTGAACTTTCAGCTGATGTTATTGACAGTTGATCAATCACATACTACCTTGCTGGTGGCTTAGGGAACTGCTTGCATCCCTTGCCTTATCCTTATATCTGGGATTTGAATCCTGGGGGGAGGAGGGGTAGCCCTGCACCTTCACACCAGGCCACAGCAGGTGGTGGCTCTGGGGCTGGGCCCCCTTTCTCCCAGGAAGAGGGCAATGGCCAGCAGGATTTCTCATGAGGGCACCCAAATGCACAAGCTTGCTGTGCAATGTGTGTGAGGCTGGCAAAAAACTCAGGTGAGGGAAGGAGCCATTCCTGTTTGCTGCAGAAACCCTATCAGAGGCTAAAAACTGGATTGGTTTTGTGTAGGTGCCAGGGTGGAAAAGTGCCGAATCCTACTGTGTTGCCTCTAAAATCCCAAGGTTTTAAAGTATGTTGCTTTTGCCCTTTAACTTTCCAGTAAATAAATCAGTGGAGTGTAGGATATTTGGAATGGCCGAAGCACCAGCATGGGTGTCCAGACTGCAGATAAAGGATGAACACCTGCTCTGACAGGAGGGCTGGGATGCTTTCCCTGCACTGCCTGTCAGCTCAGTGGTTATTCCCCAGCCCTTGAGTGGTACCGTCCTCACCATGGCTTCATCTGAGTGGGGTTTGGGGTTCATCTGATGGCTTGAATAGGAGCTCTATCTGAGCTACAGCAATCAAAGTGGGGATTTTTGGTCTGGGAAAGACAACACATAAATAAATGAAAAGTGAAAGATGGAGGAGCTGGAATGAGCTGTGAACTGACAGCTTTGTGACCAGTTTTGACTTATTTCCTTGTTGCGGTCTAAAGCTGAGTGCCTTGTAAATTCTGAAGACATCAAAACTGTAACTAAGACAACTGAAACCATGCTAGAATCACTGGAAATATGAAAAGCAGTAGCTATCTAGAAGACACAGTGAACAGGGAATAAGTTGTCTCAGTGGTATTTTTGGGTATTTGCTCCAGTTTTGACATTACAGGTCAAATCAACACACTGACACAACTGTGGGCATTTTGTGTCACACAGTGACTGTCCAGTCTGATATGGGCCTAGACATGAAAACAGTTTCAGTTTATGGTTATGGGGTATTTTACTGACTCATCTTAAAGATCCTGGGATGCTCAAATAGATCATCACCTACTACGCCTCTCACATTCAGTCAGCCATGAGGTGACACATAGTAGACATAATTTGGCAATCACTGATGAATGTGCTGGTCTCAGGGGCTGTTTTGGGTTTTGCCCACTGAGTAGACAGGAGGGCTGTGTGGTTTTTGGAGGGAGGAGTAAATAAAATGAGAGCAGCCACAGTAGGTCTGATGAGACCCCCATTCAGTCTAGCACCAACGTTTCTGAGTGGCCAGAAATGGGATGTGCCATAATGGTTCAAACAGATTGTAGCTGAAAGGAGTCCTGAACTTGAGTTACTGGCTGGGTGTTAGAGCCTGTTGTACAGCTGTCTCCTATGAGTTTGTCCTAGATCTCTTTAATCCATATAAGCATCTGCAACATCCTCTGGCAGTATTTGCAGCTTTACTCTCTATCAAGGTTATTTAGTGAAGAGCTGGCAAAAAGCATTAGTTAATGAACTAGAGTAACAGTACTCCAGCTGCAACCTGATATCTAGCATCACACGATGACCAACAAACCTTCTCTCCAGGGCATGTGCAAGCAAGAGCTGGTAGCTTATCAGTGGCAACAGGTCACTGTGCAATTCTGCAAAGCAATCTCCCAGCTGCCATCAATTCCTGTTGTTGTTTCCTCAGAACAGCCACAGGACAGCTGAAACTCAGCAATGAATTCCAGAAAAGTCAGATGATTGGGGTCTGGGTTTTTTGCTCCTTCCCAGAAATTGTCTCTAAATAATACAATTTTGTGATACACATTAGAAAATTTGGAGTATATTCCCAGGAGTCCCACACTTGCTAAGCTGAAGTCTGGCATCCCCAGCAAGACAAATTTCTTTGCCAGAACTGGAGATACATGAAGACTCAGTACATCTCTTACAAGTCTACAACAGCAAATTCTGGTGTTCATGTGCACATTTTTGTGCATGAAGTGCAGGTGGGTCCGAAGGCTGATGCCCTCTTCTCTGTGGGTGGAACCAGTCTGTCCTGGCTTGTTGAGATGGGGTGATCTCCTAGGTGCTGGCCTGGTATGCACTGTATTTGTAGATTAGGTAAGCTGTAGGTCAGTCATCCAAACTCTTCCTGGTAGTTATCTTAGTTTTAGTGTTTTTATAGGCCTATGTCAAACAAGCAGGTGTTACAAAATAGTTAACTTGCCCTAAATCAAGCAGTTCTCTGGTATACCTGGGTGTAAGACAAGCAGAATGTGGATTCTCTGAAGGGCTTCATGCTCCCCTTCCAGCCCTGCTTTTCATCCTTCAGGTACCTCATCCAGGTATGCCAATGCTGTATTCTGTCTGCATTCATCTTTAAACAATCTATTTCCATTAGTAATTCTGCATATTATAAAACTGCTTCAAATTCAGCAGGGAAGGTACATTGTTTTCTCATCCAGAGCAGCATCTGGAGTCTCACCTAGGAGTAAAAATGAAACACAGGCAGAGGTGGCTTAAGTTGTCTTAGGCATCATCCTTACCAGCAATGGCAGAAGACAGGGAATCTTCTCCAGTGCTGCAGCACATGCTTCATGCACAAACACCACTGTGGGAACATGCCTGAGGGTAAGTGACATCCACTATTGCCTCCATACTGTAAAAAACCCACTACTTGGCCAGCCATAGCTGTACAGCAGTACCTGATTTCAGACACTGTATGAAAAATATAATATTAATATTTTTTCAGAAGCCATCTTCATAGCAGTGCATTAAATGGTACCAGGACATGAGCCCAGAATGGAAACTTGCCCATCTACCCTGTCTGGATGGATTCTGAAGCCTCACTCTAGTTCTAGGTCTGTGAATCCCATTCTCATGGCCACAGCGCTGAATTTGACCTATGTGATAGTCTTTTTTTCCCTCTTGGCTTTTTATTTTCTTTTTTTCCTTCCTTTTCTTCCTTTTTTTTCCCTTTCCTTCCTGGGAAAAGAAGTAACCTTTCTCTAAGGATAAAAATCTTCATACTATTTTGCAAGGCAGAAGAAATCTTTAGGGCTTTCAGCTATATAAACTTAATTTGTGAGGTTCCCCCCCTCCACCTCTCTTAATGGATCTCCTATGCATTTATAATGTACTCAGTATCATGGTATCTAGGGACCTTATACACAATTCATAAAGCAAATGTTTTTTTGCAAGAAGTTTCTCTTCTGGCTACTGTCAATCTCTGACTCAGGCTTTTCTCTCTGATTTGCAAAGTGTCAGTTTGTACTCCTGATACAGACTGTTTTACAGTCTCCTGGCTTTGCATTTGTGGGATGGCAAAGTCGTGTTCCATAGATTTATTTTTGCAGCTGTTAGCTATAGAACTGTCTGTGATCTGGCTGCATTTCTCCATCAGCTTCAGCACTGGCATGACTCAGCCCCGGTGGTGCCTTGGGTCCATGCAGAGCAGCATGTGAGGTAAGAGTCCAGGATGTTTAGTACACCTTGAAGTGGTCATATGAACACTACATAGGGAAAGTACTTCAGTGCTGATGAGGAGCAAAGTTTTACATTTGTGTCATGACTTGTAAGCTGCTGGATGCTGCAGGCACCTGTTGGGGACAGCTTCCTACTCAGTATCCCAAAGAGTCTGCTTCACATTGTGAGGCACAGGGTGACCAGGCCTTCATGGTGGGCATCTTGTTGTGTGAGGACATTGTACTTGCTCTGGGCCTGAATGTCCAAACAGGAGCTCTAAAATACTGAGGGCCTTTATTTGATCCAGCTTCCCAGGCTCTAGTGCAATACGGTGGAAACAGAATACCTGTATTGGACTCCATAGTGCTAGTGGGCAACGTACTCAAGAGCCAATGGAGACTGGCTGAGTGCAGTGCTGGAGCAGTAGGTAATACTGATCAAAGCCTTTAGGCCTTTCTCCAAATCAATGTGCTTGAATTTTTTTTCTGTTATAAAGTATTGTGGGCCTTTTTTTAATAGTAAAGAAAATACTGGAATTCTTTATTTTCCTTCCAAAATATTACTATATCTCATCCCAGGTACTACTCAAGTGTAATCGAATACTATACTTTTCATAAGTGTGACATCTTTCCCAGTGGACAACTGCACTGCTGCACAGAAGGGTTTTCAGAAACAGGACCATTTTCAGAGACAACTGAATTTGAAAAGCTTTTTAAAATACATTATTATTCCACAGTAATACCGTAAACAAAGTATTTTCACTAGATGTACTTAGGATACACTTGTTTTCCAACACTAGTACATAACAGCACCGAAGGAGAAACATTGTTTGAGCATTCACCTGGCTGTTTGCACTAACTTCTTTCCCAGAGCACCAAAAAAGTTAACAAACAATCCTCCCACCCCCAAAACTCCAGACCCTGTGCCATGGATCTGGGCTGTACCTCAGGTTGCCTGACTCCATTCAAAGGGACTTGGCTGAGGACAAGCTGTGTTGCTCTCTAGGGTTACCTCTGAATATCAGATGGAGCAGAAAGGACCTACAGAACTTGAATAAAAAAGGAACACTGATGACAAGTTGCAAAAGTAATGGATTCCATCATGAACAGGATGGTGACAGCTTCCTTCTGCTTCATGTTCCCAGCCTTCATCTAACCCAGACAGGAACTCTCCGTTAACTTTAGTCAGACCTCACTGGAGATGAGGAGTTTGACTGAATACAAATACTCATGTAAATGAAGTCCTCAATTAAGTCTCTATAAAGTAATGTCTTAAAGCATAAATAACCTTTGTACTAGTTTGCTGACATACTGGAAAAATGACAAGGTGAAATGTGTACTAATAATTTAAGCTAATATTTCTCATTTCTATTAAATTGTTAAACTACAGATAATCCTTAAGAGTATTTTTAGCAAATTGTTGCAGTTTCTAGCAAAAAAATAAATACTCTGAAACAAGCTGTACAGAAAAAACCCATGTAATTCAAGAGGGAGCAAAGAAATTTTGGAAGTGATCAAGGCATAAACAAAAACAAGAAATGGAAATGAGCATTCAGAACAGCAAAATATATTTGAGCAATATCATAAATACACACACACAATCTATTTACAGCTCTAAAATTGGTAAGTTCCAGTAAAAATCCTCTCACAAAAAGGTATTTATAAACAAGAAATTTAACCCAGTTACACTGTTGGCTGCTGGCAACAGAGATGCTTTACAGCTATCCTAGCATTAATTATGTCTTTGCAAAACAAAGGGAAAACTTAATAAAGGTGAACAAACTGTTTCTGGGAAAAACTTGAACTGAAGGCTGGACAACAGCAATCAGATGGCATACGAAGCAAAAGGAACTGCAAATATGTAACTCTGGTAGTACAAAAATGTAGTAAAATGGCTTTTTTTCCTGCAATACTTGTTCAGAGAAAAATACTATTGTGAATTTGCAATTTAAATTCATTTTAAAGACTTGTATTTGTCTGACTTAGTGCATTTGTATGTTTCAGCAAGGCTGATACCACACACGAGGTAAATGAAACAAAAGTCAACATAAAATTACTGCCATGATATAAATTTATAGCAACATCTGTAACAAAATGTCTAAAATATACAGTACAGAGACAAGCCTTGAAAAACAAAGCTTAGATTTTTCTCCATCCAGACCATTTGCAAACACGTTACCACTAAAGAAAAACAACTTGTATGTAACTGATACCACATGTAACATTCTTTGGAATAAGATTTTAATTTCTCTTTCAAGCACTGCCCCTGTATTTCATATAGGGAACAGCAGAGGGATAACTCCTCACTGGGATTAGGAGCTCCTGCTATGTTGTCCCTCAAGCAGGTACCCAGAGCTGGGCAAAGACCACAGAGTTGTGTGAGTGCCAGGAACTGGAAAACTCCACCTCCAACTGAGGATGTGGGTCATGGTAGGCAGGACACCTTGGTATTAGTTGGTGTAGAACAGGGAATTAATACTGCTGAACTCCTGAGGCTCATCAACCCACACCTTGGGGTTCACTGTGTTTTGATATACACAAGACAGTCTCTTTGTCCAAAAAGGCCTCGTAGTATTGAATGGCTGTAAACATTTCTTTTAGATCAGTATTTTTACCATCCCTTTGTTGTTTAAAAAAATAGTAACATCAAAAGTAGGAATACCTTAGCTCATGTTAAACCTGTCTCATATTCAGAAAACGAGTTCTTAACTGAGAAAACGGAAACAATCTGCAAACATGCGATTAGTTTTGCAAATAATCTTTTTGCTATATTTTTAACTGACTCTTTATCTAAGTTGCAGAAAACTTCCAAAGATCACGCAGTTTATCTTAGAGAAAATCTATCAGTTTGATAAGGAAGCAGGAGACCATTTAATAAACAGAGGCAAATGATCAGCACCAACTGTTGCTTCTGTTCTGCCCAAAGCCAGGCCCATTGTTTCACTTTTCTTGTTCCTCTTGAGGTACAAAAACAAAGATCCAGAAGATGTCCATACAAATGTAACAGTAGCAGACACAGACTAAGATTGACTCATTATAATTAGCAGGAAGTGTTATGGTTGATACTCAAAGCTGTTCCAAAACAGAGAGCACTAACCTTGATTTTCAAATGTTCAGAGCATGACTATTAGGTACTACAGTGTTGCATTGTTAAAAGTGCTCTAGTTGGAACAGTTTATGATGCAATCAGATGAACTTTTACTGAAACAGCAGTCAAAATAATAATGACTTGAAAAACCAAATGATTGCCTTTATGCAATCTTTTTTCTCTACTCAAGGTTTGTTGACCAGGAATGGCTGAAAATTACTTCTGCAGAAGGAAGTGCTGCTGTTCTGCAATTTGACAGATGCTTGTTCAGCCTAACTTCAAGTATCCAATTTATATGCTTGAATGAGGAGCTTATGTACCCAGCCCAGGCTCCAGAAGATGACTAAGGTTATTAAACAGACATGAGGGATTTGTCTGCTTGACCTTTGGTGTATGAAAGCAAAACCAAAACAAATCTAATAGGCACAATCACAGAAAAAATAATCTTAAAACAGAGATCAAATAAGTCTTCCTTTAAAAATATTTAACTTGTAAATCCTAAAATATCACTATTTTGAAGTCGATGGGTGTAAATTACTCTGGCTATTGCAAATGTCACAATTAATCACACATTTTATTTTTAGGAGTTAGTAATGATACTGGTGTTAGCAGATTCTCTAACTTAGCTGGCTAAAAAACACAACTAGAATCAGAAAAAACCTTGATGGCAAAGAATTAAGGAGCTCCTAAATTATTTTAATGTATTAAAAAAAAAAATTAAAAAAATTATTTGATACAAATGCCTGTTTTTATTAAAATACTGATGGAAACTGAAAAAAAGTAAACACTAGGTCTACTTGATTGCACACACCTATGCATAAAGCCCACAACAAAGTGTACTGCCTTAGCTGCTTAGTTGTTTCATTCCTTATTTTCTGCACCAGAAAGCTATGCAGCTTCTCTGACTGAAGAGGAAAGGCTGGGGTAGGAGTGCCATCCGGCTCTGTAAGTGCAAGAATTAAGATTAGGACCTTGTGGCTGGGAGATCAGCGTTGAGGAATACTCAGGATTCATCCTAAGGACAGGACTCTGTTCTTTCTGACAAACTATGCTTGTGGTTTCAATAATGAACTTATTGGTCTTATCCTGTACTCTGAATTTTACAGAATTAAGGTCTTAGGCACAGCAAAGTCATAAGACAAGCATGGAAGCAAGGCAACACTTGTACTTCCATCTTTTATCTATGGAGTATTTTCTTTGTTAAATTCCTTGGGTTTTGTTTTGTTTTTTTCTTCAGGGTAGTTTTTCAAAACACAAAACAAACCAAAAAACCCCCAAAAACCCACCTGCAAGATACAGATTTTTTAAAGTAATCCTGAAAGTTTTAAAAAATGCACTCCAGAAAATGTAGTCCAAGCAGCACCAGAACATTAGAGCATTGCCTGATTTCCTTGTTTCCTGTGGCAAATTTCTGCTGGTGGAAGTGGAGAACTGAAGCAGGTGCTGAACATGTAAAAGGAACTAAAACTAAAGATTCTTGGTAGCTACTTACATACAATGGCTATTCATTCTTTTTTTTAAACTCATTGCTGTTTGATAATACCCCTAACACCACCAAATCATTTCAAGGACATATATAAATTGATTGGAATATTAGCTTGGTTCTTGTCTGGTATTTGAACTTACAGTGGACATAAATGACAAATAAGCATGCTAGGACATTCACAGAAATTGCTGTCCATCAAACTGGTGACTCTGAACGAAGGCTGCTTAAAGTAATATATATGAACATGCAAACTGTCTTCAAAATGCATGGTCATATTCAAATAGTCCCTAATGTACATACAGACCAGTAAAAAACCTCAAATACCCTACTCCTACCCTTTTCTGTTTAAGATTGCAGTTTCTAACTGTTGCATATACTTTAGCTGCTCAAAGAGCTCAATAAAGTGAATGTGGCAATTATTTTTTTTTAGAGAAAAATAGTCATATAAAAAGTTTTAAGTACAGTAAAGTGAGAAAGTTCCCAGAGCTCTCACTTCATTTCCTCTTTGGTTCCTAATTAGGATTTGACGAGTTTGAAGCCCTGTCCTGTGTCCAGCACTGTGGGAAGAAACCAACTCATTTTCAATCTTCTCAAGCACCTAAAGCACGCTTTACAGACCCAGAACAGATTGAGACCACAAAACCAGTTTGCCAAATGTACTAAGGGATAGGTGATACGTGGGAAGTAGATCATCCAGTGTTTGGCAACATCGCTTCCTGTTGGCAAATGCAAAGTGTAGTCACTCCAGCGTTTTGACACCCCATAGGCCGCTTTCACTGTACGTCCCTTTTCGGACCAGCTGATGTTGCTGTCAGGGTTACAGTTGTACTCAACCCATTGCCTGGTGAAATCACCAAGTTGTGGAGGGTCGGCTTCCTCAATGTCTACAATCCTGGCCATTTCTGCTCCTTGCACGGCAACGTACTGGTCATTCACTTTTCTTACTTCTCTGACCCAAGGCTGAGAGTTCTCACAGTCTAAAACGATGATGAGTCGAGAACAAAAAGTGCCGTTCTTTTCTCTCCACCACTCCAGGAGTGTGTCAAGTCGTAAAGCATCACCTCCTGCAAGAAGGGAAAAATATGTAAGATTAGCAAGAAGAAACAGAAATCTCTGCAGAATTTTGAATGCGGGTTCCAAGAATCCCTTATTTTAGCAACCTGGACAGATAGAACTGAAGTTTTCAACTGAGCAGCCCTGCTTATAGATGGTGCAGAGCTCCAGAGAGCTATTAACTGATTCCAGCTGACTTGCTGTGGCAGTTGAGGCCATTAACTTGATTGAAAAAAGAAAAAATAATATCCCTCACAGAGTGAAAAAAATTACAGCCTGTTAATGAAATCTGGAAATAGCTAAAACAGAGTTTATTTTGTATTACATTCTTATTAATCTGAAGAGGAAAAAGGACTCTTTTTAATATGGTTTTATTTTCAAAAAGACTCCTCTTTCAAGGAAAAGAGAGGACATTTGAACACAACACATGATAACAGTTTCAAAGCACAATGAGAAAGACACCTCCAGGCACCACCACTGCTTTGGCTTGAAAAATTCATGTGACCAGAAATGGAGCGATTCGCTCTGCAAAGTTGTCTTCAGAGCGTCAAGACTAAAACTGGTATGGACTTATGACTCCATAAAACAAAAATCTCAAGGGAACTTTTCCATAACGATTATTTCCAATCAGCTCAGAAAAAACTTGCAGCTGGAGCATCCAATTTTTCATGCTCCATTTCAGCTTGTGCTCCAATGATACTTTGAAAGACCAGGTTGAAATTAAATAAAGTTACAATGGGGAGTTCTGCTGCTTAAAGAGTAATGGATACTGCAGGATCTATGCAGCTTTGAAAAGCAGACTGCTTACTCAAGTACCTAAGGAAAACATCTTGCAAACAAGTGACTAAATCTCAGTTGGTTACACCATGGCTGATCTAGAAAGAACTGATCTAGCTAGGTGTTGGCAAGTTAGAGTTAGGATACAGTTTTACACCAAAGCTACCCTAACTTAACAATGTCAACTTTTTTTTTTTTTTTTTTTAAAAAAAGACAACTTTATGAAGAAAGGCAGAAAATAACTGCATTTTAAATCCATAGTGATTTTCACTGGGGATATAATTGCATTTAGAGGTGTTTACAATCTTATTAGTAGAAATTTAACTACACACATTCATCTCAAACAGAAAAGGTGCATATTTCAGCAGTCACATTTCTACCTGTAAGGGGTGAAAAAAAACACTTGGAGTTAATAGCTCAGAGTTAAAGCTTTAAGCATGCTATCACAGTGAAAGTAAAAGCAAAACTACAGGGCTACAACTTTCTCCAAAAAAATGCAAACCTGGAAAATTTAGTACCAAAGAAAATCTTAATATACCAACCTACAGTCTTGGTACATGATCCCCAAATTGCTGTGGTTATTTACAGCAGATACTTGTATAGATGCAGTTTCCCTTTTCCAGGTAAGCCTTATGTATCAATTAGCAGTAAATATTTAGTTATTTGTTCACATTTTAAAAGCTTATAAGTAATCTTTATCTAGTGAAACTATGCAGGAGTGCAGGTCATTTCAAAACAGTACTGGAGAGAACTGCCCAAAGTAAACCATCTCATTCTTCATACACACATGAACACGTGCTTAGCTTCTAACCCTACTGACCTCAAACACACATGGACTTATTAGGCAGCAAGCTGTGGAAGAAATCTATGCATCTGGCAACATCTGGCTCTCTGGGAGGTTCTGGAGGCAGCTCAGCCAACAATTCCAGCAACAGAGACAAAGCTTCATTAGCCCAGCTTTTGCCTTTGCCATCGCTCAGAGAACATGACCTCCCAGGTCCTCTGACTGCTCATGCTTCATGCATGACTAGTGAACAGTTCCTCTCATACACCACTGTGTTACATCTCAGCTTCCAACAACTCGGAAACATCATCAGCAAACTAATAAATCCAGTAAGTATCCTTTTAAAGTTACCATTGCAAAGCAAAGCCTGCCCTGTTACTGCTGTGCCCCTGCATAAGTCAGCAACGAGACACTACTGTTCTGTTAGATCCAAATGCTCATTGTTGCCATCTCTCTTCATCCTCTCCAGAGGCTGGACGGCATTACATGTTACTGGAGCTGATGACCAAGTGTTCCATCTGTCATGAAACGACACTGTCTAATACATGCAGGACAATTACAGATTCAAACAGCCTTCACCTTTTCAGATAATACTTCAAATTACATTCAGGGGCAATGCTATCTGGAAGAAGTATCAGCTTCCACTCCAGGATTTATCTAAAATTAATCACAAAAAAAGTATGTGAGACATGTCACAGCTGCCTGTTCCTCTTCTTTTGGTGACTGTGCATATCTCCAGGCAGAATACTAAGTTGTGGTGGTGGTGGGTAGAGAATTGAAAAGAAACTTTGAACACCACTGCATTTACACACTGCATCTTTTACCACATCTTTTTATTGTAACAGATACCTTGGCCCTTATTCTAAAAGTGAAGAGAAGAGTTTAATTTAGGCTACAGCTACCTGCACAAGTGTAGAGAGACCTGCGCTCCCCTCTCACACTCCAGGCTGGCCAGACATAAAGCCAGGGCTGGGCTGGAAGCTATCTAATTTTTGCAGTTAGTTACATACAGGCTAGGAAGCTGCCCATGTCCGTTCTGCCAGCTGGAGCACAGGTGGGAGGCAGAGTTTCCCCTCCTAGCTTGTTCCATGCAAAGTGTGGACACACTTGACTACTGCATGGGGCGGCAGTTGCTCTCCTGAATAAGACCACCCTATTCCTGGAGAAGTCATTCAGCCACTCTGGTGTAGGCTCTTGTGCTAAGCTCTCAGTACGGCTGTGGCTTTTTATAATTGCAGATGCAGGTGAAGCCTTTGAGAAAAAATGTGCTGCCCTTCAGCAGGTCTAATGGTTGAAGTACAGGGTTGCACCAGAGCAGGTATATGGCCTCCAGATGTAAACCAACCTGTGTCTGAATACTCAGCATGACCATACAACAAAGCTCAACTCTATCAACAATACCCAAGAGCAGATGCCCCTGGAGAGAGGCTGCTGACCAACAGCCAGGAACTCACAGGCAGAGCACTCACCTGTGACAGTGAATTATGCCCCAGGAAGAAAAAAAAAGCTGCAAATTTTCAACATATTTACTGTAAGATTCACTTTTTGCACACACCAACCTCAGAAGCCCAGTTCCACACAGCAGGAGAGTAAGGCTAAATGTACCAATAATTTGGGAACTTTGGCAGGTTTACCAACAATTTTTATACAGTTGAGATACGAAGAGATCAAAAACAGTCTAGGAAAGGGGGAAATGCAGAGGTCTGTGCCAAGCATATGACTAAGCATTAAACAGCCCTTTATTATAGGGGTTTGTGCACGCACAATGGCTCCCAAACTCAAGGATGTCACCAAACTGTACCTGTTTCCATGATACAAGGTTTGCTATATATTTGAAGAACTGCTCTTCTAGCATGGATTGTATAGCTGCCTCCTCTTTACTTTATTAATTCTGTATTTTACAAAAAACAGAGCACATCTTAATGACATGCATGCAGTCCTTCACGACAGCCTAGCTGACACAGTGACACAAAAGACTATAATTCACTCAGAAGTAGGTGTGCTGGCTCTGCCATGTCCTGGGAATGAGAAGATTTATGCTTGTTCATTACAGGGAACAAATATTCCTCAAAATACAATTGAAATATGTCTTCAGAGCACTTTACTTTTCAGGTTAAAAAACCCCACACACTTCAAAGTTACCTTGTTGAATCGCAAGAGGAATAAGAAATCATGCTTCAAATTCGAAGCGTACACCTGGGGTCAACAGTATTTAGATAATTTTGAGAACACCTAAAAGAATTATTAGCTGCAAAAGTATTTTTGTCAAAGTGACTAGATACCAAAAATGACACAAGTTTATCCAGTAACATACCCGACTGTCTACAGAGCCAGGTAAGAAAAGATCTGCTTCTTTAGATCAAGTTAACTCATACATAAGGGACTTCTGCATGTCTCCATTCTCTCCACTAGCAGAGGCAGTCACCCTGCAACCTTGCCCGTTTTGATGATTCTTTGTGGCCTCTGAATCTTCTAATAACTGTGTTCCTGTCTTCCTTCCCTGCCAAGGAGCTTGTATGAACCTGCTATCCAAAGACTGGTGGCTCTGTCTCATCCTAGACTATCAAGACAATAAATGTCACCAGAACATCCAAGATATGCAATACACTCTGATTTTTTAAAATAAAGAATTAATTTATTTGGAAAGTATATAAATATCAAAACTGTTAAACAAAACAAAAAGAATAGTTACCTGCCAGTGCCCATTCGCCAGTGCCATGTGAGTGACCACTGTAATATAAAATGTAAGTATCATGTCTGGGTCCATCTGCTGTCCGAAGTTCAAGAAAAGATTTGATCTTGGAGTGAAGGGTATCAAAGGTCAGTCCACTTGTAGAGTAATCGCAACCATACGTCTCAATCATGTGATATGCAAAAAACCTTTGGATGGCATTAAGCATGCCTGTAGACCTCAGGTTTAACTCCTGTACATGCTCAGGTGGAAGAAGGGTTGGTTGGCCATCAGGGCTAAAGAAAAGAAAAACAGCTATTACTACGTTTTATAATTATTTCATGCTTAGTGGACTTCTAGCAACTGGTAATTTTTTTTTACCCTGTGCATATTTTTTCTGCTATGAAGTGTCATTATTCTAAATTCAAATTTACTTGAAATGCAAAGTTTATAAATAATCCAAAATACTGTATTTGAGTGAGGGACCACTATCTCCCCCTCCCTCTGCCACACTTCTTCACTTCAAAGCATAGTCCTTACTCAGCCCCATGCTATTCCTGCAAAGGGAGGGAGGAGAGAGGGGCAGGTGAAGAAGCACACTTTTTAAGTCTACGTAGCTGTCCATTAATCATGTCAATAAGAGATTTGGTCTTGCAAAACACCCAGTTATGGGAGCATTCTTCAGGATGTATTTTTTCTGAAAAAAGAAATGTATTCATCACTCCTGAGCCAACGTAATAATGATAATGATAAGGATTATGGCTGATGAATTGGCCTGATTTACACTCAGTTACAGACACGGAGAGGTTTTGTGGGTGAAAACGTAGGTAATCTTACTCAACTAATACCAAATAAGGCTTCTGTTATACATATATATATAAATGCATACACGTATATATGTATGTATTCTTCATGTATTTCGTTTGCAAGTCAGTGTGTAAAGCTACCTGGTTTCTTCATTTGTCTACTAATTAAATGTGCACCTCCTCCTCACCTCCCTTGGGCCTTCAGGAAGGCTAATGTTCCACTGCTACAGTTCTCTTGAATACATCATTGTTACCATGTCTGTCTCAGCAAGTGAAGGAACAGCCAAGCTTTGTTAGTAAGGAAGCTTAATTCTGACAGGTCCTAAACAGTTGCCTGAGAGTATCTCATTCACTCCAAATTAAGAGAGAACTGCCAGAGCCAGAATAATTTAATACAATGAAAGAATTAAATTGTTGCCATGGAAACAAAAATAATTTATTTCTATTGTAATGTAAATATGGACTTTTTTTTTCTAATCATAGCATGGTTTGTTAATTCCTAACAATAACTGACTACATGGATTCTTTTAGAAGAATGTACAGCTGAAGACTATAGATGAGAAGTTAATAAAATTTGTTTTTACAGTATTTTACACTATTTAAGATACAGTGATCTAACATCAGCACACTACCTTTTGTTGCTTTGCCCATTAGTTGTTTTCCCCATCCACTGAATCCACTACATGTCCAGCAAGCTGGGCAGTTCTCATAAAATGGACAGCTCTATTTTTAAGCCTCTCTTCTCAACTCACTACTCGGTTTTTCTCATAACTCAGAGAACTTAAAAAGTTTTTTGTTTCCATTTAAAAAAATGTCTACACACCATTTTAATTATACGGCTAAAGTAGCATCTGCAAGTTTAAAGCTTTTAAGAAAAACACACAAATGGACAAATAATAAACATACAGTCCTTCCACCTTGAAGCATTTCTCATCTGGTAACATTTATAATGGAACAAAAAATCAGCTGTAAATTAACAGTACCAATAGCTGAAATGTAGTCCACTCCCAAATCTAATTTCAATGTCCTTCAAATGTAAACATCTCTTTTAATAGACTTCAAAACTGTTTTGAACAGATCTGTTTGGTTTATTAAATACTCTCACACAAAATATCTGCATTCAGTCAAATGCCCCAATCCTCCTTCGCATGAGATACCAAATGTGGAACCTGCCTACACATGACTGGTGCATAAAGCATTCATTGGCTTTCTAAAACCAAATTAAATATATATAAAAAAGTGGAGTTGGAGTTACTCATTCCTTCTGGAAGCTGAGGAAAAGGAAAAATCCAAAATCTGTCTATTATTTAAATTTGTATTCAATTATTGAACAGTACAAGCAAGAGCACCACATTGTCTCTACAAGCTAACAGGACACTTCCGGTGCCTTAAGCTGAAATACATGGTAACTATACCTGCAAAAATTGGTGGGAATCACAACAGCATACCCAACACACGTTCCTCCCAAGCAGTTTCCCAGCTCATGGAACAGTCCATGAGCCATCGACTCCAGAGGTAAAACGATGAGAAACACACTCATGAAGATCCCATTGGTTGGCTAAAAAGAAAATAGGGAGATAGAGGTATTGCATGAAAAATCCCTCCTATCTGTTGATTATAGTGTTATGAATAATTCCCTGTGTTTGGTCAAACATAACCCGGTCCTGCAACATGCAAGTTATTATATGTAATATGTCGGGTTTTCTTCCTCATATTACATTGTGAAGTACTCCAAAGACAAATGAAAGGCATAGGAGAAGGTAGCTGATAAGCAGGGATCACTCTTCTGAAAGGAATGCATTTGAAAACATTGACAGCACAGAACTTGGGTTTAAAAGCCCTGATCATAGCTTAGCTTTACCCATTTAAGCAGGAAAACCAAATGCCACAAAATTATTGATGTGCATAAAATAAATAGATTGGTAAATATCTGCACAATCAGGCTTTAATCAGTAAAGTGCACCAGAAAATATTATGTATCTAGCATCAGATGACAGCATACTATACAGCATCATTAAAAATATAGACTTAAAGATTCCTGCTTTTTAATGCCAAAAGCTTTCAAAATATTCTTTGTGAAATACTGTGTATCACACAAAAGATGACTTGTGTAAACATTTATGAACATGAGTGCAATTAAAAAGACAATTCTTTATCAGCTACATATATATCAGATGTTCTTTCTCATCTGAATACATAGATGATTTCTGTAAAAAAAAAAAAAGAAGGTTCAAAAGTTAAGTCTCAACCACTACTGCTAGTAAAATAAAAACAGACTTCTGAAATGCCAGCTGGCAGTGAGAGGCAGAGCAGATACAGATTAATTTTAATTATTTTTAAATGACGTGAGTGGGTTTAATGAGGCATTACATGCTTTAGAAAAGTTAGAAACAGTATTATAACATATAATTAACTAAGAAATTTAATATCCGTGGTGCAGTTATTAAATACTGAAGTTTGTTATACAGCAAAGGAAATAAAGTAATAGCTACAGATTTCTGTCTTCTGAAGAGCCTTGTGGCCTTTGATCATATCTGTGTTTTAGTTGCCTTCTTTGCACAAATCTACAATGTAAATGTTTTTTAAAAATTTGGATACAGCATTATTGTTTAACACTCGGTGAACTGATGTGGTCATTCAGCTCAACACACAAAGCTATTAATAATTTGGAAAATAAATTATACTGAAAGAAATGACACCTAAACCAACTCAGTTCTCATCAGCATGTGGCACTAACTCAACTATGTACAGTTTTTAAGCATACCAATATACATGACTTAGTATGAAAGAACAGCTTTCCCCTTCTACTGTTCTTCCTGCCCAAAGGAAGAATACCATTTGCCACCTGTCCCGGATTTCAAGTGTCCCATCATACTTCTGATGGAAGTATCTCACCTATGTGTCCTGGAAATGGTGACAGCAATGCTTCTAACCACAAATAAACACCAGAAGCTGATATTAACTGGTAAGTAACTGACAAATGAAAAGTTTATTTATTTAACTTCTAGCTCTCAAGGACGTGAGGATATGACTTTGAGCAGACATTGATTCATGTTACAGAACAACCACGGAGAGCTTCCCCTTACCCACAGCCCTGCACACCTTTCACGGGAGTGCCATTAATATTTCTCTGACTTGCTAACATTCAAGCTACAAAACTGGTTTGGATCTAACAACTCCATCAACAGGTGGTAATGCTAGTGTTTATAATGCAATCTGATTTCATGTGATACAATGTAACTTGATGCTTTGGTGCTAATAATTTGAATAGACAAGGAGCAATGTGTGCCTATGAAGCACATACATTTTAGGAGATTCAAAGTCCCTTTTATGCACATCATTTTTTAAAGCTATCTCAGGAGATACACTGCATGCTCCCAGATATATTCCTTTCCTTGTCCCATTCTCACCTACACTCTAGAGGGTCAGGATCAATGAGTGAACAAACAGATGGAATGTATTTAAGACAAGTGCAGAGAAGCATTCACATAGTGATTGTTAAGTTTTGTGTCAGATAATAAGGATTTTCAGAATAATACTCCCAAATTTATACAATTAACAATTACCTGAAATCACCAGAAGACAGAAAAACTTAAACCTCTGTAACAATTATGGTGAAACCTCAACTTGTTTTGTTGTCAGTAACAAGAAAAAAAAATCCTGTAACTAAGACGAAATAGTTTTTGTGTGGTAAGTATCAGCAGAAAGTGCTGATTTTTGTTGCTCAGTTTCCCAAATCCACTCTGGAAAGGAAAAGGACTCAGAGCAGAACCAATAAAAACTTACAAAGATTTGGTTAGGTTTCGCTTTACAAACCTTTGGTAAAATAGAAGACTTTGATGAAATAGTGGAGCTCCCCAGCTAAATTAGTTTCAAATTTTGGAGACTTATTTTTGCAACTGTAGATACCAGAAGAAAAATTTGTTTTCAGTTACAAAAAGAATGAAAACTTGGATTCTGCAGAAACTGAAGGGCTTGTCTGGAAAAAGCTTCCTGTTCATGATCAGCTAGTTAGAGGACTCTCTGAACCTTGGAAAGGCTGAATGCATGGACTGGCAAGTATTATCATAATTTTTATGACAAGCTCAGCTTTTCCACCATGTATCAATATGGCTTACATAAACATGACTTTTCTTGGAACTTGACAGAGCAAACTGCTCTTACATCACAGCAGTGTTTTGATCACAGTGGAACATATTACAAAATCAAAATCACATTTGCCCATAAAACCTACAGCAATTGCAATATCCCAAATAATGCTATTATATTATTACTTTACATGAATTTTATTGTACAAGTTTTCTTACAACGTGCTACATTGTTCTATAGTCCCTGCATTTCCCCAATCCCCTAAACACTTGCAAGTTATTAAGCCTACAGTTTTCTGCAATAACACAACTTGAGATTATCATAAAGATTAATAGTTTTTACCAAACTTCTAATTGAGTCTGACTTCTAAAAAAAATTCTACATTTAATTGTTTAAAGTACTCCTACTAATATGAAGATACTGGCAAGAAAATTCACAAATACTTGTGAGATAAGGATCTACACAGAAACTGTAAGGATCATCGCAGTGATCCATCTTGCTCTCTATCCTGCCTTGAGTTTGTATCAAATATTAAACAGAAATGGGAAATATGCTCTATAGTGTCATGAATCAACTCAGCTCCATCTGAACTTTCAACTAAGTCTTCATTAAGTGGCCATCTTGTGCTATGGAGTAGGAAAACATTGTCAGTATGGATATTTTACATTTATTGCCATCCATCTAATGTGAGGATGCTGGTACTTGCTCACAGTACTTTTTCAGCAGTTTTGATACAGAACAGATGTATCACTAACAAATATAAAAATTATTTATGATGTTTAGAGCAGGTATACATTAAGATAACAGAATATTTTAATTTATTGCTGGTGGCATTTTAAAATAGCTGAACTATAAGAACTTGGAATAGGAAAAAATAATAAATAATTTAGTGATTACTTTAAATCTGAAGATAGGTCCCTCTTTTAAGATAACAGCTATGATGCCAGGTGGACTGTCAGTGCTTTACTAAATCTGAAAGACATTGATGACTGGTCCTTAATGGAGCAGATGGTCACGCATGCATAGTCAGAGTCAGAAAGGGATTTTGTTCCCTCATCTGTTCAACCCACTGTCATTCTGTTTTCAACTGCACTGGCAATCTCAGCCTGCAGTACATCTCTGCACTTGAAGTGCCCATTGATTCCAGACAGACTGCTCAAAAAGCACACGGAAGACAGAGACTATCTCAGCAATCCCACTGAAAATATGAGAAGCCATTTTATCTCTCTTTTTTTCCCTTTGGCTGTGTTCTTCTAAATGAGTATTTAGGAAGTACAGTGTGTTCTCATTTCAAATAATACAGAAAAGCTAGAACAAAAAATAAAAATAAATTCTTGCCTCCAATGACTGAAATGACAGACAATAAAAGATGGGCGAGATTCACTAGTAGTATTATCTGTCCACTTTCTTTAGCTTTTCAAGAGATTTCAACTAAGATGATCACAGAAACACTGAATGATTGGGGCTGGAAGGGGCCTCTGGAGGTCATCTGGTCCAGCACCCTTGTCCAGCAAGGCCACCTAGAGCAGCCTGCTCAGGGTTGTACATAGCAGACCAACAACTAAAGAGGTTTACAAAGATGTTTTTGTGTATTTATAAGCAAAAATTTTGCCCTGCTTTCCATCATCCAGGTTGAATTTTTACTTATTTTTATATATATCCATATATACACACACGCTTAAGTAAATACAAAATAAAAGGTTCAGCTTAGCTACCCTGCAGTGACTCTGACAAAAGAAAGAAGTATACACTCCATAATGGAGAAGGCTCAGGAGAAAAAGGATAATGTGATAATTAATCTACAAATATTCGATGGATAGCTTATTATATTACAGCTAAAAAGAAGCTTAAAGACAAAATTTATAGTTAAAATGTAGACCAAGTATCAGAGGAAACTGTTGCAACAAATTCTTGAATGAAAAAATAGTCTCTAGAGAACAATAAATAATCCATTACTTCTGACTGTTAAAACTGCCCTGGGAAAATCTATACAGCAGTCTGGAAAAAAATAGTTGTCCCAGTCAATGGCAGACAGATTTAATGTGTTGTATTTCACATCCCTGACTTCTCTCTTAACTGCAGAAAAGCCTGTGCTTTTGTCTACATGCACTTGTCTCAGCAAAACCAGAAGTGGTTGTCAATTTAAAAGCATGCTAAATGGATTTCTGATTTTTTTTAATATAAACATTTGAATACTGAAAGTAATGAGAGTTTGACAGCAAGCTTAAACCAAAAATCACGTTCTTTAGACTAACAATGAATACTTTATTTCTCTTGTTACCAGATTCCCTTCATGACCTAGAGCCTCTGGAAGTGGTGGCATCAGCAGCAAGGTGTGCTGGATGTGAGCAGGTTGCCTGCCATGGCACTCGGGACATGACTGGAGGGGCAGAGAGCCAAGGAGGGCTGAGCACCAAGGAAGAGGGGAAGGGAGGCAGCAAAAATCAGAACAGTGCGTGATTTAGAGAATAAATTATGAGCTGTGAGCAAGCAGGATTGAGGATCCAGGTTAAGAGATGACAAAACAGT
>NW_009954407.1:60183-68522 GCF_000747805.2 Chaetura pelagica
GGGAAAGAGGGAATTAAGGCATTACAAAAGCAACTGAACTGAAGAGAATTCTGTAAATAAACAGTGAGACACAGACATTCAAGTCAAATAGGCAAAGAGAGGGAAAACTCCCAGTGAGGAAAAGAAAGGAGGGAACTAAAGATGACCAGCCAGAGAGGTGAAAGGAAAAGCAGCAGTGGCATGGCTATTTGTGAAAATATGGAGAGGCCAGAGGATTCAGTGGGGCCTCCAAGAGGAAAAGGAAAAAAATTAAACTGGATAAATTAAGCCTGAAGAGGACTGGATTAAAAATACCACTCAGGAAGAAGAACAGGTCAAAATGAAGGAGAAAGACTGGGTATGACTTGCACCGAAAAAAGTTATTTAATCTCTGATGTTAACAGAAGCATGTGCAAGTAAATACAGACTTTACTTAGAGAACTTCTTACTACTCAGAAAATAATCTTGTTTTCAGAGAAGCTGAAAAGTTACCATCTTTAATTTTAGTAAGGCATTGGAAATTGAGCTTTCAAGATAAAACAGGCAATTGCACCACAATAAAGACTACAAAATCACTAACTCTCCAAAACAAGAAAATACTCACATATAATAAGCTAACTTTGCTTCCATGAATAATTTGAGTTCAACAGTACTGTCCCTTAAGTACAAGTACTCAAGCATATAATGAATACTATTATTTTACTAACCCATAAAATTAACTAAGAACAAGAATAATGTACTGAAAGTACTTAATTCCATTACCTGTCTCTGACATAGTTCATTTTTCTCTGGGTAATATTAAATACAGGTCTTCCCAGGGATAACAGACATGCCTGGCATGACTTCTGCTGGATCTTGTCCCACCCAAGAACCTAATTACGGATAGGCAAGTGAGTAATTGCTGAAAGGAGTCAGAGTCTATTGATCTGACTGAAACTACACAAATTTAGTAAAGGCAGGTGCAAAACACTTCCTGCAAATTTTGCAAGGCAAATGTCAGTGTATTCCTACCAACAAGTCAAGGTGTCTTTGCATTCCAGCTAAAGCAGGGAGTATTCTCAGGGGTAGACCATGTCCCAAATCAAACACGTCCCAGAGAAAAGCTGTCACACTGCTTTTGAATGCAACCAGCTTTAACAAATTACTTTTATACTTCTGATGCTTCCTGAGTTTATCCTCCAGTTTCAAACAGACCTAACTATTCTTCTCTTCACCTTTAAAGCCTGATCTGTTGGAGAGAGATTCTGCTTTCAGGAGCCACAGTTCTTCCCAAGCACATATTGAAGCACTGGGAAAAGAGACTTTCAACTCTTGGCTTATTGCATGGGCTAAGCTCCCCTTGAAGAAAGGTCCTTGGCAAACAAGACTTCCAGCCTCAGCAGTTCTGCATCAGCCACAAAACTACTGTGTGTGAAACAATGAGTTAACTGACCTCACTTTGAAGGCCCTTCCAAAAAAGGAGATTTGATGTTTTTCTGGTAATTTTAATCAAATAGGATACTTCTAGACACCAATTAGCAGACAACTGCATCTTCAGGTCTTGACTTTTAATGTGCTTCATATTTATATGATGCATGGGTATTACAGTTACTAAAACCATTAAAAGGACATATATAACGTGCCTATAATGAAGTTTTACATGAAACAAAACCCCTCCCTTCCACCACCCCATTTCTGTCTGTAACCTAACACACACAGCTGAGCTAGAATTTTTATATGCTAGGGTTAATTATTTATATCTGACTGTTAGAAAGCACCTTTCCAAGGCTCTGGTTTATCCAATTCTATTCACCACATAGGAGATCAAATGACAGACAATGAAGTGATTTCAAGTTACCTCTCTTATCAAATGCAGTATCATTAAACAAGCTTTTGGTACACCTTCAAAGTGAGGAAAAGTACAAATGAAAAATGCTTCACCTTCCAGGTCACACAAAATATTTCAAATATAATTAGCACTTACTAAAATGACTAGATAAATCCCAAACTAAAGTTGCAAAGACTGAAAACTGTTAATCTTATGCATGATACATGTTTTAAACAATTTTTAAAAGAGCAAACGCATTTTAAGGAACTGGTGACTGAGAAATACTTAGTGTTCCTAAGAATGTAGGAAAAAATCTCAAGTCAATTTGTTTCCATGAACTTTTCCAGCTTCCTCCTGAGCCTCAGCAACCTGTCAGCAGTTTCTTAAAAACACAACCAACCCAAACAAAAACCTGAAATGCCAGCCCTCTAAGTATTTTAGCATTACTAGGTTTCAACGCCATGAAAACAGATTTTTCTGGCACAATGGATTAAAAAGCAAAATAATTTCCTAAGTAAGCTTAAAATACTTTGCACACCTATTTTGCCCCGGAACCATTAACTCTTCCCATACTACCTACATGGAGAAGGTGATACGTTCCAGTTGCCTAAACAGGTTACAGTCAAGGCAGCATAACGTGTTAAATTTGAAGTGCTTGCTGGCAAAACCAAGGGTTTCAACTCTGAGTTGCTGCACCACAGCATACCATCAAATGTCCCAGAAATGTTAAGGAGCCAACAATTTTCAGGAACATTCTCAAGAGGTACATCAAGATAAATAAATGATTATTTACCTGCCAAGAAACAGCCCCCAAAACAGCAGTTGCAACAAGGCTGAAAAACACGAGCTGTTCTGAAATTAAACAGAAGTGACGCATTCCTTTAGATGCCATAACTCTGTCAAGGCTGTTGTTTTCTGCACGGTGTGTATAGTATACCCTGTGACAGTCATTTAGTTTTGTGTGAAAGCCCCAAAGTGTTATAGAAAATATCACATGACAGATCATCCAGAAAATTCCAAAAATAGAAAAACCAGGTATCACAAAATACCAGAGATCCAAATCACGTAGTTTAAAGGCTGCAAGAATGAAAAAGATGAGTTCAATGACCCCAACTGAGATGACAGAAAGCCTTCTGCAGATTCTACCACGGTACAAGTAGGGCTTCCATCGCTCAGTGACCGAAAGTCCGCTGAAGTAAACGTCGAGAAGGGGATCTGAAATCAGGCAGCTGAAGAAACATGCCAAGGCAAACGGGTTGGTCGGGATTTGCAGTGATGGAAAAAAGAGTAAGGATGCAATGACTCCAAAAATGGCCAAATTTGGAATTGCCAAAAAAGACTTCATACGTAAGTCAATAATCAACATGGCCAAAGCCACGACCAACAGAGTAACGCTCACAGATTTTTCTACCAGCATAGTTGTGCTGGCAATTGCAAATCCAACAAGCTCCAAAAGTTCAACTGTTGTCAGCAGAGTCGGTCGATGATGTATACAACCACAAATTCTCTCAACCAAAGCACATAATATCCTTAAAATAATGGCAGAAAGGAGCAAATATTGAGTAGCTTCTTCTTTCACATCAGTTTTGAAGGTAGAATTATTAAGAAAACAGAGGAGGCCAAGCAAAAAACCAAACAAAAGATTGGAGAGACTCAGACTTGCTGTTTCCATTGAAAAATAGTAGTACAGTATGCTGGCAATTCCAAGAACAAAGAGACCCAGAATAAATATTACCAAAATCAGTGCATCCGCAGTTTTTTCCCATCTGACATAAAGGCCCATGCAAATGGCAACCAGTAAGTTGATTTTGGCAAGATAGCCAAGGTATCTGACTGATGAGTGCATGTTCACTTCTCTGTTTGCCTCTTCCAGCCTTGTCATTGTTGCATAGAGACAATGACTAACCAAGTAACGCAGTGACCTACACATGTAAACTGTAGTTAGGGGGCTCTACCCACTTGACCGAAAGTAAATATTTGGGTTTCATCCAACAAACACAATCCAATTGCTGTCTTCTGTAGTATCATTTCAGGAACAGTCGTACAGAATCTCTGAAGATCTGAAAGAACAATTAAAAGAAGTGTTAGTGGCAAATAATTCCTTTTAATCGTACACAGCATAAACATGACATCCTTTCTCATCAAGGAGTCTAACATCTAAATTAAAAACCAAATAATAAAGATCAAGTGTGCTGTTAAAAGTCATTCAAATTGGGGTGATTATTAAAACCAATATAAAGTGGGTTTTGCATAAATCTTACTTTCTAATTCAAATGAGAGGAAAAGGTAAACCAAACCTGGCCTGTGCAGTTTTTGCACAAAACCCATCCATTAGGTATCTGTATTGGATATCTATGGGTATTCAATATATTCCTATGATACCCATTACCTTCTAAAATAGTTCAAGATTGTTTTCAAATATTGTTTTACTTCACTATTACATTTCGTAAGTTCTCACTTCATACTGCACCTTTTCAGTATGTTTTGCAAGACTACTTTTTAGTGGTCGAATAGCTGCAGGATTTACAAAAAGAACCCCATAACCAGTTAATGAGCTTAACCAATAACAGATCATGGAAAAAGGATATTATAATTATATCAATTTCACAGAAGAGGAGTGGACACATGGATGATCTGGCAACATTATCAGTGACTTTTCCTAATGTACAATCAAAGCCTTAATTTTTACCCCTCTGAGCCACATTTTTCCCCACAAAAAAAATGATCAGCATAAATACTATATTTAGGACATACACTTCCTGTACTCAGATTCATTTAACTGATAAGCTTTTCTTTTTAATAAAGTACAGGAACAGACAGAACAATTTAGGGGGAATTTTGTAAGAAAACATGGCTAGACAGAGCTCACTGGAGATCATTCCTGTTTTATAGGATAAGCTTCTTCCTGGTTTGCACTCAGTATTGAAACACAAGGACCACCGTAATCCTACTGGTGTTCAATCTTACTGACTGTACACATAAACAATACTACAAATTGCTACAATTAGGAAAAAAAGTTATTGAGGAAATTCTATTTCACTGTGTTTATATACTTTTCCACATATCACAAAGTTGTCAGAGGCATAGCTCAGAGCTCTCTAGTTAGAGGCAAAAAACTCACAACCCTGCAAGATGTTTTTAAAGTGACAAATTGATAAGAATTACTCAAAGAACAAGCATTCTGTGAAACTACATATAAAGAGAATAAAATATACTTCTGATTTTGATCCTCTTGTGCCTAGAAACTCTAAACCAGGAGTCAATGAATGAATAAAACAGAGCCTATACCTCCAGAGAAAATATGGCAGAAAACAGGTGGATCATGAGAAAGTACAGAAACCAGAACATTTTCATCTCTGATTTCTTATGAAGTGTTACAAATTATCAAGAGCCCCAAAACAACCAGCTGATCAAAAGCCTTTAGTTAAAATTTACTAAAATCCTATGTAGAATTTACATATATATGTAATTTTTGCTTTTAAAGTTATTAACACAGAGTTTATATCTGAGAGTGTGATTATGCAGGTTAGGGATAGAGTCCCCACCACAGAAGATGACTCTTACATAGCCTCTATAATTTTTAAAGTAATTACCTAATTGTCTGTGTTACAGAGACTTCTGAAGAGCTGGTGGTATGACAGAGCAACCAACACGTCAAGAACACTCAGAGCTAGGTTACATATTATTGCTTTTAATTATAATGCTGGGAGAAGTATAAAAGGACACCTTGAATAAAACTCAGAAAGTTATTCTCATTTGATTTTTAAATTATTTTTTTTAAACCAGTGAATAACAAAAGAAAAAGTGAATTGACTAATTTACCCATAAGCTTTGGCTGATTTAAAGACTGGCCCCCAGCATAACACCATCTTGAGTCATTGGCCTAGAGACAAACAAGGCCTAAGAAATCCTATGATTTAAATTACTTAAGTTTGGAAACATGTATTTTCAAATTATGTTAAACACTAACAGCATTGCAAGTATTACTCGGAACGACTAGACATTTAAAAGCTGTTTAATTGAAACAGAACACATAGCACATAGTTAAGGCCAATGGCTATTAGATGATGCCATCGCAAGTTAAAGTTCTTTGGATTTCAGCTGTGCATTGGTCAGGAAAGCCAAGGTGCATGCAAAGAACCAACCTACACCATTCTATGATTCTATGACTTTAATGGTACTCATAATTATTAATGTTTTATACCTATGAACTTATAAGTTGCTTGGATGCTTAAGATCTCATATTTCTCCCCTCACTTGGTAATGTAATTACAGTTCCTCTCAACCTTTCATTTGTTTCTACTTTATATAGCTAGCATGGCCCAAAGCTAGCTGTCATATTCCAGGTCGCAATAGATCAGGTATGACAGCACTGTCTACAGTCTGTTTCTTGCACTACATCAACATTCCCTTTATGGACAACTTGAGCCATTTATTTAAAGTCCCTCTCCCTGCCTCCAGTTACCCCTTGTTCAAAACATTAATGTAGAGGAACAATTTCCCACCTCCTTCCAACTCACCGCACTGACACCACTGAACATCTGCTATGCCATCCTGTTAACTTGATTCCTGAGCTTTTCTGGAATCCCTCCAAGGCAAGAGGCTAACACTATAAACATTCCCTTAGACAACAGCATCATGGAAGTCAGAAGGCTGGCTCATACGCAAAGTGGGGGAAAGCTCTTAAAATTTTGCTAGAGCTGCTGAATGGGATGATGGGATTCTGATGGGATTCTTACAGTAGCAAACTCCCTTGAAGGAAAGCAGCCACTCTGACAGAACACTACTCCGGCTGGTTCAGCTCATGCCAAGTGAAGTTTTGCTGCCATCACATTGTGAGACACCTGAAACAGAAATTTCTCTGCTGCTGCACCAGGTGCTGGGGTGGAGGAACATGCCTGTGCCTGGCAGACAGTAAGTCTGCTAGAACACAAGCTATTTGCAGAATACCAGCTCGGCCCATGAATGCAATTTCCTCTCCCTGATCTTCTGGCTGATTACCAAGAAATTGTACAACTAAACCTCAGTATTAATCATTAGGCTTTTTCTAACCAAAATATATGGTCAGCTTTTGGTGAAAAGAGGAAAAGGAGCACTTTCATGATTATCATATCCCATTGTGCAGCTATTACCACATAAATGTAACCCAGCAATTCAGTCCATTTTAATGGGAAATTTCAAGATCTGAGTTATTCTCTAAAACTTAGCTATTTGTTACTCATTTCTGTTAAGAAAGAGACTGTTTAGAAAAAGACTGGTGAAAGTCAGGGTGGTGGTACTTTTGTTTGGTTTTTAAACTAATGGCCTTAAAGGTTCAGATTACAATGCCTGTGTTAACATACCTGAGCAAACCACACTTAGATGCAGATCAGAATGTGCAGAACCACATTTAAGTATTTCTCAACTTTTGCAAACAGAATTTTAAGCAAAACCTGGAGTCTGAGTAGAGATTTAGAAACTAAGCCATCCAAGAGCTTTCCTATATGTAAAGGAACAGCAAGAAACATTACATGTTGGGCAGAGAATGGATTGAGAACAGCCCTGAGGAAAAGAACTTGACAATGTTTGTTGATGAGAGGCTCAATGTGAGCCAGCAACGTGTGCTTGCAGCCCACAAACCCAACTGAGTCCTGGGCTGCATCAAAAGAAGCATGGCCAGCAGATCAAGGGAGGTGATTCTCCCCCTCTACTCTGCTCTTCTGAGACCCCACCTGGAGTACTGTGTCCAGTTCTGGAGCCCTCAACACAGGAAGGACATGGATCTGTTGAAATGGGTCCAGAGAAGGACCACAAAGATGATCAAAGGGCTGGCTCACCTCTGCTATGAAGACAGGCTGAGAGAGTTGGGGCTGTTCAGCCTGGAGAACAGAAGGCTCTGGGGAGACCTTACAGCAGCCTTCCAGTGCCTGAAGGGGCTACAGGAAAGCTGGGGAGGGACTTTTTACAAGGGCCTGTGGAGACAGGACACAGAGTAATGGCTTTAAAATGGAAGAGGGCAGACCTAGCTTAGACATTAGGAAGAAATTATTCACTATGAAGGTGATGAGGTTGCCCAGGGTAGTTGTGGAAGCCTCATCCCTGGAAGTGTTCAAGGGCAGGCTGGATGGGGCTCTGAGCAACCTGGTCTAGTAGGAGGTGTCCTTGCCCACGGAGAGAGGGTTGGGACCAGATGATCTTTAAGGTCCTTTCCAAGCCAAAGCATTCTATGACTCTGATTCCCAAAACAGGTTTTACCTGAATTTGTCTAAGAAAAAAGAAAAAAGAGCCAAACCCAAAAGCTAGTTCAGTAGTTTAACTGCAGTTGATTTCAAGTCCGGGTAAGCCTCATATAAGCACTGGAACCTCTTTCCTTCACGGTTATTCTTCCAGTTTAGCACGTATTTTTATAAAACCCCCAACTTTATGAGACTTTTTAAACAAAAATTCCTGTTTAGTTATCACAGGAATACAGAAGACTCAAACCTCAGGTGAACGCTTCCGTCAGTTCTCAGAGGGTGACACCGGGCCCGCCTTAGGGGTTACCAGTGTCGGACCAGCGCAGCGCACCCGGCCC
>NW_009954407.1:68793-109227 GCF_000747805.2 Chaetura pelagica
GCTACGGGCCGCGCCGAGGCTCAAACGGCGCCGGGCGCTGCCGGAGCCCTGCGCGCTGCGGGGCCGCGCCCGCCCCGCAGCCGTCTCGGGCTCAGGGAACGCCGTGCTCACGCCCGCGCCCCCCACTTCGAATAGCGGCGAGACCAGGGAAGGGGCGGCGGAGCTGGTGAAGGGTCTGGAGAACAAGGCTGAGGAGGAGCTGAGGGGACTGGGTGGCCTGGAGAAAAAAGCAGGCTGAGGGGAAACCTTATCGCTGCCTGGAAGGAGCTGGTAGCGAGGTGGGGGTTGGTCTCCGCTCCCGAGTAACAATGATGGGACAAGAGCAAAGGGCCTCGAGTTGTGCCAGGGGAAGTTTAGGTGGGATACGAGGAAAAACACCTTCATTGAAAAGGTTACCCGGCACTGGAACAGGCTGCCCAGGGAAGCGGTAGAGTCACTGTCCCTGGAGGTATTTCCAAGGCCCGCAGATGTGATGCTTGGGGACGGGGTTGGGTGGTGGCTTGGCAGTGTGATAAGCTCATGGATAGACTCTTTAAAGGTTTTTTCCAACAAAAAACTTTTCAATTATAGACACTAGCAAATGCACATTTTCTGCTCCACACACAGAAAAATGCAATGTTAATAGGTTGGAAGTATGAAAAGTACCAAACCCAAGCCTATAAACACTTGTCAACTGGTGCTGAGAAGACAGAAGAGGGAAAGCTGTGTTTGAATCAGGATTGCAAGCCAGACAGAACCCTCCCTAGCCTTTCCTATAGTTTGCCACCAGCAGCCTTCTGTGGAAGAAGAATCCAGTCCCAGGCTGACTGCTTCCCAAACAAAAGCTTTCACCATTGCACAGAAGGCACACCTCGACCATCAGTGTTCCATAACACTCCGTGCTGGAAATGCACGTTTGAATTGGTCCTTGCAGGCAGGTGGGCAAGAGCAAGTAGCTTCTGGATCTCACACAGGCCAGACAAGGGTAGTTCAGACAGCTCATGTACAAGGCTGCTCTGAACAGCACCAGGGCTGCCCTGCTGCAGATTTCTGTCCTTTGTTCCTGTAATCCCTTCACCACAGCCAGCCCTCCCTCCCTCTGGGAGCACTGGTGCTGACTGCTGGCAGATGGACCCTTAAACATCTAAACTTTGACAGGATGGCTTTCTTGCCTCAATTATCCACTCATCTGATTCACAAGAACCTTAGTTCTTACCCCTCTTCAAATTTTAAGTAAAACTGGCCAACAGGCCTAAAAGTTACACGGGTAAAAACAAACAAACAAACAAACAAAGCTCAGAGGTTTTCCTTTAACAAGCAGAACCACGTAAGTCTCTGTTGCTTAGTAAATGTCACCTGCTTTACCAGCATCATGGACAGAACTTAAATGGTATCGTATCTGTCCAGCTGTGATTTAGGAATACCCTTCAAGCAACTTCTTGGAGAATAATTTACTTAAAAAGTAAAAAATAATAACCCTGAATAGCAATCCTTTTCCTGCTATTCTACAAGTACAAAACCAATGAATTGAGGAAAACTGAGGCAACAAAAACCAGCAGAAAACATGCTGCTGATTCATGGGGATAAAATTAAAGACTTAAAATGATCGTTTTAAAGCAAGTCTCCCTGAAGGAGAAAAGGACATTAAGATTCTGCAGGAATCAATCCTCAGAACAGCTGTGAAATGTTTTCTGATCCTCACTGTCAAGTAAGAGAGCAGCATATACTAGCTAGGCTCTGCAGTACTAGGGACACACTTCAGTTCTGTGGAAATCTTTATTTTCTTACAATCTGCATCCGAGTAGGAGCCTCACATTTTCAGTTTTTTGGGTTTCTTTTCCCACTGCCATATTTTTCTGTAGAAAAATACAGCAATGCCCGCAAAGGGCCAATGTATAGGTGCTGCAAAGATATTTCAGGGAGATGGAGAAGATATTAAGAAAATCTAGAGAGAGGAGAGGAACTGCATTAGTAGTAACATCACAAGCAGGCAGGCAAAGAAACATGATACAGGATCAACTGAAGGAACTCCAAAAACCCTTTGGTAAAGCAAAGACCAAACTGAGATGCAGAAGCTGAAACTGAAGTACCATATTTAACATCTTTACTATAATTCAGTTGCTTATAAAACAAACACAACACAACACAACTGTCTTCTTGACAATGTTGAATATAACTATGCATTAGTTTCACTGGATTTCTGCATGAACCAACTGCATAGGAAGGAAAAAGGACAACTCCACCCCAAAGAAACAATTTTTAAAAAGGTTTTCAGATTTATTTTTTAATAAATGTGCTTTGTTCACAAAAAGTAGTGACATACAGACAACAGAAATGCAAATACACATTTTCTTCCTTTTCCTCTCCAGCACCTTAAGAATGAGAGATCTTTTGCACAGTCAATTTTCAAATATTTCATAACCTAGAACAAGTCTTGCAGCAAAGCCAAATATCCAACAACTGCTGGTATCAACACTGTATTGTTCAGGGAGGTGTAAGTATTTATGTCAATCTGTAAATCCCACTTTCCTCATCCACCACCACAATCTGTCTCTTGTTTAAAAAAAAAAAAAAAAAAAAAGTTAAAAGGAACACTTCAGGTATTTAGAATAAGCAGCAAGAAAACCAAGCTGTTATGAATCTTGGGTCCCTAAACCACAACGTGCTCAAAAGGCTTATATTTTAAATTTTAATATTTTAAACTATTTGGGGGGGATAAAATATCTTGGCCTGAGTTGCTTTTGTGTATGAATCATAAATCAATTTACATTAACCAATGCCAACATATATGTTAGGTGGTATGTAACTTATTTACCAGTTGAAATGTTAGGTACACTTTGAAATATGCAGATTATGTTTCCATAAAGAGCTGAATTTATAGCACCAATATTTTACCTTTAACATGAGCACTGCTGGAGGCAGTGGTTCACTGGAAAGAAGAAAGGCTTTGAATGACAGACCTTGTAGTGAAAGTGAAATGGTAAAGCATAAGATACAAATATAGACTTATAGCCAATTTTGAAGCCATTATGTATATCCTTAGTGGAGTATTATCTGTAAAAAAAAAAAAAGTCAGCCATGATACTTAAAAGTCTAAACTTTTGGTTTTGGTGTTTTGGTTTTTTTTTTTAAAAATAATAATCAGAATTATTTGGTTTGTATATCATTCTGACTGAATAGCAAATTTGAATAAGATATTAGGGGATGCTTTACATTTAAGAAGAAACGTAGAAAGCTTATGTTGAAGAATAAAGCATTGCAGTGCAGATGATGAGTGTAAGCTGCACCCATGTGGGATGACTATGTAGGAAACAGTGTAAAAGAAAAACAGGTCAGACTGTGACATTTCCAGTGCAAAACTTCAATGGAAGAAGTAAGCTTCATTTTTGTAGCAACCACTGTAAAATCCACACAACAACTTAAGTTTATCTGGTAACTTATCTATTATAAACACAACATGGTAGGTTAATATGGTGTAAGGTAGATCTTGTTGCAACCACCTGTGAAACTATTAGTATTTTCTACCATTTTGCTGAAGTCATTCTTAAAACCATGATGTGGCACCTAGTTGAAAAAAATAATTATTAGGCACTTACAGATAGATTTAACAGCCTAACATTCAAATCTGAAAATTCTGGCCATTTTTTTTTTCATTAAATGGAGAGAAATCTAAGCTAAGCTAATACTGAATCTCCTATTTCTAACACTGAACAGATTTATATTTTTTCCCCTGCAAAACTTCACAAATTTATTACACAAGTTAAAAAAATTAACAGATGTGAAAAACTTCTGTTTTATCTCCTTACAGTGCAAACCAGTCTTCAGACGTCTATGGATTTTTTATTTAACTAAAGAGAAGATTTTTGGGTCCAAATAAGCAAATAGTATGTTAACTTCATTCGTGTGGTCTGAATACATGGCTTTGTGCAAATATGTGTATCCTTGAAAAACCTGTATAATTATGTTCCTTTTACAAAATTGGTCTGTAGTTAACTTGGGAGGTTTACAAATAAGGACAACTGAAGAAAAAAGTTGTTTGTTTTTAAAATGCATAAATAATTTACTTTAAAACATGACAAAACCCACCCTGCCCCCTCCAAAAAACACAGTTTGAAGAGAATACAGAACACCATCATTGGGGAAATACTGATACACGTCAGTGCTTGTGCACTCATACAACTGCAAACCATGTTCCAGCTTTAAAATGAAACATAATTGTCTATACGTACCATACTCCTCTGGGGAGGGATAACCTCTTCAGAAAACTTGTATCTAACTACCATTTATGCAATGAAATTATACAGTATGTGTAACTATGGATGAATATATTCCAGTGTTTTGGTGTTATCTCGATTTGGTGTAATCTCAAGAGGGCTGCAATAAACAAAATCAAATGTGCAAGCATTATAGTTTCTCCAGCCCAGGCTTAACCAGAGTGAAACAAATTTTGGAAAAAAGCTTTGTTCCATAATTATGAAGGGACATGTGTAACCAAGTGTCTTAACCTATCTGCACATTTAATTAAAGTGCAAATTATTTCTTCCTACATATACTTCTCAGAAGCTCACCAACTCCAGTGCCTTAAGCTCAACCACATTGAGTTAAAATATTGAAACAACATGTAGCAAATGAAACAGAACTCACACTTCACAGCACTAAAGAAAATAATGGTACCTTTCTGGGAAAAAAATTAGTGATATACATCTAAATAAAGTAACAGCAATTTATGCTATGACATGAGTCATCTGCATAAAACTTGTATTTTTTCACTTTCATACAAGAATAAATTTTAAAATTCAAAAGTAGAAAAAAATAGCAAACTCTGTAAACCTTTGCATTTTCCTTATGCAAACCATTTTTGTGTGTTGAGCCCATGTTAGTATAGCAAAATTAGTTAAGCAAGAGGTTTGACTGAAAGGTCATTTCAATGACTACATTAACTTAGAAGCAATATAGGATCTTCTAGCTCATAGAAAGGAATTGAACTAGACTGGCTTTCTCCAGAGTCTGAGTCATAAGGAGCATCAGGGAGCTCCATAAAACCGTAGGCTAGCTGTTCATCTTCTGTGTCTGATCGAACATAGCAGGACGTGTTGGAATACTCTTCGTCCTCTATACTGTTGAAATCCTGTGGGATATACAACATTCCTGGGTAGTTTCTGCTAACTAAGTCACTTGTTGTTTGCAGGGAAGTTTTCCTAAATGCCATCAGGTGCATGTGAGAAAACTTGGAATACTTGAAGCGTTTAAAACCCAAGGACTCTATAGCAATTTTCCAGCTTTTCATCATCATAGCCCGGCGATTCTGATGAGATGAATCTGGAGTTATCACAAGCAATAAGCCATTTAATACGAGAAGTTCATGTGCCTTCTTACAGCATATCCATCGTTGATAGGGTGATGGAAAGTAAGAAAGGAGGAGAGAGAAAACGACGACATGAAACAGTTCTCCAGGTAGAGAATCAATGGGATTTTTCAGTTGCTTAAGAAAGGCATCTATAGCATCTTGTGCCAGTTGGAGAGGTTGCTGAATTTGAAGATTTAAGAAGTCACATTTGTATACGCTCTGGTGGAATAAAAAAAAACAAAACCAAGCAAACATCAAGTTTAAAGACCAAATACGATCCTAACTCACAGAAAAATCAATGATAACCTCTCCATTTCCCTGAGGAAATGTCAAGCCTGCTGAAAATTCCTCAATTCATTAGCAATCTAAAATAACAATTTTACTCATAATGGTTAGCTTTCACAATTCCATAGCAAAATTTAAGATGTGCAATAATTTACTAGATATTTGACAGTTGAAAACTGCTAATTAAAAACCAAAACAGATTATATACTTTGTTCTGTTTGGGCTAAATTTCTATCTCACAGGTGAATTAAGAACTCAGATAAACCTACATTGCTTTTGTTTATCTGGATGGTGGAAGCCTTTTATAGGTATTTATAAACTTGAAATCAATAATTAGAAAAATAAATTTGGTATCTCAGTATTTCTATCAGTTCCTTTAAAAAGAATCCATGAAACCTAGCAGTTTTGTCACTTGGAATAAAGTGTCATTCTTTACTGCTACAGAAACAAGCTATGGCATGGCAATATGCATTGGCAAGTTAGAGTACAGTTACTGCTTGGCAGCAGTGCTGCAGGTCAATGTTCTAACATTGCTGTAAATGCAAAGTGTAGCAGTACACATTTGGGCAATTATCAAAAAGTAAGGTAAGGGCTATATCTGTTGATTGCTTGTGCATTCATGCTGTTAAAGATGGGAAATGACACCATAATACAACATACAGAAGTATAAATTCTTAACCTTCATCACAGCATTCAAAAAAATAAGCTTATAGTACATTTAAGTTTTGATACTTCATATTCATCTAAACCTGGGACTGACTTATTTAATAAAAAAGGTATTAAGATACAAGGTTTTGGCATGCTAGCAACAAAAATTGTTTTTAATGCCTAGAGAATATGCAGTAAACAACAGACGCTCGAAACAGGTAGGTGAATATGAAAGCAGACAAAACATTCTGTGGAGCACATCTGAAAGATGGAGTTGATCTGTTGCATTTTCATACCAAGCAAATATTTAGTGTTTTATTAAACAATATTTAAGAAAGATCACTAGAACAATATTATAAAGGTATTACTAAATCAATTGATAAGCATGATTGTTTCCCAGCAGAAGAGATTATTAATTCTGTTTATATAAAATCACATTCTCTTCTGAGATTATGCACTGAATTAGAAGGCAATCAGTGTTCAGAAAAAAATGTGATTTTTCAGTAACTTTAATCTTGGCCTCCAATATGCAAAAAATTAAGAAAGAGACTTGTGTTATGTAGCTATAATCAACACATTTTAATTGCAACCATTATACCTGCAGGGTTATATTCTGATTCCTTTTAATATTTAGAACAGGAAATTAACAGTAGTAATTTAATTCTATCCTCTAATAAGTTTTAAAATAAATAAGTGCTTTGAAGAATAATTGTTCAGCATAACATGGCAATGTTACTTAGAATCAAGATTTTAAAAGTTTGTAACAGTCAACACTCAATTCAGATTGCATATATTTCTTAGTAATGGAAAAGTACTCCTACAACAGTTACATAGAAATAATGCCGAAGGGAATTTGAGGACTAAAGTATGTTTTGAGTGCCAGCCAAAACCTGCAGGCAGTTTTAGGACAAAAATGCTGCTAAACTGAACTCTAGATATACAAGTCTTGAGCTGAACTTGAAGTCCTTCTAGACACTGAAACAGCAAGCAGTCATACTTCAGTGCATTCAAGAATGACATTCAAGAACACAATCCTACTTGTATATTTTCATTTTTAATTCCAGTACCTTTCCAGCCTTTTTTTTTTTGGTCTCAGACTGTATTTACTCCAATATAACATCTGCTGCTTATTCAGCACATTTCCCAGCAGAACTGTATTTGTTTTTTTCCAAAGTGGTGATTCTCCTTTCATTCAAATTTTGCCATCTTTTTATTTATTTATTTATTTATTTATTTTAGTTTGATTTGCTGTTGTTATGTAGACAAATTAACTGCCCTAAGAAAATAACCACTGCTAATTGTATCCTGCAATATCTGTACTATAAGCAGAATGTTTAAAAGAATGGCCAACCAAAACACAGGGTAAAGAAGAAACCTGCCCTGCTTACCCCAGTCACAGCTTCCCTCCTCCTAGCTTCCAATACTGCCTGTTTCCCTCAGCATACTTTACACCAAGATCCTGAAAATGAGTGAGCAATGCCTAGCTGAAGAGAATACTAATCTTTTCTTGATGCAGTTCCCCTGCCTTGCCTGAAAACACACAAGCTTTTAATGGAAATATATTTCCATATTCATATCTCTATCATTTACTTTCTATATGAAACACATTCTAAACAGCTTCAAAACATTTTTTGATTGTCTCTCTAACATTTCAGTTCTTCTAGTTTTTCCACAATTAAATCCTCCTTAGTCCTCACATTAGCTGAAGTATTTTACTCAACTACTTAGTCTATATCCATAGCATTTCTATATGCAGAAGTGGATTAATCTGTTTTTACTGAGGAAGGAATTATTTAACACTCTATTCAACATTACTCAAGAAACTGACTTCCCAAGAAGCCTCTGTGTTTCAATGCGTCTCAATAAGTATTTTTGGCATCTTACTCAAAAGACCTGTGAAGTCAGAAGATTTTGCTAAGTCTTCTGTTTCCAGCTTCCACCACAAAGTTATCAGATCTGGAACTAGATGATTTTTAAGGTCCCTTCCAACCCAAGCCATTCTATAATTCTATGAGGTCAATTTTTTCAGGGCAGAAGATGACACTAACTACCCTAACAACTCTCTGAACATTATGGTGAAGTCTTAAATCAGCCCAGGCAACTGCTGGCCTAAAGATAGTTTGTGACATTATGGTGCTGATGCAGCTCAAGGGAGAGTATTCTTGAACATATTAGGTCTTATTAATTCTGGTTTGGAGGTGGGCCTAAACTTATTCCAGTAGATGCAGTTGAGTGCACAAACTGTACTCCATGTCACTTCAGGAACACTTGCTAGCTGGGTTGCAGTGTGCCCTGAACACACAGAAGTATCCATGGGACTGGAAGTAAGAGAAGCTGATGAGACCAAAACAGGCCTCACAGTAACTATGTTGGTCTGTACAGTAGCACTCCAAGGAGTTCCTGTCATCAAGCTATGGTATTAACTGTGTCAGATGACAAGAAATCAATTATCTTATCATTCATGTGTACAGGGAGAGAGCCTGACAAACTGGTTAGTACACAAGAATTGCAGCTACCGAATACTCCCTTCCCTGTTGTCTGGCCTGGATTACTCACATTCCTCCATTACACCCCCAGAAGTAACCTTTCTGGGGCTCTTTCAATAATGGCTTTGGTCACTATACATTAAAATTCATTTTCATTAGAACAAAAGTAATTTCCTTATGAAAACAGCACAATAGACTAGATAGCAAAATATTAACTATGCATACCTCAAAATTAATGGTTAGATTCAGCTCATGTAACTTCATGTGCCTAGGTGCCTATTATGCTCACTGAAGAGCAAGGCAATACAGTCCACAAGGTCAAAACACAGTTCACCACCCCACGAAACAGCTGACCTCCAGGTTTCACTATTTTTAATAGATCTCCACTGACTGCAATTGGAGCATAGACCCTCATATATAGATACCCACGATCTATATATCTTAGATGAAAATTTACTTTCCATGTATTAATATTTTAGATGCCACGGGTTGCCACTTTAGTGGCACATGTCTCCTTTACATCCTGCATCACATCCAGCAGCCCCAGGCAGATGTTTTACAGCCTTTTAAGCGATGGAAGACAATCATGTTTGGGCAACTGATACGGAGTCTTCAAATTAGGCAAGATGGAGTCCATTCAAAGGTTCTTCAGATGAAACTAACATCAAATTGCTATCACATGCAGATTTTTTCCAGTAGTTTCTTATATTATCTCTAAGCATACATGCAAAAATATAAATCAGGTATTAGTGGACTACACCTGGTGGTCACGATGTACTATGCATTTAGCATGTAAACCACACTGCAGCAAATAAGAGGACACTACCTTGAAGTCCACTGTGGTGTTGTACTTGTAACACTTCTTCCCACCTCTCCACTTCTAGACAGGGTTACCTTAAGGCACTGATTTTAATAGACACTGATTTTAAACTGTAAGGGTTCAAGATGTGTGTGGTCTTAAGGTTTTTCTGTCAGAAATGCATTCCTTTATGTATCTTTTAATTTAACTCCACTTTGTCATTTTGACTGGTTGATAAATGCTATTAGGACTGACAAAACTTGGGTGAAAAGCAAAAGACAGAAATAAATTATTACAGGAGAATGAATGCATTTAAGAATCTCAGTACCTAGAGAAAATGAGCCCATTTATCCCAGAAGTGCTGCTAAATTTGTCCTCAGGACTGCAAAAGTTCAATATTTGTAGCAATAGACTGAAAAGCCTCCTTATGGTGCACTTCTGGTTATTAAAACTCCCCAGAAAAACTCACCAAGAACAGCCAGTGATCATTTCCTTCTGTCAGAGGTTCATGCCTAAGTATAAGCGTACTCCATGTTTATTTATGCCTTTTGAGATGCAATGACTCATCTGAAATGCCATTAAAAGATGGCTACTAAAATGTTCCAATTTTAAGATTCACATCTGCATGACGAAGGCATAAATCTAGAAAGTAAATTCCATTTTTAAAACAAAATGCAACTACAGTTTAGAGCCTGTTCAAAGGAAAGCATATAGTAGGAAGGCCACGGTTTCTTTTAAAACAGATATTTAGGATACATTCTTAAGTATTAAACATACATCTTTTACAGTAATTTTGAAGTATTCTAAAATAGCTGAGAATCCAATTTATATTAAATTCAACAAATATTACATACCTCGACAGCTGGAACAATATCTATGCCAACTGTCAGAAATTCTTCAAACTTCAGAAATGGATTAAAGCAGCTACCGACATCAAGTAATCTGATCTTCCCCAAGGAGTGGAGCATTCTAAGAAGTAGAAAGAATTCAAGTTTTATCAAATGTTATTTCTGAAGCTATATTCTGAATTACAGCTTCAGATTATTAATTCAAAAGATTTCTTATAGAATACCACTGTAGTGACTAACAGGAGCAAATGCCTTACTTGAATTGCTGAGATACCTAAGGAACCAAGCTTGAAGGATACAGTAAAGCAGGTGGTCCTCAAGAAGAATGAATTATGTTCAGAGCAGCTGTAACACCATTCATTAACTTGTGTACGTGTAGCAACAAACTAAAATGGTAACTTGTATGTCCACTACACAGGCTTCCTCTATTGCTTTGTGTTTCCCACTTACCTTTGTGTGGTATTTTTAAGTGTTGAAATCACAAAAGTCAGAGTTAAAATTTCAGGAGTTTCAAAAGAGAAACTGACAAAACCCCACTACCTACCTAATTGTCAGTCCCATTTTAAGTGGCATCTGAAGTCAAGTGCCATAATTGGTTTAATAAAGACAAGAGAATACAAAATGATATTCCAAGATAAAATAAATATCTAAAAATCAAAGCATTTAGTTATTCCCTGCAAAAATGTTAATATCTTATTTGTTATTGTTTTATAAAATGTTGGAGGTTCACTCCATTCTGTTTTTGATGGATGCTGTGAAGGAGGTACATCAGCCCATGCAGAGACACAGACTTAAAAACTGGCTGCTCAAGTTGTAGGGAACTTATTCTTAACATCTAAATCAATTAAGTATTCTCTCAAAACTACTTGGAAAAAAAAAAGTCTATTCCATGCCATGTGATTAGTTTTCTTTTGGAGTATGCAAAAGCTTTTTAATGAGAAATAGTCAAAAACAGCCATCTGGTTTAGGAAAGAGATCCCTATTCAGAGCACTGAAGTACTAAAAAAATGACAATTGAGACCATAAGAATTCTGGAGAACATTTTACTAAGCCAAAAATCTATCTTCCTATCTGTCACTGTGTAATGACCCTACTATTTAAGGTGAAATTATAGATAAGGCCCCAGCCTGTAATGCTAAATAGTTGCCTATGGTACCAAACAACAAAAGGTGAATGATTAAAAAAGGATTAACTGGAGAAATCATGCCTCACTGCTTGGACTGACAGACTGACTGCTAAGGACACTCAAATACTTTAGTTCCAGAATGCTGCAGAGATGCACATATACCCTTCCAAAATATAAATGGAAAATAAAATTAAAAAAATCACCAAGCCAAAAACACAATGAAAAACTGGACCATCATCTTCTCAACCAGGTTCCAAAACTGCACGGATTATAAAAAAAAAAAAAAAAAAAGACTGCAAGATCAGAAAAAAACAATAGCAAAAACAACCCCAGCAGATTGAAGAAACAAAGAGAGGACATTCTTGTAGTATCTGCTGGAAAGTCACAGAATAGCACACCAGAAGACATGCTAGAAGGCTGCCAGATGAAGTTTGGCTTTTCTTGGGAAGCTCTGACATTGTCTGTGACCAACTGCAAAACCAACCTGCCTTAGGAAGATAAAGATATCATTGCTCTTTTAAGTTAAATATATAGTTTTAAAAAATAAAAAAGATGCCAGGCAACTTCTGAGGACAGTGCTGCCTTGTTTCTGAAAACTTTCTTATCTTCCCAAGGATAGTCTCCTTGTTCAATGCCTAGAGGAACATTTCTGGTCTTCAAGTTTGCAACCACAGGCATTTTCTTCATGACATTACCAATATAGAAAATATAGCATCACATAAGATCAATGTACCTGTACAAAAGTACTAGCATTCAGCTGTCTTACCATTTAAAGGCTTTGCCTCCTCCAGGCACTTCGTTTGTCTAACCTGGTGCACTGTCCCTCTTAAAAGAATGAAAATGTTACTCACTTTACTAATATCAAGGACATAGCCTTTCAATACAACCTACAATCAAAGACATTGTTCTTTAGTTTATTTTCATTCTGAATTTGAATGCTGTTTATTCTTTCTTTGCAAGGCAAGAAACCAGTAAATGCTTGAACTAAACAGTTCTGTTCAAGTCCAGTAGCACAGACTTTACATCCACTTGTTCTTAAAAACATAACTTTATGAGTGCATCCACATATCAAAAAAGAAGATAATATACAGCACCAGTAGCAGCCAACAGTTTGAGCTCTTTCTATTGGATTGTTTACAGGGCTGCCTCTAAAAACTTCCATCATGATTTGTTAGAATACCCAAAATCCATTAATAGAGGCAAACAAAAGGCAAACTCACAACTTTCACAGGGAAATAACAGGGAGGAGAAGGATGATTTCCCAGCAAGTAAATGTTGCTTTTTGCTCCAAGTTTTTGTAGCCAATTCCATTTGGCATCCTCAAAAAATTATATGTCATCTTTCTGGAAAAGATTCAGCCCCAGAGAGACAGATAACTGTAAAAACTTTCAGAAACAGATCTGGAGGGCCAATAGAGTCCAACAAAGCCATAGTTTTGCTCATAGCATCAACAAAGCAGTAAAGAAGACTGCAGAAAAAAATATTAAAGAGCTCTGGGCTTTCTGTGCTCCTCCTAAACTCCCAGTGATCCACCACAGAGAGGATGCTGGAGAAACAAGAGAAGATTTCTTCTTGCATTCAGCAGAACAATAATGCCAAATTTAAGGATTTTACTTCTACATGGAACAGAATATATCCAGGGGACACTTCTGTCAAAATACCAGGCTCACCAAGGCGAATAGTGCAGTAATTATCTTTAAGTTAAAACTGCACACATTACCAGGCTACCATGTAAATCAGCCAGTACTTTAAGAATGAAGACAGTTTTTTCCCAGCTTGGAGGCCAGTCACAATCTAGTCTATACATAAGGAGTTGGCATAATGCAGAGGGACCAATCAGATCCCAGTGGCCATAAAACACAAACATGGGCTGAAATAAAGTGGTGTCTTTTTCCATGTAAAGTTAGTATGAGACATCTCAGACCAGCACATCTCCTTGGGAGTCACTTTATGTCTGAGTTGAATCACTTCATGTGCTGATCTCCTAATTTACAGTTTTGAATTACTCCATTATTTATCAAGGATTGAAGAGGAAAAAAATTCAGAAGCCTTATGATGCTGTCAGAAGAGCAGAACAAAGCTATACATCTGCTTCTGAGGGGCAATACTGGTATGCCTCAAAACTTTTGTAACATCCACACCTAAAGATACCCACTGGGAAGGTCTAACTTGCTGAGCTATATATGAAAGGAACGATAGGCTGAACCTTAAGATACAGTCAAGTCAACACCTGAAGAGAAACCATACCAAATACAGTGATTTTTACCATTAGGGATAGAAAGCATGACTACTTAATTTGACAGAAAAAGAAGATAACTCAAAAAGATAAGAAAGGGGCACTAATTTATTGAAGGGAGGAGCTGTTCAACAGCAGATAACAGCTGCTTTTATCTTGCAAGACTTAGTTTGATGTCCAGCTTCACAACAGGTGCAGTTCTAATGTCATAGACATAAGAACTCATTCTGGGATGGAAGGAGTACTGTGGAAAATACATTACTTTTCATACAGATTAAAGTAAAAAAGGACTCTTCACATTAGTTATTTCTGTAAGACTCACCAATTTTATTCTAGCAAAGAGGTGAGCAACATAAGCAACTGGGAATGGGTTTATCAAAGTAGCCAAGTGACTTTGAGTTGCAGTAAATTTTGCAGTCTTGGTTCTTGTGATGTTTCCTACCATCACCTTGAAGGGCTGAGTGCCTCCTACTTTTCTTCACATCTCCCAGGATCTTTTTTGCTACCTGTGGAACTTTTTATTCCTGAGTTTTCTTTGCTCCTTACCAAGCAAAGTACAGTCTCTCTACAATGCCTTGCCAGTAAAGGTAAGCTCAGGAAGACCTCCTACATACGCAACCTGCTTTTAATTCTACCTGAGAAAAGATTATATAGGAAGAACAAAATTAGTGTCTTTACATTTATCAGAGTAAGCAAAAAAGCCACAGGCTTAGCCATACCTATAAGACAACCCCACAGCTCTTTATTTGTAGTGTTATGTGACTAGAATGAAGTGACAGCATTGGAACAAGTGTGTGTGGGAGGAGGGTCCCCCATTCCCTTGTATTAAAACCTCACCAAAATTCAGACTGCACTAATTGCTTGGTGGAGATGTAGTAGAAAAGCATTTCAGGAAGAAAGTATGCCTTGTGTAATACAGAATCCATTTTCATTCTGATAATCTCTGTAATTTCTTCTATAAGGCAGAAAGCAAAAAACTGAATTTTGATTTCTCTGGGCAGTAACTTAGACCAGCTATGCTTTGTTGCTTTAAGGTCTGTACAGCTACAAAAACCTTCCTATCATTTGTTGCTCCTTTGGGTCAATATTAGGAATCTTGTATTTGCCACATGTGTTTTTATGTCTGTATTTTTGAAGTTTTGAGAGGGAAAATTATTAATCACTCACTATATTAACAAACACTTTCAAGATTATTTAATAAAACTTCTCTATTAACTGTTTTCTATACACGCTTGTCACAACAAAATTTTGATAAGGTTACAGACTACTGGTAGCAAGAAGAAACCCATGTGAAGTTAGCTCTGCAATGGCCATTATAAAAGGTACAAAGTATGAAGACAGAGCACATGCAAAGAGACAGCAAATGCTTTATTGTCATTACAAGGCCTCCCACTGGAAGACAAATCAATTTTAAGTGGTGTATGAATATCAAACCTATTGATTTAAACAAACAAGTACCAACAAACTGCTGTTAATAGTAATGCTAAAATTCTGTGTTAAGAAATGCCAGCATTATTGAGATGTTATAAGGTATTAGAATCTCATCAGCCCTTTGTGCAGAAGTGCCTGGCAGTTCTCATTAAAAACAGGTATTCATTGTGAGGCTGACTTAGCAAAGTCAGCACTAAAAAAGAGAAGTCTGTGGAGGAAGTCAGCTTAGGAGAAGCCACTATGTTAATTTTGAAAGCATCTGTTTTGTCTTGTCATTATAGGACAACAATGAGGAAAAAGGTTTCATTTTGCAAGTAACTATTCAACTACATAGGCATTTGGGGTCTTTATGCCTTTTGCAAGTTACTTTACAAACATGAGAAGCCACAATAGATACCAGCTCATAAGGACAGACACATCTGGTAGTAACATTAGCATGCTACAATAAGGAGAAAAATCTCTTCACAGAACAGCAAAAACACTATTGCAGACAGTTTTAAGAACTGGGCTATAAAGAATATGAAGCAAATCATAAGAGTAACACTTAATGGTAATATGCTCATGCATTCATTATTCCATTATACTTGCAAAATACAAATTATTTCCCTCACACATGGAATAGCCTCAAACATGACCCTTGTTATTTCAGAAAAAAACAGGAGGGTGGGACTGTAACTGAAATAAAGGCACTCCTGAGTGCCTACATTAAAATTCTTACTTGAGTGAAGGTCAAAAACAAAATTAAAACTGTTGTTAGGACAACACCTTAAGCATATGAGAACTTCTGCAGAGCTAGTCTTCAGAAAACTATCACATTTAATATTAAAGGTTATAATTCAAAATTGCTTTTGAAGTGTATAATTGGAATCAAGAGTTACTCTGCAATTATTTATGAAGAGAAAGTTTTAAGTACTCCGATATTTACATTTGGCACTTAGTACTTATATAAGCAATTGACTTTTCAACAATGCTGAACAGCCACTAGATTCTAACTTAATTAACATCTCCCTTATTTCACCTCAAGGTTTAATATAAATTGCCTTGCAAACCAATGATGTACAAAAGTGAAATTAATTTAACACTTATACGAAGATGACTAAGTTGTCACTCTCAAGCAATTTTTTAACAGCATCCACCAAAATATACTACAACATAAATATTTACTGAAACATGTATTCTGTTCTGTAATTATTATGGGGAAAAAATGTCCAGGTAAGTCTTTCCACAGAAAAAGGGGGAAAAAAGTATGGAAAAAAGTGAAACTTACTCTTCTGTTATAGCTTCATGATTTGTCAAGCCAAACTTTGATAAGGGATCTTCAATCTTGGGAGCCTGGGAAACACTTAAAGCTGGAGTGGTCTTAGAATCAAGAAGTGCTCTTTTTTCATCTTTCTCAAGTGCTTTTCTTTTCCCACCATTCTGAAAATATTCTCGGCATACACTGAAAAGACAAAAATAAAAATTCCCCAGAAAAATGGAATGCTATTTTTGGTTATTACTACAGATAAGACACAAGACAGAGGTCTAATTGTCACCAGCTTTTAGTGCAACTTTGGTAAATAAGATTTAGGAAAGTTGTGACAAAGACACCTGAAGTCAAATGGTGTTTTATTTTCAAAAGTTAGGCTGTGATGGCTGAGTAAATGAATAGATTTTCAGAGCAAGGCAAAAGTCTTGTCAGAACATTGTAAACTTCAGCTGCCACCTGAGCCCCGCAGCCCTCCACTAAGGTGCAGAGTTATTAACTAGCTCCCCATAAATGCACAGGCTTTTGAAACATCTGTGCCTGGCAAGGCACTTAATGTGGGGGAAAAGAAACAGAATCCAGGCCTATGGACTAACTTACATACACCAGTTTTTAATTTTAATTGAGATTTCCAAGGGTGGTTGTTTTTTTCTGCAATAGCTGTATTATGATGGGTGATTTCAGCTTTGAATTTTTTCCTGTAATTATTTTGCTAATAGGAACCAGAACAAAATAATCTGGTCATACTCCAACAGAAATGTTAACCAGTTTGAAGGAAAGAATGTTATCAAAGTTACATTGCACCTGCATACTTCAACCAGCAGTCAGCATTAGCGTATGAGAAGCAAGCATTACATTCAAGAATAACTGAATTTTGTCCACAAAGTAGAACTAGAATTGGAAACAATTTGTTGCTGTGAAATTAAAAAGCCTGACTCACCCAAAGCAAAGCAGTATTTTTAATTAGATGTGCCAGCCAAGTATTTGCACAGAAAGTTTAACAGAAATAGTACTTGTTTCAATGATGTTTTCATAGCAATCCATTTTATTATGCTTTCTTGAAACTGACTTAGTTTTCCTCTAACAGAGGTTTGAAGAAAACATTCCAGAAAACAAATTCAAATGTAATTTAATAACACCTTATACAAAACAGGATCAAGATAACATAGTATTTCACATCACAGATTGAGGAAAGGACATGCTGGTATAGTGTTGCATTCAAATTACAAATCGAGACAAAGACTTAGAATACACCTTATCTAAGGCTTAGTGATATTACAGGCATTGAATATATCCAGCCTCTCCACCATATAAGATGTGAAGGCAAAAAACAATAGCCCTTGGAGTTGAGTTTCTTAAAAGTAAATATACACAATCAAACAGGTACAGATAGAAGTCACTTTATTGCAGGATGGTAAGAAATTACGACTTGAGACAGTAAATGTGTAATTACAGTAGAATATTATGTCCAGGTTACTAATTCTAGCTGGGAAGGGGGTGTGGGGTGTGTGAGTTACCCTGGACACATTTGTGTGCTTATATGACTTCAAGACCAAAACTGATCTACATCTAACAAACTCAAAGCACAAGCAAAGTTCACTTGCTCAAGCAGACCTTGGTTATTCTTGCACTGAATATAAAATTCTAAAATGAAGATAGTAACCTTGGAGCAGAAAACACAGCTGTATGACAAACTCAGTAAACATTATATTTACAGTCATCAAGTTTATAGTTACAATTCCTCTGTAACAAAAACCATTTAAGACCAAAGAGAAGCTAGATGGAATAAAGAACTAAAATTCACATCCTAACAGTATGGAGCAACTGTCTCCATCATTGGAGACTCCATTTATGGAAAGATAAGATTTCTAAAATTAACAATGCTGCAGTAAAAGGAGCTGGTCATTTAATTTAGCAGGAAAGAGATTAAAAATGTCAGTAAACAAGAGAGAACCCTAGAAAAACACTCAAGTTATTGCTGGTGTGCTAATAAAAGCTGTATTTTACACTATATAGTATTATTTGCTTATAAGCATATGATCAACTTATGGATTATGTCTTTCCTAACTATTTAGTTCCGTGTGTCACTTTGTCAAATAAATGAAACTCACATACAAAAATATCTTTTCCTCACCATTTATTAGCTACCTTACTATTTTGTTAGCAACTTGCAGTCCCTTTATTCTAAGTCTTTTTTCTTGTTTTATCTCTTAAACATCCAGAATCAACAGCAGTTTAAATTGTGTTGCACTGATAGCAATGCTGAGAGGTAAGTCAGAACACATCAAAAAGTTCACAACCTTGGGAGAATGTCATGGCTTTTCTCCTCAATTACTGATGTTATCAATATTTTAACTCATTAGAAGCTGGTCTGTGGCTCAGCTTTACACTTAATGAGCTGTTGCACAGGAGAATAACCTACTTGTAAAGTTAGTATAAGCTTCTTGTCACCAAGAAGTGATCTCTTCTTCGTTCGTGGTACTGGTGCAAATCAGTATTTTTTCCATCTTTCTACCACTGCCTATGAGGTCAACTGAGTTCACATCAATTCTCTGTTCTTCTTAACTGATATTCCTTCTCTGCACATAAGACACTTGAAGTCAATCATGAGGAGAAACATCATAATCTTGTGGGTTTTTGTTGTTAGCCAGAGACACAGGAAGGCCCAAGACTAGGTAAAATTCTTCACATTCAGATCCCAGTCTGTATACCTGAGCAGTATTACAAGAAAGCAACAAAAAAAAAAACCCAAACCAAATCCACCTATACAAAAAACCCCAAACAACCAACCCAGGAAATACTGTACTTCATAACCACAGAGAGTGATCTCCATTTTACGCCTTTCTGAAGTTACAGTAATTCTGTCAGGAATACTACATGCTGTCCTTTTGGCTTCCATAGCCTCACAGGAGCTGTTTATGTCCTCCCCTCATGGAAGTGGACCTAACACCTATATGAAGTAACAGTGAGCATGTAAGCAGGCACTGCACAGTAGCTAACCAGAAGTAATGCACGCAGTAGTTTACTCCGATATCTTGTTGATGTAGGCACGTTTAACTTCATGGCTGTTAAAAGCCATCATTGATCATCACACTGTGGTTTTGAATATACAGCTATATAAGACACTACAGTTAACAACTGTCATGTAATAAACAGAACATCCCTCAATTATCTACAAAGAAATAAAATTAAGAAATCTATTTTATAATTCTGAGAACTGACTGACATGGCTCCATTTTAACTAACATTTAAGCTTTCAGTCTTTGATACCATGATAGCTCTAAAATGAAAATACTTGTTTGTGAAGAATTGTACAATGTAAATGCTGCCTGAGTTAGCACTTGTTACAGTTTACACAAACTGTGAAATAAACGTTTCAGCTCTAAACTTTAACTTTGTTGGCAAAGAGACAGGTGAAGCGTTCACTTCACGTCTTTGCTTTAAAATGAAATCTAGATATTTTCTCAATGAAACTTGCTTTCCATACTTCAAATCTCAAATGGTAACCAGCCTGTTGACCCTCCTGCTCCACCATTTGGGCTGGACACTTAAAGGAAGTTTCAGTAAAAGCCAATATGAATCCATACTCATTTTCTAATACTCTCCAGCAATGAAAGAAAAGCTGCTTCTACAAAAACAGTGATCAAAACCAAGGTTTCAATACAATATAATGTTTAAAAAGGAGGGGGGAATTGCCAAAGCAACACCATATGAAATTTATAAGCCACAAAAGAATCAGTAGGTAGCTCTTATCAAGTAATATCAAACAACTAAATTTAAGCTGGTGTGGTCAGCTTTTATTGTGGCAAAAGCAGTTTCTGACAGCTGTCATCAGTGCTCAAGGGTTTCAAGCAACCTGTTTACAGGCTAAATACTGACACAGTCCATCTCTTTCCTTCTGCTTAATAATGAGGAAAAGGTGAGCTTGACTTATGTTCCTAACCATATTTACTAACCTAAACCTAATATTGAACATGAAGTTCAGTAAGGGTACTGAGAAATAACGTTTCCCTTCAGAGCTGAAGGAAAGTCTGGACTTCTTACCATGGTTTCTTTCTGCAAAACGTTTCTCCTTTCCTCTCACATACTGAGGAGTAAGTTTATCAATGTCAACTGACAGAGCTGCTGGCCTGAAAAAAAAGTGTAAACTCTTCTACAGGTTTAATCCACCCACACCTCAACCTCCAAAGAAAGTCAAGGAAGGGAAAATTCTCAATGTCCCTTATACACATCAATCATACTCAGAGGAGCAATAAAGTTTCCTCTGAACTGGAAAATATTTTGCTGTTATAATGCACATCCACTTAATGCACACCACAGTTAAGGAAATCCTGTATCCAGCAGAGGTGAGAGCATGAGGTTTCTCAATGTAAAGTATTAAATTTTTTTTATTATCATAATTACATTTTGTTAAATATCAAGTTGAGAAACTTGTATACATTTTTCCATTTTAATTTTTACACTTGCTCACACTTTGAGGGTTTTGAGGTTTTTCTTTTGAGAAACACAATTAGATCTGTAATCAGATGTTTCTCTGGTGGTGTGTCCATGCAGCAGTTACCATATGATCATTGCTCTAATTACCTCTAACATTCAAACAGATATAGTTTTATCAGAGCAAAGTTATTACTTAGGAGTAAAAATGAAGACTGTCATACAAACATGAACAGTGAACATTAAATCTTTTTTTCATTTTAAATGTTTTCCCTTCTCATGTTTATGCCACCTCCCTCTTAATTCCATTCTCCTGAAAGTGAATTGCTGAAATAACTGCATTCATTAAAAATCTGCAAAACAGTGTTGAAGGAACTTCAAATATGCCTTCATTCTTTTGAACAAGATCAGCTTTAGAGTTCTGGAAGAGACCTGTTATTCTCAAAGATCTTGTAAGAGATCACTTCAGCCTTCTCTTCTTTTGATTACACAGCTCCAGCTTCTAGAAGAACACCCCCAGGCTTTTATGGAAAAAAATCCAATATTTTTGATAATTTCTTTATCTTTCTTGGAGTTGAGCTGCTTCTTATTTTTTAAATGCAGTAGCTTATTTTGGCTAAAAGCAATACTAAATAAAGTCAGAGAAGTGCTTTACATATCTTGTGGATAATCTCATTAATACCCTCTAGTATATTTTGCCTTTATTGCAAAAGCATGCCATTGACTGTTCCATATTCAGCTTGGGTCCTGCTACAGAATCCATATGCTTTTCTAAAGGACTGACACAACCAATTACTCCCTGGCCTTTATTTGTATAGTTGACAATATTTGGTATAGTTAAAAACATGGTTAATTTTAATTCTGCTCTGAGTAGACAATTCTTTTCTGTTTGGTCTCATTTGCAAACTTAATAAACAGACTTTATTCTAGCAGATTGCTTCTGAATATATGGATTAGTAATGGATGTAGAGACGGACACTGACAGAGTGTTGTCAGTAAATCACATTTTTAAGATAAGCTTCTAGTATCAATTCTCTCCAAGTTTTTTCACACAGTTCTGCACTCACCTGACATTAACTTCAAGACCATATTTCTTCAGTTTGTTCATGAAACAGTCAAAAAGACTTGTTAAAAAAAAATGCAGGTCAGGATATTGCTTTGTCATGATAGTCAGAAGTGCAGATTTTGTTGTGGTTTTTTGTTATTTAAAAAAATAGTCAAGTCAACAAAGTCTTAATACTGATGCAAAAGCGACAAAAAGAAGCAAACCTGCTGGTTTAGCTTATTTTGTTCTGACCAGACCAGAACAGGCTGGCATTCATTGTCCATACAAAGGCTTACCAGCCTACCTATGCCAGCAAAATTTAAGAATTAGGACAATTATTCAGGGTAAACATCATCTTACCGTATTTAGGTGAAAGGCTTAAGTTTTGTGTTGTGATACAAATGATATTAAAGATAAAGAGAAGCATTACATTACTTTCCAAATACCATTTGCTACTCTGTATTCAGTTTTCTAAAGACAGAGAAAGCAAGACAGTTTAGTGTTTCCCAGTCTTTTTACAACACTGCTCAGGGGATCATTAACCTGCATCTGGAAGGGGACAAAGTTTTAAACCCTCTCTCCCCCTCAATCCCTCTCCCCAGCTAGCAGTTGTACAGTGTTGCCCTAAAACAATAAATAAAACTGTCCCTATACAGTGCAGCAAATGGTTGTCAGCACAGTCTATCATGTACTGCTTCCCATCTCTTATGGTTTCTACAGTCTGGATACGTGCTTGTTTAAATCAAGAAGTAGTGAAGAAATAAAATAAGAGGTTTTGTTTTACAAATTAATGTCCGAAAGAAGTTCTTTTTCAGTATCTTCAACTAAATAGCTAGAAAGGCTTTTGAAAGGAGAATCCTTCAAGAAAATTGTTATTCTTAATACTGAGAAGCACACATGGCTTCTCTAATGGCTATTTTGCATTCTCTCATTTACTTTATGCAATGCTTCTTTATAAAAGAATACAAGGAAAATGAAGGAAAGAAGAGTTCTGTTTTTTTTCCAAATCTCTGAAAAGATCTTGCTTCAAAGAAAAACAAATGCTCAGACTGTCCTTTCTTCATCTGGGATACACCAGTGGTTCCAGAGTATTTCCAGCATTCCACTCCTAATTTAAACTTCATCTAATACATCAGCTATCTTCCTGCTGTCTTGGTGACACTGTTAAAGCATTCAGCAAAAGCTTTCAGTCTCATGCAAGTCAAGTTCTCTTGCATGCAATTATACAATCAGACACAAGGAGGAGTAACAACAATGGGACCTGCCATCTGTCTGGCACACCTCTTGGCCCTTACAGAAGCAACAAAAAACTGCAGAACACAAAGTCAATCGGATACGTTCTGGTACTCAGCCATCCAGGCTTCAGTTTAATCTGAGGCACACAAGTGAAAAGGATCCCTCTTTTTATATTGATACAAAACTCCTAAGTCCTTGCAAATTGAAAAGGTACGTGCTTTAATTGAAACTTTAGACTGAGACAGAGCGTTTAGCGCCTCTTACCTGGTGGATTCTCTTTTCAATAGGAGTTCATGCTGAAAGGTCCAAACTGGACATTTTAGGTAAGTGTTTACTTTGTAAATCTTGTAGGAACTACATACAGAAAACAAGTGAGACAAAGAGCCAAAATATTTCAACATACAGGCTATCAACTCTTCCTCCCCTGTCCACAAGAAACATTATCCTGTCCTACAGGGTAACACACAAGTTTGTCACAAGCTAAGGGAAAAACTGATTACCTGAAATTACTTTAAAATAAGTGCACACAGCTCTACTGAAAAAAGTTTCACATATTAGTTGACAAGCAAGTCGTAAGAAAATACAAAGCAACGTATTGCCCTGGGTCCAGTACAATTACTATTTTCACAGATAACCTGAATGTTTGAACAGTCAGTACTCCTGTTCACTGATCCATGAAGGATGCCAAGCAGGGGGAAGATGCTACAAGAAATTGCAGTATAATAATTCAATATGATACAAGAGAGTGTAATTTAGTAAAGAGAAGTACAGATATTAGCATTTCCACAGAAGTAATGAATAGCACAAATACAAGAAAACAACCAGCAACTGAGGAAGCCTGTAAAAAAGGAATGGGCAGTTGGGGATCACAAGTGAGCATAAATCAATGCCATACCAATACAAAAAAACACCAAACCACAGAAAACCCACCAAACAAGGTCAGTAGCATAAACAAGAGTTTACTACAACCTCAGTAAGATTTCTTCATTCTATTTATCCCTGACAATGCCGGGGTGAATGTATGTCTATTTTTGGACATAGTTCTTTCCAACTGAAGCAACTTTCTTGTACCTGGCCTAAGGATATATGAAACATCTGAAAAAAGGTCTGTACTTAACTAGCTTTTTGGATTTTTTTTTAAGCTAAAGGAGAAAAGATTGATATGAAGAGGAATGATTTTCAAATATTTAAGTCTGTTGGAGGGCAAAAGGAAACCATCTTGATATTACTTGCTCCATTTCCAGAAGCCACAGAACAGCGCAAGTTGCCACCAAGATGCACCCTAGATCAACTGTTTCACAGTTGTCTCCTCCTCCTCTGTTTCATGGGCTCAAAGGACTTAATGATTTTAAACTGAATCATACCATGCCTCCTTTTCTTTGCTGCCTTTAGTTCATCACACTGCAACACTCACCTGGCAGGACCCACTGACTGGGACACAATTGTTACTTTTTGCCTGTCTAAAGTCATTCCCAAAGGCAGGATCATTGATAATTTCTCTTCCCAGTTAGACTTCAACAAATTTTTGCATTATTCTGCTGTACAGATGCCACTCTATGCAGGAATCCTGAGTAACCAACATTTCTCTTGTAGAAATTTGTTTTCCTCAAGGATTGAAATAAGTTTAGTTGAAGTCATTTAATGACTTTACTGTTAAGACAACCCAATAAAAGTCATGTTTATGATGTACAGGAATTGTAAAATCTTAAATTAATTTAAAGCAAGTTCCATAGAGGTTAAAGTCAAGATTAAGATTTCAAATTGCACAGGAAGGAGATCAGATTACACAGAAAACACTGTTGCACACACAACTCAAACCAGCACGCTGAAAATTAAGCTTGAGCTGTGCTCACTGCATTTGCTTAGTTTATGTTAAAATGTATAGCAAAATACTTAATAGCTTTACTTGCAAACAGCTTCTGTATTTGAGGAAAAAAAGCAAACCTTGTTTGTCGAAGATACTTTTTTGAAAAGTCACCTTAAAACAAAACACTTTTAAAGTTGTATTTCCTTAGTAAGTTGGAACAGTAAGAAGGTATTTGTTTTAAGAAGCAATAAATCATTAAAATGTTATAGAACAAAACTTGAAAATTGGCAAAAAAAAGAAAGAAAAAGCCCTTAAGCCTTGTATTTGCAAGCAGAAGTGTGCAAATGCATCTTTTCAATACAGTAAGATTTACCTGCAACACCATTCAATTCGGCCTTCCCCTTCACAAGTTTTTGCCCAGTGATTATCTGCAAGGTTTTTCATTGCCACAGCATATTCACACAGAGTTTCCTCATCCTCACAGTGCTCACGCCAGATCTTATCGAAGTCTCCCACTAAACAAAACAGAAAACACTGCACATTAGATACAAAGTGTCTCATTATCTCCATGACAAAAAATCCCCATCTTCCAATTTAAAGTAGTTACATAATGCACCAAGAGATTACTTTACCTGCATGTAACAAAAACAAGGTCCCCTTCCACTAGTTAAAGAAAATTCCAGGTTTTGGAGAAGGAAATGGCTACTGGGTACCTGAGAAACTAGGAATATTCTCAGTATGCTGATTTTGTTCATTTTTTTTTCTGTGAAACTAAAGTCTGGGAACTTTTACTTTCAGGTTTTTGTGCATGAGCATTAACATGACAAACACTGAAGACTTAAAGGCTTCCTAGTAGCTTCCACGTTCATGGCAAACACTGTGGATGACATTACATACAAAGATGCTGAAATGGAGTTTAACCCAGACTACTGATTCCTTTGGATACACTGGAAAAGGAATCCAAGCCTTCACTGATGTCAACCTAATCTAGCCAATCTCAATGAGTTAGGTTCCAGGGGACAGTACTGAAGAATCAAACCAACCATGGTTAGAAATATCACAGATAAATATCTCTGCTGATCTCCAGGGACAGATTTATTTTCATCCTCTCCACCTTGCTAAAAAGTAGTCTTACAGGTTAAATTCTGGTACTTCAAAGTAATTAAACATTATTATTTCCCCACTTTTCCTGCCAAGTATCCACTTCTCCTAGCTTGCTTTACATAATGAACTGCTAAACAAAAGCAAGATAAATACTAGTCATGGCTAGCCACAATTCATATTGTGGTTTCTGCAGTACACAAACCCTTGGAATGCCTTACCAAAAGGACATTTCTGTCCTAAGAAGCACTCGCTAGTATGATCCTCACAAATTCCTTTTGTGTTTCTTACTCAGAAATGGGTGCACACATCTCCAATTTATATAAATGTGTAGAATACAAATGATACTGGTTTTGCACCCAATAAGCTGATACAGCTAAAACCAAGTTTTCAAGTGCAGATCTTTATTTTAACCTTTGGACAGGCAACACACTTTGCACAACATGGTTCCAGACCCAGTTTTTGTAGTATCTTCATATTACAAAGAAGTATTTTAAAAGTGTATCAAGCATAAGCTAACTATTAATATTTGCTAAAGCCTGAAAGAAGCTTATTGTATGACCCGTCCTAATATCAGTAAGAGATTTCTACTTCTAACTCACTTATGGCAATTTATTTTATATGCTTTGTTTTAATTAGCAGTAATAACAGATTTTTTTTTCCAGTGGCAACTCTTTTTTTTTCCACCCTCGTGTGCAAAGCAGTAACAATCCCTCACCTCCCTTGTCCTCCACTTACAGTAAGACTGTGTATGATGAACAAGCATAGACAGTTGCACAAGTAGAGGATTTAAACTATCCATGTTACTCCTCCCTATTTAAGTTTGCTTTAGGGATGTTGCAGCAATTTTCTCTCCGAGAAAAAACCATCTAGGACACTTGTACTATCATCAAAATGAGTCATGTTTAAAGTTAGGTGTTTATACTCCCTTGTATGAGATGGCAATTGAGATGGAAAGGAGTAACCATGACTTAGTTTTAGCAAAATAGGGAAGCTATGCAAGAAATGTATTCTGCTTGCTACTCAGTAAGCATATATAAGAAATTAATTAGACAGGACAAAAAATATAGTATTATATTTGAGTGGCATCCCTCATTATTTCCTAAAATATGATCCAAGTTCAAGGAGATATGCTTTACAAGAAAAGGCGTTACCAGCTGACCACTAGAGCAGAGAATCACCCAAGCTACAGGCAAGCCCTTGCAGGGTTTTCTGCTAAAACTTAAGGGCCACTTTTCCAGAGCTTTCAGGAGAGCCTTAAGTAGAAGCAATCAGGCAGGACAAAACATACTCTACTGATGAAAGAGAGCAAGAAACGGTATAGACAGTGTCCTAACAGCAAGCACAAATCTTACAGCTCTTTCTTGTGTGAAAGTGCAAAACCTATACAGCACCAAGCCAGAAAGCACTAGCCAAGTCCAAAGTGTATTTTCAAAGTAAATTCATTATGGTGCAATTTAGATCAAGTTTAATGATTTCTGTGCCACAATACTCTGAATCTCACTGCATGCTCCAGATAACTGTGAAATGCTTGAATAAAGTGCAGTTGCTAAAGTTTTGTTTGAAGAATACACAGCTAATTAGAAAGGAAAAAAGTAAACGAGGGAACACTTACTGAGAGAAAACATGACAAATAAAGAAATCCCAAGTTTAATGCTGTTCTTCTTTTAGTCCATAACTGTATTTGGTCTGTTCTTAAGCAATTATTCTATTTCCAAATACCACTTTTCCTTAAAACTTAAGAAATAAGAAAGATGGGTAAGAAGAAATATGCAAAGACCAGATGTTCTTAACTAGCCAGTCCTTTTTTACTGTAAAGTAGCAATGCCTCCTGCCTCCTGCCACTGAATCCTGCTCTCACAGCAAGCCTCCTTACTTCCTTCTGAACAAGGCAGAGATTTGGACTCCTCTCTGAAAGTCAGGTAAAGGATCTTAAATTTAGATACAACAGACCCAGAGCTCACTAACCAGCACTCCAAGATACGGACTTTAGGTTACAGCAGAAATGCCAACTAGATTGACAGCTTCTTGGCACTAAGCTGACAAGAAAATAAAATGGAATGATACAGACTATTAGGAAAGATATGCAGAACAAAAGGGAAAAATTAATTACAAAGTAATTCCATCACACATTCTACATGAAGTCAACTCTGTGTGCACTTCTGGTTTGTTTTCAACTTGCAGTACAGCAGGCTGAAATACAGAAAATGGCAATGTGGGACAGATACAGCACAGCTTCTGCATGGAGGAACACTCAAATAGAGGCAAGAAAAAGAAGAATGAAGCAGGAGAGGACAGAATTGCTCAAGATCAGGAGCAGCACAGGAAATGTAAATATGGAACAACATCTGTTCTTTAGCAGGAGACATTCGGAAAAAGCATAAAAGGGCAGCTTAAAATGAAAAAAAAAAAGGTTATTTCTTCACAAAATATATAATTAGGCTCAAAGTTTATGCAGCTGAGTAAGCTAAGGAAAGAAAATCCATGAAACTCCATATTCAAAGATACAGTTTCTAACTCAGGAGTTCCCAGATTATGAAATCATGGAAAGAAGGAATGGTAAGCAAGCATACAGTGATACTCCAGCAGCTTTTCTCATAGATTGTCTGAACACCTGCTGTTGACCTGTCAATACTGGGTTTGATAGGGTGCCCATTTGTCAACCCTTTCATTAATGGCAGCTCCAAAACAACAACAGCTAAAGAGTTTTCTTAAGATGCTGGCACCATTGTGCAGGGAATTTCAAAGAAAAGGATTCAAAACACTTCAAAGAATCATTTGAGGTCCAAATTCCCTTGAGCAAATACCATGGTAGAGAGTTGGTTTGGGTTTGTTTTTCACCTCATTCTTCTCCAGTATGAGCTTTGAGAAGGCACAGACAGAGGAATTAGGTTTACAGGAACTTTAATTCCAGAATCATGCTCTCCTATTGAGTAGAAAATGCAAATAATGCTGCCTATCTGTTGAAATTTTGAAGTAGTAACTACAAGTCTTGAAGTATTCAATTTCAAATTGATACCAAAAAACCCTATGTATTATTTTTTTCAAAAAACACATTATAATCTATGTGCAAATACTGTGTTACCTCTATCGGAGTTAAACATTTATTTATGAATCATTGTTTGTGTAACCAGAAAGGTAGTAAAATATGCAGGAAGCTTTTACCACAAAACTAATGGTTACTAAAGAAATAAGATACATAAAATCATCTGTAAAGCAATCAATAATGCTGTAAATTAAACAGTAGTTTGTGGTAGGCTAATCTAAATGAGTAATAAAAAAAGTTTTGAATCTTCAATTACATCTTAAAGTTAATATTTGATTTTGTATATTAAACTTTTCATCTTAAGTGCTCATGACCATGCCATAATATAAAGTTTAAGGCTACTTGACACTTTCACTATGCACTTGGAGATCACTTGTATGTGATTTTAAAACTGTTTTGAGCACTGACTCCTCAGAACACACCTCTCAAATCACTACAGTGACATTATTTAAAAATTATTTCATGTTTGTTCTCCTGTGTATACAGAATTGCCTAGAAAATAAATGACCTACTCTTTACCTTGAAGATTAACTATTACTTTAAAAACAAAAAGCCCAAAGCACATCTCTTTCTAGCAATTCTGTCAGTAAACAAATGACTGATCAACTTGTAGGTTCTTCTAACACAGACTTTCCTAATGCAAAACCAAACATCTAATACAATTTACCTAGAACAGATGAATCACTCTAAGTAATTTCCACCCACATTAATATTGCCCCCAGAACCACCAAATCACACACCCCAAACACAACCATAAAGTAATCAGCAGTTACTGACTCCTATCACAGAGAGAAAAGGTCAGGGTCATAGAAGTTATTTTTAAATGATCCTAATTACAAGATAGTTTTAATTGTGGGTAACAGCAAGACAGACCTAATATTAGAATTAAGTTTCAACACCAGAAAATATTTTTTAATAAAGAAGGAACAAATAAGCTCAGTAAGAACTCCTTTCATTCCACATTTATTTATAAGATCTCATCAAAGGCCCCCAGCACAGTGTGAAACCAGGTTTGCCATTCTTGGTGGGATAATCTCAACACCGTAACTCCTCTCTCCAGGCAGTCTATTTTTAAAAACAAAATCCAGCTTTCTCCCATCCTAGATTTTGTTTGTTTTTTTTAAATACATTTCTTTATAGAATGTTAAGTGGAACTGTCATTTAAGGCATGTTTATGAAATAAAGTTAGTAAAATCTTCTTCAACAAACCATATAAATTGGTATTTTAAACAAAACACAACCCTCTTCTTATAAAAGAAACAGCTCAGCTTTGCTAAAGGCAGTATTTTTCATTTTAGAATGAGATAAAAACCCAAACCACTCATCTGAATCAACTATTTTATTGCTTGATAACACAGAATAAATCAGAGTTAAATGTACTATCTGCACTCACAAGACAAGTTTTGTAATTATTAATTTCCTTAATTCCCTCAGTGTTCTCCAGAAAAACATTGCAGTCATCTCTGAAAATCTCAAAACCAAGTGCAAGGTACTTAATTCATCACCAGTCAAGACTTGGCATCCCAAAACTTCACTGACGACATGCACTTCAGGAAGATGCAGCGTGGTTTTAGATCTTAAGCAACACCACCCTCCCCCCTTAAGGAGACAGGAAAACTGAAATTAGAAAAGTCACCATTTCCTTCTGGTAAACTACAGTTTTCTGAATTCGAAGCAACTGTAACAAACAAACCAAAAAAAGCCAAAACAAGGATTTGGCTACAAGTCTTGGCTACCTAAATGCTACTAAAAACTGATAATGTAAAATCCAATTCAATCCACCACCCCCTTTTCAGCTACCCCTGATGGCTTTGGTAGAGAAGGAAGTAAACTCAATACATTGACTAATACTGGCAGACAAGCAAAGGTGTCATGTTCATATTTGTACAATAGTATTAATAAAACTCTTTAAATTGCTCATTGTTCAAAACAAACCTCTCCCCACAATTAACAAGTGCCCATGACAATGCTAGATAACTTCAGATGACAGGCTGCTGGCCATGGCAATGCCTAGCAAGATATTTGAGCTTTTGTTGATGGCAATGCACTGTGGAATGAAAAAAAATAATCTCATTTTTAGCCTCTTAAGACTGCCTCTCACTTACTTGCTGGAAAAAGTAAACTAGTTTCTGTAACATGCTGAACACTAAATAGGAGAAGGACACCACTGTCCACTAGGATAAAACTGAAATAAAATTCCTATGAAAATCTGTCAAAATCTCTCAACAGTGACATTTCTGTGGAAATTTAGCTGTACTACTACATGACTGGATACGGTGGCAATGATTAATAAAATTAATTACACGAGGAGTATCAACTTCTGTGTAAGCAAGATAAACCAGAAACCTAGTAAACATCTGCCTTACTTAACCAGCATATCCAGTATTTTTGTGAAAGACACTAGGTATTTTTGGCATTGCTGTTTCCCAATTTTGTATGTCTAAATACAGAACATGAACTTCAACTGGGACAAAGTTCAAGCAATCAGAGCTGATATTTTTCTTCTCTTGTCTGACCAGTGTTTGCATTACACTTCTTAGGATTTGAGGTTGGGTCAGGTGATCCTCGAGGTCTCTTCCAATCTGGCATTCTATGATTTACCTGAAATATTTCACAATAAAATCTTTAAAATAGAGTGCAAGAATCTTCATCTATCTCAAGATCAGTGTTCCTTCCTTCTACTCATATAGAAAGGATTCAGTTGACCAAATGCAGATTTCTACACCTGACTTGTCAGGTAAACCTCCTATCTATCAGTTCACATTAAACAGACTCCCAGGATACAATTCAGCTACTAGTTAAAGCATCTATTGAGGGTCAGCTTATATCACTCAGAAGAACGATCTATGTCTCTGATATGATATAAATCTCTGACGGTTGTCACACTAACAGTGGGGAGCCTATTTGTGATAGTTTAAGCAATTACTGCCCCCAGGTATTGGTTCTACCATGTTGAAACTATCACCCTCTCTCCCCCAAACCTGACTTTGAGGATGGACTACATGATGCACCTTAACAACACCAATGCCAAGATGAACTCATTACAGAAACTACTGATCTTGGTTTATTTGTGCAAATGTAGGAGCAAAATTAGAAGCAGCTGAGGTGCAGTTACAGATTTCATTATGCTGACGCTACAACAGGAACACAATCTTCCCCAACAAGGTAAAAAAAAAAGCAGGGAAGGAGATTACATATAGGTGTTTTTTCAGTAGACATAAGTCTGTGCCACAGCCAGTGGGTTTTCAAAACTTGTGGGCTAACTAAATGATACGGATTATTAAATGCCCCAAACTGTAAAATATTATGGGATTTCTAACCAAAGTTTCACTGCAAAACTCTGGTGTGGCAAACAATAAGGGTAATTGTATCTTAATGCCCACATCATAAATAGTATCACTGCATTAAAATCCAAATTGATGCTGAGTTTCTATGGCTTGAAAATGTAACAGTTAATTTTACAAAATGTCTCCCTCTTCCAAGAAATTAATTAAAGTGAGGAAAGACAAAAAGAGCTCTTGAAAACTTAAGTTTATTTCTACAGTAAACCAGTTTTATTTAACAAAAAGAAATAACAACTGTTAACTTATTGTGTAGAGTTCAGTGACACAGCTTCCCTGTCCTGTGAAAAATGCCACTATTTTGAAATGTTTCCTGTTTTACATCAGGAAGAACTTTAACTCTCAAGGTTTTGCATGATAAACATGAGAAAGAAAAAGACCAAAAAGCAACTGACTTCAGAAGGACACTTCGCACATGGATGTCTAAACCACTTACCTACTCAGACTTCTGATTATCATCAGGCAGGGCACTGTAAATTCTTCCTAATTTTTAGGATTTGAAGAACCTTTTCATGAAGTTGTTATCCATCTATTTAAGTTTCAACAAATCTTTAAAATACAGAATCAAGCTATCACCTAGAAATATTTTTGTCAGCATCTGTGATACAGTAACAGGACAAATACCAGTTCTGTGTGATTTAAGCCTGAACAGATGTACAGAAGGAGCAGTGAAACATTTTAGTGAACACGCAGTAAAATATTTTATAAAATACCTTTACAAATACACCAGCATTTTTTCCCCATTTTTACTCAATACAAGATTACCGGGGAGAATTATAAAGTCCTGCAAATCATCTTTCCAGACTACATTCAAAAACATCTGTGACTGAGGGTCATGTTGCACAGTAAATGTTTACTTGATAAATACAGCTCTGCATGATTACTAAGGTAATATCTCAGATAAAAAAAAGGCTGCCTTTGTATCAGGGGAGGGATTTTTTATCACAGTAAAAATTAAACTTACTTGGCTGCTACAAGCAACTGGAAACAAACAAACTAGCATCACAGAGCAGATGTTCAATAGATCATGTTTAGTTCCCTGGAAACCACTAAATCTGCTTTTACAAGGACCCGAAAGACAAGATGACAGGCAAGAAGACCAGGCTGCCTAAACAGAGAGCTTTGGCTGGACCTCAAGAACAAAAGGAAAGTTTACAGCCTTTGGAAAAGCTGGTTGGAAACTTATGAGGAATACCAAGGAGTAAAATTAGAAGGGCCAAGGCTCACACAGAACTCAACGTGGCCACCATGGTTAAAGATACCAAGAAGAGGTTTTTTCAGTATACCAATAGGAAGAGGAAGACTAGGGAATACATAGGCCCACTGATGAATGAGGTAGGTGCCTTCGTGGTGGAAGACACAGAGAAGGCAGAGTTACTGAATGCCTTTGTTGCTTCAGCCTTCACTGCTAAAGCTGTCCCTCCTGAATCCCAGACCCTGGAGGCAAGGGGAAAAGTCTGGAGAGAGGAAAAAAAAGTCAGTACAGGACCAGGTTAGAGACAACTTGGTGAAACTGGACATCCAGAAGTCCATAGGCCCTGATGGGATACACCCACAAGTGCTAAGAGAGCTGGCAGATGTTATTACTAGGCCACTCTCCATCATCTTTGAGAGGTCATGGAGAACAGGAGAGGTGCCTGAGGACTGGAAGAAGGCAAATATCACTTCAGTTCTCAAGAAGGAGAACACAGGAAACAACAGGCCAGTTATTTTCACCTCTGTCCCTGGGAAGGTGATGGGGCGACTCCTTCTGGATGTCATCTCTAAACACATTGAAGAATAGGAAGCTATTGGGAGTGGTCAATATGGATTTACCAAGGATAAATCATGCTTGACCAATCTTGCTAGCCTTCTATGATGATGTAACTGGTTGGATGGATGAGGGGAGAGCAGCAGATGTCATTTACCTTGACTTCAGCAAGGCTTTTGACACTGTCTCCCATAATATCCTCACTAGGAAAATGAGAGAGTGTGGGCTAGATGAGTGGTCAGTGAGGTGGATTGAGAGCTGGCTGTGTGACAGAGCTCAGAAGGCTGTGATTAATGGAGTAGGGCTGAGTTAGAGGCCAGCAACCAGTGGTGTCCCCCACAGACCAATACTTGGTCTGGTCTTGTTCAGCATATTCATAAATTACCTGGACAAGGGGACAGAGTATATCCTCATCAAGTTTGATGATACCAAACTGGGAGGTGTGGCTGACACTTCAGAGGCCTGTGCTTCCATCCAGCATGACAGGCTGGAGAGCTGGGCAGAGAAGAACCTAGTGAGGTTCAACAAGGAGAAGTATAGGGTCCTGCACATGGGGAGGAAGAACCCTATGCACCGATAAAGGTTACAGGTGAACTTCCTGTAAAGCATTTCCAAGGAGAAGGATCTGGGAGACCTGGTAGCCAGAAATGTGCCCTTGCTGGCAAGAGGCCACATCTGGAATACTATGCCCAGTTCTGGGCTCCCCAGTTCAAGAGAGAAAGGGAACTACTAGAGAGAGTCCAGTGGAGAGCAACAAAGATGACTCGGGTGTTGGAACACATAACTTCTGAGGAAAGCCTGAGAGAGCTGGGTATCTTCAGCTTGACAAAGAGAAGGCTGAGGGGACACCTTATTAATGCCTTTAAGTATCTAAAGGGTGGAACAGAGCTAGCCTCTTTTCAGCAGTTCCCAGTGACAGGACAAGGGGCAACGAGTACAAGCTGGAACACAGGAAGCTCCATTTTAATGTGAGGAAAAACTTCCTTTACTGTGAGGGTGACAGAGCACTGGAACAGGCTGCCCAGGGAGGTTGTGGAATCTTCTTTGGAGATATTCAAGACCTGCCTGGATGAAGTCTTGAGTAATGTGCAGGAGATCCTGCTTTAGCAGGGGAGTTGGACTGAATGATCTCTAGAGGTCCCTTCAAACGCTGACAATTCCATGATTCTGTCTGTCAGGCTTGACATCAGCACGCATGCAATATATGCAACATACATGCATAGGTGCCTAAAAGATGCATAGAAGAAAATCCTGTAAAAACTGGGGTCACCTGCGGTACCAGGCAGCAGAATAAAGAACAAGAGACTTAAAAAGGTTTTTTTCCCATCCCCAGGTTGTAACAGGCTAGTAGGAGAAATTAAAGTTTCATGAAAAAAACCCCTAAATACTGTACTTTCTAAGTGCTTGTGTCAAGCATGCAGAACCCTGAAGTTTCTTATAAGTGAAAAACTGAGTGCTTGAGAGCTTTTTCAGCATTTGGATTTTACCCTGATGGGTAAGGTAATTAAGATTAAACTAATCCATTTGGACAGGGAACAGAAGTAAAACTTCAGAAAAACAGGAGTCTTATGCTAATGATACACACTCCTAAATGAACATGTTGCACCTCAGTCTTCTGTTCTCACTTAAAGCTTTCTTTATGAAAACAAAGTTTATAGGCTAACCTGAGGAATTATGGGCATTTTTAGGAATCACTGGACAGGTTTTGTCTGTCCCTATCACTGCCTTAAAAGTACTCTGAAACAATGTATTAATGATTACTTAATTTAGTTGACAGATTCAGTGTGCAGAGCACTGGAACAGGCTGCCCAGGGAGGTTGTGGAATCTTCTTTGGAGATATTCAAGACCTGCCTGGATGAAGTCTTGAGTAATGTGCAGGAGATCCTGCTTTAGCAGGGGAGTTGGACTGAATGATCTCTAGAGGTCCCTTCAAACGCTGACAATTCCATGATTCTGTCTGTCAGGCTTGACATCAGCACGCATGCAATATATGCAACATACATGCATAGGTGCCTAAAAGATGCATAGAAGAAAATCCTGTAAAAACTGGGGTCACCTGCGGTACCAGGCAGCAGAATAAAGTACAAGAGACTTAAAAAGGTTTTTTTCCCATCCCCAGGTTGTAACAGGCTAGTAGGAGAAATTAAAGTTTCATGAAAAAAACCCCTAAATACTGTACTTTCTAAGTGCTTGTGTCAAGCATGCAGAACCCTGAAGTTTCTTATAAGTGAAAAACTGAGTGCTTGAGAGCTTTTTCAGCATTTGGATTTTACCCTGATGGGTAAGGTAATTAAGATTAAACTAATCCATTTGGACAGGGAACAGAAGTAAAACTTCAGAAAAACAGGAGTCTTATGCTAATGATACACACTCCTAAATGAACATGTTGCACCTCAGTCTTCTGTTCTCACTTAAAGCTTTCTTTATGAAAACAAAGTTTATAGGCTAACCTGAGGAATTATGGGCATTTTTAGGAATCACTGGACAGGTTTTGTCTGTCCCTATCACTGCCTTAAAAGTACTCTGAAACAATGTATTAATGATTACTTAATTTAGTTGACAGATTCAGTGTGGAGAAGGTACAATCACCTTAATTAAAAAAATATACTTTCTTAACATTAAGAACTCCATACTTGTTAAACTTCATTAAACCATGTAAAAATATGTGGCATATAATACTACTGTAGGATCCACAGTCGAAAAAAAGAGGATCCTACAATTGCAAAATACCAAACCAGCCATGGTATTTATGTTTACATGCTTCTCTTCTTTAATTAATAATTAACAACAGAAGCGTTGTAAACGGAAGGAAATAAAAAAGGATGAAAAGGAGATGAAAAGAGAGAGCAGATATAAACAGTCCCCTATAAGTCATACTAGATTAATAATATCCTCAGAAAAGGCAAGTACTAGTCACACAGTAAAAAAGTTAAAATTGCTGAAGAAAATAGAAAAAAGCACTTCAGTGCAAACTTAAATGTTTAAGCTGAACCATTTTGAACATGGTAAGTGCTAGTCATAAATGCAGTGGCATGCTCTGAGATTATGGCATGAGCCACAGCACAGAAGTACATACAAAATCCATCCAACATTCAGTTGTTACAAGTAAAAGTGGTTCAACAAATGCCGAAATTAAAAAAGCTGCCAAGACTGAGCTTTGATGAATTTCAGGAGTTAGTTTTTCACCCAGAAAAAAAAAATAAAATCAAACCCTTTAGATGACATTAACGGTAACTGAACTTTACTCTAGTAATTCCTTTACTAACTGCAAAAAAATTGTGACGCATCCTAGTTAAGAAATAATGCTTTTGCATGCTGAGAAGCATGAAACTTCTTCAGAAACATGTTAGCTCGCAGTTTTGAAGCAGCATCACTTTTCCACTGGCTCATATTAAAAAAAAAAAAAAGAGAACCATTGTGGGAAATGAAACAAAATTATAACAATGGTGCCAGTTATAAGCAAGTAAGATAATACACTGGCTTGCCTTTTACAATTGCTCATTGAAACTTAAGGCTTGTTAACATCAGCAAGGCAAATGAATTCCCAAAGAAATCAGCTTATTAAAACCAAGACTGTGTAATTTTTATCAACAAGTTTCTCAGTGTCTCAAGAAAGCATCTATTTCCCTTATAACTTATAACAGAAGACAGCAACTTAAGATCATATTACAACACCAAGGACTTTATTAAACTTATCCACCCTTTGCTACACAGTCACACAGCTTTCAGAAGGATACTCAACATGTTTTTTCCTCTACTGACAAAATTAATATGTAATTCTCTTTTTAGTATCTACAGACAAAGCACCTAAGTCCATGCAACAGCAACCCTCTAGTACTGTTTGCTTATTTAGACAAAATGGAAAATAGCTTCATAGAACTCTAGTAAATGCGAGATGAGAGAGTCAAAAGACCCCACAAACAACAGACAAAAAAAGGACAATACAAGATTCTGGAATAATATGGATAGCTCTGTTTCAACTTTATATGGAGGTGGGTGCACCACGCTGTGGAGACAAGAGGCCTTCCCTGTGTAACAAACCATAAGCATACAACCAAGGACGTATTTTTTATCTTTGCTTTTTCGTACCGAAGTTATAATTAATTTTATCCCGAGAAATTACAGAGGAATTGTTGCTTTTTTACTTCTCTTTACTAAAGTGTCGACTTTGATTTTGTCAGGGTAAGGTACTTACCAGTCAGTGCCTCTGAGAATTAGAAAACGAAACAAAAAAATACCAAGAAAAGATCCTCCAGAGGTCAAGCACGTACTAGTATTATAATTTCAGCATGACATCAAAAGCATTTAGGAAGGAGATTCACAAGTCTGCTTCTAGAAGCATAGAGAAATGTAGGGAGAAAATACTCCAAAAATAAAATTCTGAAGCTGAAACAACCTAATGTATGAAGTACTACGACTACTAATCCCTAGTTACTTGTAGGTGGAGCTCTCCTGTGAAGTGACAGACTTTTTGGGTTTTAACTCCCTCCATGAAAATACATACAATGTTGCTAATTTAGAGTGACTAGAAGAACCACTGTAAAATTTTCACTAACACATGATTTACAGGACATTTGAAGTAAGTTAAAGAGTACTATCTGCTCTTTTACTTAACCAATTACACTGAACTAAATATTAAACACAGCTTAGCCTTGCATACAAACTTGCTCTTTGCTAAGAAGTAGGCTTATATAAACGTATTCCAAGTAATTTAGACTCTCATCTAAAAAAAATTCAGTTGTTACAGACATTGCTCATATTTTTTTTTTAAAGTTAACAGAGCCAGTGTTTGTCTTTCTTAATCTGCAGGCACTCTGAAATAACAGAGAAATATGAACTGCTCGAAGTTTTTGCCAGGATTTGACTGTTACAATGTACTGTTCTTTCACCTAAATGGCAGAACAAGGGAGATCTTCCCTTCACTTTTGCCCACCAAGGCCAAAATAACCAGTGGCTCTTGATCGCTGTCTACATAGGTAGATATCTGTGCCCAAATCCCATGGACAGGCTCCTGTAGAGACTTCTTAAGTCCAGAAAGAAGAATGACCTTGATACTTTAAGTGTCATATCCAGACATTGAGGAGAGGCAAGAACCAGAGCCTACAACAGGAAGAGTTCCCATTTCATAAATGTCCTTCTTCAGGTATCCACCAGGTCATCAAAGAACTGTGGACTCAATGAAAGAATGGATTTACCTTTTTTGGTAACCTTTCTTATAAAGATCACATAGATCACTGCAAACAGCCTGAAGAGACTACAAATTTCAGCGAACACATCTCAATTCTGACATTCTTCTGAAAGCATTTTTGGGAGATTTTAAGCATTTCAATACCACCCATAAGAAATTTGCTTTATCTACCTTGATTTCAGCAAGGCTTTTGACACTGTATCCTGTAACACCCTCGTTAGGCAACAGAGGCAGTGTGGGCTAGGTGAGTGGACAGTGAGGTGGACTAAGAGTTGGCTGTGTGACAGAACTCAAGAGGGCTGTGATCAATGGAGCAGGGTCAAGTTGGCAGGAGATACTCGAGATCCACCTGGATGCAGTCTTGTGTAATGTGCTCTAGGTGATCCTGCTTTAGCAGAGGAGTTGGACTACATGATCTCTAGAGGTCCCTTCCAACTCTCACAACTTCTGTCATAAGGGTATTTAAAGAGATGACAAAGTATACTTTTCAAGGACTTATTTTATAACAGCTTTCCCCAACTCTTTTGCTTAGTACTCCAGCCCGAACTATTCCTCCATGTCTGAAAAACAGGAGGCACAAACACTTCACAAAACCCCAAGCCTCTCCAGATCACCATTCAATCTCTCTTGGCACTCAAGACCTACTGTCATCCCCACTCCTGCAGATTCCCAGTTTGGAAAACACTGCCATACGACTTGGAAGCTGCCTCTGGAGAACGGCCTCGCTGGAGCAATGAGCTATTAAATGCCACACGAAGTTGTGACATGGGGCCACAGGGTCCCATGCCCGCACGCAGGTTTAGCACACCTTTAGCCAGACGAACGTTTCCATTTCGCAGCATTATCCGCGCACACCAACCCTCTTCTCCGTACGCACCACGGGAAAAGCTCCCAGAGACGCGCCGGGAGCGCTCCTGAGCCACGAAGGCTTCGCTGCCAAGAGCCCACGGGAACCAGCCTCAACACCTCGGCCGACCCGACCGGGGCTCCTCGACGGGGCTGCGGGCACCGACGGCCGCGGCGCCCCGGGAGGAGCAGGAAGCCAGCCCGGAGC